>NC_065546.1:21112589-21712589 GCF_022605725.1 Anthonomus grandis grandis
ATGTGTTATTTTAAAGTTGTGTTGGTGAATATTTTGTTCTACGTAAAATTTTAGTTGAATTTTTTTTATTCGGATAATTTTTATAATAGATACCACAGTATAAAGAACAAGTAGTTTTCTAGTTTATGTTCGGTGTAGATACTAAGTTTTAAGTGGTTAATGAGTATTTGTATGTTATGGTCGATTTATAGATGGTATTTGTTTATATAAAGTTTTCACATTACTTATTATGACTAACGAAAACCTTAAAATAGGACATTTAAACGTTCGGTCGCTTCATACAGGATTTCATGAATTTCAAAATATTATTTTAGCAAATAATTTTGATATAATCATGTTGTCTGAGACATGGCTCTCCACACATGATAGTTCTCTTCCTTTTGGTATACCCAATTATCAGCTTCTTAGAAAAGATCGACTAGGTAGAGGTGGAGGTGTGGGAGCTTATATAAAATCATCTCTAAGTGTACAGGTGATAGCCTTTGATTTCGCTATTAATCCACTGCTTGAATATCTAGTCTTTAATGTAAAAATTTAAAATAAATTTTATGGGTTCTGTGTATTTTATAAACCACCTTTACTGAATTTTAATGGCCTAACATCAGATTTTGATAATATATTTTCTTTTATCTATCCAACAGTCGAGGACATTTTTTGTTTAGGGGACTTTAATATTGATTTTTTTAATTTGAATAACCCACTTACGCCTCTTTTCGAAAATTATTATATGACCCAAATTATACAAGAACCAACCAGAAGCTCTCAAGCTAAAAATTCCTTAATTGACTTGATTTTTGTAACCAATACTTCTTCGGTAAGGAAACATGGTGTTATCAATGCGAATTTGATAACAGATCACAAACCTATTTATTGCGAGATAAATTTAATCAAACCTGCTACAATTCCAAAAATAATTAAATATAGGAGCTTTAGGAATTTTAAGTTTATATCTTTTAAGAATGACATGCTTCTTAAGCCTTGGGATAATATACTTTACGAAAATAATATAGACAGAAAAATTGAAATTTTTAATTGCATATTGATTAATTTGTTTGATACCCATGCCCCACTGCGCGAAGCAAGAATAACTAAACCTGAAGCTCAATGGTTAAGCGAAAATATAAAAATCCTTATGTCTTAAATAAAAAGTGCACTTCTAAAATTTAAAAAATCTAAGTTGCCGGATGACTGGACAAATTACAAACAATTAAGGAATATAACTTTATCAGCTATAAGAAGAGAGAAAAAAAATTACCTGAATTTGTTGTGCAATGGAAATAACCCTCATCAATTTTGGAATGCTGTTCGTGATCTGAATGTAAGATCGGGCCTGTATAATGTGATTCCTAAATCACTATTGAATCCAGAAGATATTAAAAACTTTTTTGCCCCATTTCTTCAAAATGCATCATGTTGTGACGAAAAGAGTGATTTCTATGAAAGCAATAAATTTAATGAGAACTTTAATTTTATTTTTAGATTGGCAAAAGTTTCTGATATTAATAATATCTTAAATAACATAAAAACAAATGCAAGTGGTGTAGAGGAAATCTCTCCTTTAATGGTAAAATATTGTAGTCCCTTCATTGATAAATATATCACGCACATAATAAATTGCTGCTTGGAAATAAATTATTTTCCTAATCAATGGAAGGTATCTATTGCCAAGCCTTTGCCCAAAGTTCTTAACCCCACTGACTTTAACGACCTTCGACTTATAAGTTTGTTGCCAACTCTATCAAAGATATTTGAAAGGTTTCTTTATAACCAAATGTACAATTATTTTATTTCAAATAATATTATTCCCAGCAGTCAATGTGGGTTTAGAAAGGGGTTTAGGACCTCAGTGGCTTTGGCCAATGTCACTAATGAGTTATTCCGCGCCTCAGACAAGCAAACGAATAGCCTGCTTGTACTTCTAGATTTTTCTAAGGCGTTTGATACAATCAATCATCGGCTTCTTGTATCTAAATTACAGTTTTATCGGTTTGATTTCCATTCATCCTCAATTATAAAATCATATTCCGATAACAGGTTTCAGAAAATTAATTCAGATAATGCTTATTCAGAAGAAGTAAAAATTTTATCAGGTGTTCCACAGGGGTCAATTTTAGGCCCACTATTATTTTTGGTTTACACATCTGATATTCTTAAAGCAACTTAATATTGTAAAATACAGGCATTTGCAGATGATACCCAAATTTATTGTTCCTTTAAAGCTAATGATTCTGCGGTTTTTGAAAAATTTGTCAATGAAGACATGACATACCTTGAGTGATCTTTGTAAACAACATAATTTAAAAATAAATCCTGTTAAACCACATCTTATGATATTTGGCAATAAAAGTAAAGCATTTTCTTTAAAGAATAGTCTAAATATTTTTTTAGATGAAAATAAATTATCTTTTGTCGACTCTACTAAGAATTTGGGATTGATATTGGATAGTGAACTTAGATTTAGAGAACATGTCAAGAAACTTATTCAGAAGTCTTATATGGCATTAAAAATACTTTATAGTAATAGACCTATTTTAAATTTTAATTTCAGTAAAATGTTATGCGAGTCACTTGTTCTGTCTAATTTTAATTATTGTGATTATATATACAGATTTTGTTTAGATGTTAGTAGTAAATATAGGATAGAAAAAGTGCAAAATTCTTGTGTTCGACTTATATATGGCATGCGCAAATTTGATCACATTTCTCCATTGTATACTGCTTTTAAACTAGCTTAAAAAACAACTCGTTCTTTAAGGGAACTAGGTGAGTCAATATAATTAACTATTTTTAAACAAAAAATGCAAAAATGTAAGACTCTCCTATAATCCATTATTATACTTCGAGCTTTTTGGAAGCTGCCCTAGCGATCTCGGCAACGTGGTCATGCCAGGACACACTGTTGGTGACTTCGACTCCTAGAAGATGTAAAGATGATTTCATTGGCAATGTTTTCCCTGCCATAACCAGCTCCGGGCCACCAAGGTTAGTCTTCATCGTGAATACTGCAGCCTGCGTTTTTTTAACGTTAAAATTGACCAGACTGTTACCGCCCCACTCCAAGATTGCTCTAATATCGTTGTTGGTTGAAGCTACTTGTTGCTGCCTAAGATTCTGAGAACTTGCGGCTGTCGTTGGTTTGGCGGATTTAAATGTGGAAATAAGTGTGCTATCGTCCGCAAAGCTGTAGATTTGATTGACAGTGGTTCCTAGCAAATCGTTGATATATATCAAGAAAAGGGTGGGGGATAGAATGCATCCTTGAGGGACTCCAGCGTTAATGTTAAATTTGTCGGAGAGGTGTCCATCGACGGCTACTTGGATTGTTCGTTGTTCAAGAAAACTGTTGATCCAATTCAATAATGAGTTTTGTATGCCGATTGAGAAGAGCTTGGTTAGTAGTCCCTCATGCCACACTCTATCAAATGCTTTGGAAATGTCAAGAGCGACTGAGCGGGACTCGCCGTGCTTCTCCATGGCCTCCGTCCACAAGTGTGTGATGTAAGCCAGAAGATCGCCGGTGGATCTAAGCTTTCGGAAGCTGTATTGATGATCGCTGATTAGTCCAGATGATTCCAGATATCTTAACAGTTGTTGGTTGACTGCTTTCTCCATAATCTTCGATATTACTGGATATATTGTCTATTGTCTAGAATCTATAGATAGATTGTCTATGCTACATCATCAAAGTGCAATTTTTCAACGCTCTTTTACTTATAATTTTGTAAAATGTTATAACGCACTTCCAGTGCCTCTCAAGACAAAGAATTTAAAAAATGTTCAGTTGTGTATACTAAAGTTAAAAACCTACCTTTTTGACTTGCAAGATAGTGGTTGTATATTGCCGTCTAGATAGTCATTAATATATATTTTTTTAAAGTTTATAATATATCAAATCTTAGACTTTTTTAAATTCAAATTGTTAATTGGATCTCCATTCTTTGCGCTTTGAATAATGTTGTTTTCTATTTTTTTTTTATTGAACTCTTCTCTGTAATTTTAATTAAGATACTTCTTTTATTTTTATCACGCTAGTTGTCTTTAACTCATTTACTGTGTGCGTATGTGGTTCAGTAGAGTAGCTAATACAGCTTGACTGCGCCACTTATGCATACTTAGTTAATAAATTGATTTGTAAATAATGTTTGTAACTTTTGGTAATATAAGACATTATTATTATTATTATTATTATTATTATTATTATTATTATTATTATTATTATTATTATTATTATTATTATTATTATTATTATTATTATTATTATTATTATTATTATTATTATTTAAAACATTTAAGCTAGTCGACATTAATATATTTCATCAATATGATGCCATGTTTTTAATTTCAAAGTAACATTACTATCATCACAATGATTTAAATAATTTTTAAATTATCTTACTGAAAACTAATCAATAAGCAACAGCAAGTAAGCTGCCTCAAAATATTTATGAAACATTTACTTCTTATGGCGACCGACTATGATAATCCGTCCGTCACCAACAAAACAATGCCTACATAGTTATACAAAAATCAAAATAAACACATATTTTTTAGGATTATTTGTAATATATATTTTAATTTTAATTGTTGTTAAATTAAAGTTTATAAGTTATTTATATGGTTTTTTTGCAATTCACATACTTTTAGTTATTCATCGCCTAGCAATCTTTATCATCTACCCACTTGATATTCTCTGATCCACATAGTTCAATATTCTAAATAATGTATAATTGGCTATTTAAATAAACTTTAAACACTCATTGCTAATAATTATATTATGAAAATTATAAATTATAGGTACCTATCATAGGCATGTGGCATGTAAGAGGTAATTTCACACTTAATTTTAATATATTACCATAAAAAACATCTTTAATAAGATAAAACACCTAACATTGAAAGGCCTTTCAATATCAATTTAACCCGATATTTGAAAAAATTAAGACAAAATAACTATTTGATTCTTCCGATTGCAATTTAACTATTGGTTATTAGTGTTTCGCCGCTCAGGTCTCATGATGCTCAACTCTTTGAGTAAAACATGTAACCGTTTTGAGAATTAATTTATAAAAATATAAAACTTTTGAGACCGACACTCTGTGTTTTTTCACTTACTTAAAAACACACTCACAGTGATGCCTTACTGAAACTTACTAAATACTGACTACTACTGAAACGGACAACAAAAATTAAAAAAAATCTGAATAAGGTATTAACAAATGTTTTAGGGTTAAATAACATCCTAAATATTGACCCTCTATATTTAAAATATTCAAAATTTATTTTCTTCGCAAACTAAGAATTAGTAATTAAAAATATATGATCTATTTTTCCATACATGTATAAATTTTAAGTTAAACTAATAAGTTCTTCTAAACTAATGTTAACAATGTACTCAGGAATATTTGCATATGCCGCTTCAATATCAAATTTAGGTAGACATATTTATTATTTTGAAATAAAATATATTTATAGGTATTTTATTAATGATTTATTATTTAAAAAATGTAAATTGAATAAGTATATATTAATCAATTCTCTTATCAATAGATAAGTAATAGATCTTTTCTAAAAATAAAACAAACCAAAGATTAAACTCAAAATCGTATTCAGTATGTATCCTATACTTAATTAAATACTGGAAAAAAAGGTCGAAGAAATAGGCATACTTCTGAAACAGGTTGACAGTTAAGCAGAATTCAACAATAAAAAAAGCCGATTATAAAACTTAGTACATAAATCTTTAACTTTATTAAATACTTCATCCGAAAAATTTTAGCAAGGCCTAAAAGAGATATTTCCTATTAAAGGGTGTTTTTTTGAGAGGTCTACAAATTTGAAGTGAAATAAAACTATTAAAAAAAATTTATTGACATGGTATTGGTTTTATTTAAAAGATATTGTAATGCCATTAGTGCCTAAAAATTATTTCGGGCATATGAGCGCCACGGCTGGTTCGAATGTAGCGTAATCGGGAAGTCCATTTTTCGACCACTTTTTCAAGCATCAGGGGCCGTATCTCGGCAATAACGCGGCGAATGTTTGCTTTTAAGTGATCCAACGTCTGTGGTTTATCTTTGAAGACATGTGACTTCACATATCCCCAAAGAAAGTAATCCAGGGGTGTGAGATCACACGATCTTGGAGGCCAGTTCACAGGTCCATTGCGTGAAATTATGCGATCATGGAATGTTTCCCGCAATAAATTGATAGTGTCACGCGCTGTGTGGCATGTTGTACCATCTTGTTGAAACCAAAGCTCTGCCACATCAAGTCGGTTCAACTGAGGAACAAAAAAGTTGGCAATCATGGCTCTATAACGTTCTCCATTGACTGTAACATTTTGGTCGTTATAATCTTTAAAAAAATATGGGCCAATAATTCCTCCTGGCCATAAAGCGCACCAAACTGTGACTTTTAATGGATGTAAGGGCGTCTCAACAAAAGCCTCTGGATTTTCTCCACTCCAAATTCGGCAATTTTGCTTATTGACGAAGCCGCTCAACCAAAAATGTTGTTGGCACAGCCATAAATGTTGTGCACGCTGGCGAATCGACTCATTCGGGTCCTCTTCAACACTATGCTCCACAGCAGCAATAACTTCTTCTGTGCGCACTGTATGGCGTCTTTGTAGATGCGTATTATCAACTAGAGTATGCGTGGTATGAAAAAGATCCATGGTTTTTCGAATAACATGCTCGGATGGCCGATTATGTCGACCGTAAAACGGACGCAGCGCACGGTAAGTTTCGCGAATTGAACTATGATTTTCAAAATATATTTGCACAATTTGAAAGCGTTGTTCTGGAGTAAGTCTATTCATTGTGAAATGGCAAACTGTACTGACCACAAATATACCACCAACTGTCAAATTGACAATCACCAGAAACAGTTTTGATAACTTAAAATCCAAACCTCTAAAAAAACACCCTTTAGTAGTCATAAATACACCATAAATAAGTACACCAAATGTGGGAAAAATATCAGGTTGTTCAAAAAATATAGGTAAAATAAAGAAATGGTATTTTTTCTAAACCACCCTGTATTTTGATTATAAAGAGCACGACTTTTCTATCTTGACAGACCACTGCAAAGAATATATAATTTTTCTAAAAAGACAAAATGTGCGACAGCAATTGATAAAAACGGAGTTCCAAAAGTTTTATATATCAAATGCTTAAAGTTTGAGCGATTATTGTTGAGAAACTAATTAAACGTTTTTGAAGTGTTAAATATCCGAATTGTCTGTTAATCTATTTGCTTGGAAACAGTTATTCGGGCAATTCTTAGACTGCTAAAGCATATTGAGGAAGAGCTTTATGCTATAAACACAAATTTCTTTCACCACTTAAATTAAATGAAAAGAAGTTTTATCAGATTTTACAAAGAATTCAGATACAAATGTTTCTTTAAATTTCCTGCAAGAATGATGCAATAATCTATTTTTTGTAATTACCTACACAAACATTAATCTATTCTGGAAGGCGAATATCACTATTCTCAAAGAGATTTATTAAAATCACAATTATTTATTCCAAAAATCAGCTCTATATTCACCGATTTCATGTTTCTTCCCGTGGTTATATTGCAAATTATATGTCCTTTGTAATGATATGCTACATTATACTTTCCTTTTGCATAATAAATAAAAGTTGTTTTGAACCATAGTTAAGCTGACTTTTATATTATATAACGAATAAATATATAAATTCTAAGAAATATTAAATAAAATTTTGACAATAATAATTTTTCATTTAAAGCACGCCAATACTAACTTGACCCTCTAAAAACCCTGTTTTTCCTTATATCTAAAATTATCAACCTCTATCATAAAATCGACCTTAAAACGCTACTCCTACTAAACTTTCAGTAAAACCACCCATTAATGAAATTTATAGGTAATAAGATAAGGCAATGGCAAATATAACGTCTTATTTATATTTCCGAGGGGTCAGTTTTTATTTTTTCTAGGGAGTTTATTTGGGTCCGGTAAAAATAGAATTACTTTTTTGTTTTTGTTTTTAATCTTTATTTTTTCACATGTGGTGACCTCGAAGATTTTGTGATAACCTACTAGGGAAAATTATAGTTATTTTACGTGTGGCGACAATAAAAAAGCCCCTTTCTAAGGAACTGTATTTGTTTTTTAGTTTTTAGTATTTTATTTATTTCGTACTTACCATCTTTAAAAAGCCCGTTGCGTTGCGTTGAACTTGTTATTATGTTGTGTTATTGCAAAATTTTAATATCGTGGAAATTGTTTGTTAATTCGGTATCAAAAATCACCAATTTTCTTTCAAAACAAGTCTATCATGTATGATAAATTAGCAATTGGTCAGACATTATTTAATTGGATTTTGATAAAATTACACCGGGTTATCAAAAGCATTTAATTTTGAATGAAATAATAAATTTCATTTGTTTAAGAATATGTCTTTATCTTAAAATTTAATGTTTAATCATGTGTTTATAATTTTTTATTAATGTAAAATAATCTTACAAAAAAGCACAATTCAGTTAAATCACGTTATGTATTTTCCTTTATATATATTTTTTTTATGTTTGGGTATGTTTTTGAGCTACGGGGTGAGTTTAAAAAACAATGAATTTTCAGTCATTCCCTGTAACTTTGGTATTGTCAGGCACATTAAAAAGGTAAAATCCGATATTTGCAGATTTTCTTGCGTAGAATCTAGTGACGTACTTAATTTTTTTTTAGAGGTCATTCATTTTATCCATTTTTTAAAGTTTAATCTTTGTTTAGTGCGTTTTTGGTTTCATTAAAGAGTAGTACGATATCACGTTTAAGGTTTCCGTAAAAAAAACAATTAAATGGCGTTTTGTTTTTAAAATTCTTATATATAGTTTTCTTAAAAAACCGTAAAATGTCATAGCAAGTACCGCGCTCTGACGATTGTCTGATTTGACAGGTAAAAACAGGTACGTTGTTTCTTGTTTGTTACAATATAGATTATATGCTACATAAGTTCTTAGGTCCTGTAAATACAAAATCGAATGAAAGAATATCTAAACTATTAACAATTAGGCCGCGTTTATACAATATACATTATTACCCCTAATTCTTACTACATACTGATAATTCATATCTCATAAAAACTTTAAGTACTGTAACTTAGTATAATGTTTATAATTTAATGCACAATATGTATAGGTATAATCAATACCCTTTAATAATTGTTTAAATTAAAATTTCAAAATATAGGGTTTAATAGATGGTCGTTGCTTTGACTAATATTCATGCGGATTTTAGTACATTTAATGAATTTTTTGTTGATATTCAAACAATTGTCCACTTTTTTAACAAAAAATACAAAGCTGGTAGTTAATAAATTTATACTTTTATAGCTGACTTTCTCCTGTGCTCCAGACTATCCAGACTCTTTGTCAGTTCTGGTTTGTCGATAAGACGAATAGCTCTCTTCTGTATAGAATCCAGCAGGTTTAAACTATGCTTGGGTGCAGTGCTCCAGACATGCGAGCAATACTCGAGGGAAGGGCGTATTTGAGCCTTATAAAGAGTCAGCAGCTGTTCTGGTGTATACAGTTTTTTCGTTTTGAAAAGCACTCCGAGTTTTTTGGAAGCCGCCCTGGCGACCTCGGCAACGTGGTCATGCCAGGACACACTGTAAGATGTAAAGATCATTTAATTGGCAATGTTTTCCCTGCCATAACCAGCTCCGGGCCACCAAGGTTAGTCTTCATCGTAAATACTGCAGCCTGCGTTTTTTTAGCGTTAAAATTGACCAAATTGTTATCGCCCCACTCCAAGATTGTTCTAATATCGTTGTTGGTTGAAGCTACTTGTTGCTGCCTAAGATTCTAAGAACTTGCGGCTGTCGTTGGTTTGGCGGACTTAAATGTGGAAATAAGTGTGCTATCGTCCGCAAAGCTGTAGATTGGATTGACAGTGGTTCCTAGCAAATCGTTGATATATATCAAGAAAAGGGTGGGGGATGGAATGCATCCTTGAGGGACTCCAGCGTTAATATTAAATTTGTCGGAGAGGTATCCATCGACGGCTACTTGGATTGTTCGTTGTTCAAGAAAACTTTTGATCCAATTCAATAATGAGTTTTGTATGCCGATTGAGGAGAGCTTGGTGAGTAGTCCCTCATGCCACACTATGTTAAATGCCTTGGAAATGTCAAGAGCAACTGAGCGGGACTCGCCGTGCTTCTCCATGGCCTCCGTCCACAAGTGTGTGACGTAGGCCAGAAGATCGCCGGTGGATCCAAGCTTTCGGAAGCCGTATTGATGATCGCTGATTAGTCCAGATGATTCCAGATATCTTAACAGTTGTTGGTTGACTGCTTTCTCCATAATCTTCGATATTACTGGAACTAGTGCAATCGGGCGATAATTGGAGGGCATCGTCTTCTTACCCTTTTTGGGTACAGCTTGCACTCGAGCAGTTTTCCAGCTTGTTGGAAATTGGCCCTGCTTATACGATGCCGTGAACAGTCAACATAAGGGAGGAGTCAATTCGTCTGCACAACGTTTTAGTATTAGGGCTGGAATTCCATCGGGTCCAGAAGCTTTGTTGGTATCTACGCTTTTAAGAATTTTATTTATAATTCGTTGGGGAAACGAAATTTCTCCCATCGATGAATTCACCCTTGGCAAATATGGCGGTGTTTTGCCTTGCGAGTGCAGAGTAGAATTGGACGCGGGTTTACCCAATAAGTTGGCTTTTTCCCTTGCTGTTACCGCGATAGAACCATCATCTGCTGTTAGGGGTGGCAAGGCCAAGTTTTGTTACATACAACTGTTTTGATCTTTTTTACGAAGTGTTTATATAAACTTACTTAGTAAGAATAAAAATAATATTTTTTGGAGATTTATCTTATATTAAAATTAAACAATTAAAAATGAGACGCACCCAAAATTATTATAAAGAAAAAACTTCAAAAAACACAAATAAAAATCATTAAAGAAGGTGAAATCAGTATAAACCTGATTGCATACGCATGCACAGTTACGTACTTTTCGTTATTATTTCCTAAGCGTAAATATTTAAAATTAGAAATATTGAAGGGTATTCATTATACATATTGTGCATTAAATTATATGAAATTTTATTAGTTATCTGGTATCACTATCTAGGCTGGTTCTTCTGGCGCATTAAAAATTTTTCGTATGCAAAAAAAGCTTATGAACGAATTATGACTGGTCTCAAGTGTATCATTGGAGTCATGCCGTAACATCTTTCGCTTATTGGGAATATCACATTGCCTTCAGCATTTATTTTTTAAACATTGTTGGAGATTCATGCAAATTGCTTCAACTGGTTCAGCATCTGGAATTTCCACCCGCGGATCTGACAATTTAAAAATATCACGTTATAGATTGACTAAAAGCATTAAAAATAGTTTAAATGTCAACCTCTATAATAAAATGTCTAATAAAATAAAATTGCTAAAAAACAAATCTTTAAAAGTACCCTCAAGGGCATTTTAATTACCAACTAATTTTATTCAACTGATGAGTTTCTGAGTCACATATTTTTACAAGCGTGTCAACATATTTATTGTGTCACCTGTTTGAATATTGTGTGTCGTATAATTTTTTCAAATTCCCTTATAATTTCTTTTCTTTTCTATTTTTTTTCTAACTTTTTACTTACTACAAATACTTTATAAAACGTAGCTAAATAAATAACTCTAAACCTAAACCTATAAATTGGTGTATTAAGTTACACTACTTAAAATTTTTACAAGATATAGGTATCAGTATGCAATAAGAATTAAGCAATAATCTATGTTGTTTAAACCCGACATAATTGTTAATACTTGTAGTTCAGATATCCTTTCATTCGATTTTGTATTTACAGCACCAAACAACTTACACAGAATATAATATAAATTGTTACAAACAAGAAACATATGCATTGTTACCTGTCGAATAATATGTAATATATGTAATAATATGTTAGAGTCGCCAAAAAACTCTAAAAACCACTCTGTTATATCAACATCAACAAACGATATTTCGGAATCTGAATAGCCCGCGCTGTCATAACAGTGCCGTCAGTACATATTCTGCAGGTTTAAGGGAAAAGCAACCGATATATAATTTGTTTTATTTTCAATTAATTCTAATATTCGATGCTGGGTTTACTTATTTCAGACAAGAATGCACCTTAAAAATGCAGACTGCAAGCGATTGTACGAAAACCACCCCACTGGGGAATGATACCTTAACATACTCGTATTAAACACCGTCTGCGTTTATCAAATTTATCGTACTTCGATAAGTAAATTAATAATATTTAGTTTTAAGTAATTTAGTGATTTAACTTTGAAAATATACTGTAGTGAGTTTCTTTTTTTGTCTATTTTTATCTAACATAAGAAGTGGGATTTGTACTTTCTGCCCACTTTTTTCTCGTTGACTGAAGAGAACATACCGTAAGTACTAAAACGCAGTATTTTGTTTTTTTTATTTTTCTTATTTTGCTGGCATTTTGTACGACGTGTTTTGTTGTAAACTCAAACAAGTAGAATTAGGCTTAAAATTATAAATATCACCTAATGTTGTTAATAATTAAATATTTAGGATAACAAGCAGTTTATGCGAAATGAAGCCTTTAATATCTGTATTTGACAGATATTTCTAAGAAATAGCCATAATGTGATTATCCTTGTTATCAAAAAATTACGATCTTGCTTCTGGAATTCAATCCTAAAGAATTAATTTTGTTTGATATTATTGTTAGTGCTTATTATAGTTTTTTCTTAAACTTTTTTGACTAAAAAAAAAATAGGAAAACTTTAGTAGCGATAGATTAGATTTTTATTTTTATTTTATTTTATTTTATTGTTTTTTGTTTTATCTCTAAAGAAAACCTGTGAAAATGGAGGAAGTAAAGTCCAGTTCAGAGATCTATTAGAATCTTTGATGTGCCGCAGATGCCGCACTAACTAGTCCGTGCGCCTATGTCATATTTATTGTTGCATGATATATATGTTTAAATGGCAAAATTTTATATTGTCTATATATGGAATCATTTTAAATATACGTAAAACCCCATGTTTTATACTATTTTTTATTTTTCTTTCGAAAATGTCAATTTTTAGAAAGAAAATAATATCAAAAAATTGATCGCGGACTAAAATCCAAGCATCTTACAAAATATTTTAAACACTTCCAGCACTCACAGACTTGTCACCTCTTTTTAGCCAGTCTATTAAACAAAGATAAAACACCTGCGTTCTGACAATTCCTACTTTAGGCTGTGCAAGTGATTGTGTATCTCTCTCTATCCCACTGAATTTAAGAATTACGGGGCCGTACCCAAATAAATTTTTGGACCGTTTTTGTATTATTTTCGTCGTGTTTTTAAAGAGATCTTTACGGTTCGGTCTATCGCCTTTAAAATAGTTGTTGGATGGGTCTATCAGCTTTAATAGTTGGGAGGGGGGCCATGTGAGGTTATTATTTGATGTGTTTTGCCGGTTATGCTTTTTACCCGTTTATGAAAGTAAAGAATTTAGAATTTGGCCTGTATTCCTGTAAATTTTTTGCAGTTTTTACTGTGAGGAACAGTGTTTTTTTATTTGTGTTTGTGGATTTGTTTTGGTATTATACCTAAAGACCTTAAAATGTTTCGACCCTGGAAAAATAGGCAGGAAAATTTGGTAAATGAAGAGGAAAGTGTTCGTGCGGGCTTATGGAGACCGTGGGTGTACAAGAAAGACAATAACATTTGTGATAAAAACAATAAGAGTGATCTGGGCAGTGATTTAGACTTACATAGTTCTGATAGTTCATTTTCTAGTATTGAGGAAGCAAAAAGAAGCAAGGGAAGTAGAAGCTACAGAGGAAATCAAGCAGTTTTAAAAGAACAAATTTATCTAAATATCTATAACAATCTAAGGAATGATACTCAGTTCACAAATGATTGTAGTGCTTTGCAAAAAATAGTGTTCCCTATAGTACAATAGGGGTTCCCTATAGTACAATATGCCTGTAAAAAAAAGGATCTAAGACAGAATAAAAAGGAAAGATGCAGGACAATCAAAGGGACTTGACATGGATATTGCCAAATTGCTAAGGAAAGGTGTGTATTCTAAATACAAAAACAATGAGGTTCTGACCATATAGACACCTTATCGGCAAGGGACAAACATTTCTCAGTCTCAACCTTGCGGAGATACCTGATAAAACTTGGATTTAAGCTTAAGATGGTTAACAAAAGAGCTGCTGTAATGAAATTGTCAGGTGGTGTATAGAATATTTGAGGAAAATTAAAAAAATTTGGGAGGAAGAAAGATCCATATATTATTTAGTTGAAACATGATATGATACATTTATGATTGATGTATAATTTCCATTCTCTGGGAAAAAAGTCCCTTTTTTGCCATAGTAAGAAAACCATATTTTAATTATTAAAACAAGTTTAAAATTTTGTTTTTTACAGCTTACTGCCCCTGTTGTCCTTCAGTGATACAATAAAGACTGCTTCTTCCACCATTCTCTGGGAAAAACCCTGTTTTGCTATGGTAAGAAAAACACTGTTTTAAATAAGAAAACAAGTCTAAAATTTTGTTTTTTACAGCTTACTACCCCTGTTGTCCTTCAGCGACACAATGAAGACTGCTTCTTCCTCCATTCTCTGGAAAAAAGTCCCTTTTTTGCCATAGTAAGAAAATCCTATTTTTATTAATTAAACAAGTTTAAAGTTTTGTTTTTTTCAGCTTACTGCCCACAAACAGTCCAAGGACAAACAGCCTTCAGCGACACAATAAAGTATATATAATGTAATGCTTTAGAATCCATATGCTGATGTGCGAGATGAAGTTGGAATCCATGGCGGCAACAGAGAAACTGTTTCCTTCCTTAATGGAAGAAACTGCTAAAGAACAATGGCAAAAAAACAGAATTTATAAAATTTGTATTAACTTTTTGGGCCAGATTCAAAAGAGTGGTTAAATTTATAAAAGTATTTAGTATCCTCACTGTAGTTTTAGGATCCAGTATACTTAAAATGTAGTGCTTTGTATAAGATTTTTAGTTTTTAGTATAAGCATTTATTTTTGTTAATTTTCATCTAATCTCTCCTAATATACATAATAACTAAATACGAGGCAAACAAATTAATAAATATTACATTCAGGATGTAAAGTGTGTTTTTTTTATAAGTCAAACTTTGTCTTTTAAACGCATAAAGTATAGACAAAAAAGTTTATTTTAAAAAATATACTTCCAATTTTCTGACTACATAATTACTTTTTATAAAAAGAAGTTGGTACTAAATATAGAAATAGGGGGTTTTATTATAGTATATTATTATAATAATATATCATAATATGTATTAATTAAAAAAAACTATAATAAAGGACATTGAATATGGCAGCCACAATCCCCATTAATAATCACTACCATGTAAAAATAAATCTCAATTCCCAAAAAAAGGAAATATATAAAATTTGAAGACAAACCAAAACATTAAACACTTTTGTGTCAAAAAGTAACTCTTTAATGCCTTAATCCACAGAATAAATGGGCCTAAGTAATTCGTATCACCTATTATCTCACAAACTCAAAAATGCTTTATTGTCAATATAAACATAGAAGTTGTAGACAAAGCCAATAGACTGTACATTAAAGGAATAAAAACGAGACTAATTTAAAATAAAATAAAATTATATAAAACTTTGAAAAATACTTAAATGCTAATCATTAAAAAATTCACCTAAACTATAGTACGCTTTACTAGCAAGAAATATTTTCGTCCTTGTACGTAGGCTTTTTTCAGTCTTAAGTTGTGTTATTTCTAGTGGAAGTTTATTAAACAGCTTTCTACCTCCATATATGATAGAGCTACGAACAAGTTCAAAATGAGGAATGGGTAGCCTTAACAAATAATTTTGTCGCGTATTATAGTGGCTTCCTAAGTGGAGTTCCTGTTTATATTTTCTAAAAACTAAGCAAACTCTTTCCAAAATAAAAATACAACACAGGGTTAAAATATTATGACGTACAAAAAGCGGGCGACATGAGTCACGAGGCTTGGCCCCACATAGATATCCAATGGCTCTTTTCTGGAGTACAAACACTGAACTAAAAAATGAATTTGAACATAAACCTCAAAAGCAAATTCCATATCGAAGGTGCCACTCGATAATCGCGAAGTATGCAGATCTGGCGATGGAGAAATTAAGACTGGTGGCAATAACCCTTAGGGCGTAGCAATAACTTGCCTATGGAAAGACCCAAAAACTTACTGAACGGTGGCATGGTGATGGCTTCATTATTTAAAGATATATCATTTGTATTACATTTAAAATTAAGGATATTTGTTTTGAAAACATTAAATGTCAAAAAATTTGCATCACACCAGTCTTTTATATTTAACAAATCTGCACGTATATTGTCCTCCATTTGAGAAACATCAGAGTCGTGCCAGAGGATGGTGGTATCATCGGCAAACAATGTAAATTTGCCAGTTACCTGCAGTTGTCGCAGATCGTTCACATAAATGAGAAAAAGTAAAGGACCAAGTACTGATCCTTGCGGAACACCCACATTTATATTAAGTTCCTTAGGGATACCACCATTAAATTTGACAGCCTGGACACGATTTGATAAGTAGGAACGAAACCACTCAAGGGCAGTTCCTCTAAAACCATAGAGCTCCAGTTTCATCAGTAGCACTCTGTGACTCACGCAGTCAAATGCCTTGGACAACTCACAGAATACCGCTGCTGCAACTTCACCAACATTCAGTCGGTTGTACAGGTGCTCTAGAAAGCTAAAGATAGCATCATTTGAGCTCACAGACACACAATGAAACCATCCTCACCTTAACGAGCCGTTCCACTATCTTGGCTAAAGTAGCCAATAACGCTATAGGTCTAAAGTTAGAAGGACAGTCGCGATCGCTACCCTTGTAAAGAGGAACAATCATTGCTCTTTTTAAGCACTCTGGGAAAACTCCAGACATAAATGAAAAGTTTAATTGACTCGGCCAAGACTTGCAAAGCAACAAGAGGTAAAACATAAAATATTTTAAGAGAAAGCCCATCCCAACCTGATGAACTCTTATTCTTAATATTAACCATTAACTGTTTAAGCTCTTCTACACTTGTGGGGGCAAAAAAGAAAGATTCGGCTACTACCACATTGCTGAGATAGCTCTTGGGATCTATTTTTTGTGAGAGATTGGCTGCAAGGTTACTATAGCAATATCACAGTAGAAGGAATTGAGGACATTGGAATCTAAGGTACTTGGAATAACCAAGACATTATTTTTGCCCCTAAGCTCATTTAAAATCTTCCAAGACTCTTTTGCTCTGTTGGAGGAATTATTTATCCTCCTTTGAAAGTAGGTCCACTTAGCCATTCTGATTGAGTTTCTGTAAATCTTGCGGTATCTGTTATAATAATTTAAAAATGTTGCATTGTTCATAGCGTATTTCCTAATGTAAAAAAGGGAGCGCATATTTTTCCCAGATACTCGTAAACCCTTAGTATACCAAGGTTTTCTATTTCGTTTGATAAAAGCTATGCAGTGGGTTAACAGTAGTCAGTAGTCAATACATTATTCCAACTTGACATATTGCAAAGCAAAGAGACTTGACTTGTTATAAGGGACTGATGGCGCTAAAAACTAAACTTATGAAATTAAAATTTTTGGTTAAACTCATTTAACGTACTTAAATCTTATATTTAAATTAAATATTATCTTGCTATCAACTATTCTGAATTTCTAACTTAATAAAACTAAACCCAAAAATCCCGAATAATAAAGTTTTAAATACAAATAAATTTTAAGGCCGGACCTGTGCAACTTTTCACGCTTGAGTGGCTGTGACTAAGGTCAGGCGTTTAACAAAATAGTACGTAGGCGCATGTAGTCAAATTTTACGAATCAAATGTATAAATTCTTTAAAAAATGCTTAAAACATTTATTTATTTAATGAAATGATTAAATATCGCTTAGAATATTACTTTATGACTCTTTCCACATAAAATTTTGCGATTTAAACATGCATGTCATGTGACAATACAAGCAACACCGGCACACGGACTATTTGCGGCACATCAAAGATTCTAATAGATCTCTGAACTGAACTATACTATCTCAATTGGTAAAGGCCATAAAATCTGCAAAAACAGCACCGGAACATATTGATCTACCACTTTTTTAGCCCGAAACTACTGACGTAAGAAAATGGTTGTCTGAAATATCAGAAATTAAAAACGAATTTGAATGGACTGACCAGCATATTTTGGTTAGGGTGGGTCGATTTTTAATGGGAATCTCAAAACATGGCTTGAATCACAATTCAAAGTCGCCAGAAATAAAAAGTTGGGAAGCGTTTCAGCGCGATTTTGTTGAAGCTCTCCCTCCTAGAAGAAATTTGGGTTGTTTACTTTTACAAGCCGCAGAGCTTAACTCAAACTCCTGTAACACATACGATGCTTACGTTTTCCAAAAGGCAGCTATATTAAGGAATTTAGAACTAATATTAAGGAATTTAGAGCTAATTGGGAGGAAGCTGACCTCGAAGAATTAATTATACACGGACTACAAGAGCGAGATCTTCAGACTACAGCGACTAATTTAAACTTTAATTGTTGACTTTTTTGGGCACTATAACCAAACCTTCACAAGCAGAGAAACCTTTGACCTTAAATAGTTTAATCGCCTCTGAGGAGCCATCAAGGAAACGCTTTCGCGAAAATTCTCGTGAATCTTTTCAAAAAGATTTTGGAAGGTCATCTAACAGCATTAAGTGTTACCGTTGTGGAAAAATAGGACACGTACAATGACATTGTTTGCTGGAACTAGTAAAGACACGAAAGTGCTTACCTGCTCATTTTGTGCTAAAACTGGCCACGAAATAAATAACTGTTTTACACGACAAAACATTGAAAAACGCAAAAAAGTAAATTATTGTAGTTCTGGCAAGGACGTAATGCTACAAAAGTTTAGAATTGATGAACAAGATTATCTTGGAATTATTGATTCAGGAGCTGATGTATCTCTTATGGCTGAGCGTCATTTACCAAAGTTCTTGCAAAAGTGTCATCTTGTAATTTGCTAATAAAAGAAATACTTGCTAGAAGCATTAATTATTATTTAACCAAGCATTTAATGCGATTGTGCAGATATAGGATGTTGTCACTAATCTGCTGTTTCAAGACTACATTCTTGATTACGACCTTATTATCGGACGTAATTTATACAATGATCCATAAATTTAAAGGATTACAGACCTATTAGGGACACGTGTAGTTCGCAAAAGAATTTCCCGTATTTTTCGTATTTCAGATGTTCCAAATAGCCAAAAACTTGTAATAAATGTACCAGATAAATATTATCCTGACCTTTTAACGTTGCTATCACGATTTCCTAAGTTATTTCCTGATAATGGATACTTATCAGAGGTAAATAATGCTAAACTACAAATCATATTAAAGAATAATTTCATAGTTAACAGATGTCCTTATCGTTTATCTCTCAGTGAAAGGCTGTCCGAGACATTGTTGATGAACTAATCTCTTCCAACATTATTAGAGAAATTAACTCGCGTTTTGCTAGCCCTATCATTCTAGTCAGGAAAAAGGACAAATCATACAGAATATGCGTAGACTATCGCCAGCTAAATGCTCATACAATTAAGAATATAATTACCGCTTATAGAAGACCAACTCGATCGGCTTGGTTCGAGATGCGTTTTTACGTCACTAGATATGTTTTCGGTGATCCACCGAACCCCGTAGAGAAGGACTCCATCGAAAAAACGGCCTTTGTTACACCCGATGGCCTTTTTGAATATGTCCGGATGGAACGGCCATTTGGATTAGCTAATGCTCCAGCCGTTTTTTAACAAGCAATAAATAAAGAATTAGAACTTTGAAAGACAGTATAGCCCTGGTGTATTTGGACGATATATTAATACCGTCCAAGTATATTAAAGATTCAATGGATTCACTAGAGTTGGTTTTTAAAGCATTAAAAAAAGCCGGATTCTTTTTTTCAAAAGTGCTACTTTTTTCAAGACAGATTAGATTACTTGGGGAGAGAAATATCAGCTGATGGCGTTCACCCTGGCTTGCGTAAAGTTGAAGCTCTATTGAATTCTACCGTTTTTGCTACCGTTAAGCAAGTAAGACAATTTATGGGGCTTGTAGGATTACTTTCGTACTTTCGGGTACGAATTTGCGACACGTAGAGCTGCTATAACAAAATTAACCCGCACCAATGAACCATTTACTTGGTCCTAAGAACAAGAATGTGCCAGGAAATATGTTATGAACTGCTTGATTTTAAGACCGCTCTTATCAATTTTTGACTATTCCTTGGATACTAAGCTGCACACTGATGCCAGCTCTATTGGATATGGAGCAATGTTGATACAAAAGAAAGATGGAAATATTAGAGTTGTCGGGTATTTCAGTAAAAAGATCAATAAATATAAAGAAAACTATCACTCTTACGAGTTGGAAACGCTCACCGTAGTAAACGCTTTAAAATACTTTCGTGTATACTTGCTGGGTATTCCGTTCACTTTAGTTACTGACTGTAATTCCATAAAGGCCACTTCAACAAAGAAACATATTCTTTTCCGAGTTGCACGTTGGTGGTGCTACTTGCAAGATTTTGACTTTTCCATAGTTTACCGGAAAGGCGGTAATAGTGCGCCGCTTGGCTGCTAAAGAAAACTGGATATATGTAGAACAAAGGGGTAATACTGAAATTCGACAATTAATTGAAGACTCGAAGGAGGTCTGACTGGATCCAACAAGATATTTACTTAAGGGTGGTGTACTTCATTATGCTATTATGACTCCTGATGGAACATGTTTGAAACCATTTGTTCCGAAGCAAAGTAGACCTGGCGTCTTACGTATTTTTCATGATGAACAATACTACATCGGAATGCATAAACTATTGAATCCATTAGAAAATATTTATGGTTCCCAAAACTACGTTCATTTTGTTAGAAAGTACATTATAAGCACTGCTTAATTTGTGTAAAGAATATAAAGTAATCTATGTAGTAATGAATGTAACTTAATATAAAGAAAACCAGATCTGGGACCCTCCAAGGTTTAATAAAAAATGTAGTCAATCCTACTGCACCAATGCAAGTTTTGCATACATACTGTCTTGGACTATTAAAAAAGATCTTCGAAGGACACAAACATATCATATCATTATTATATGCCTTTTCGAAATATTGCTTGCTACAACCCTTAAAAACGTTAAAAGCTGATAAGATCAGACTTGCGTTTCAGAAATTTATTTCTTTATTTGGAACTCCGCAACAGATTATCATGGATGCGGGCACCAACTTCAAAAATCTAAGCCTTCCTCAATACTTAGATAGTCTTGAAATAGCTTATCATTACACAACACCAGATGTGCATCGTTCTAATGGACAAGTGGAACGGTATATGCGCACAATTAGGAATCTCATACGCGTGGAAACAAGTGTTAAATTAGATTGGTCTGAAGGACTTTGGAAGATACAACTTGTTTTAAACTCAACTCAACAAAATCTACTCAAACGTCACCCTTAAGAGCTTTGATTGGAATATATGACTCAACCCCTTTGATTCAAAGTTTACTTAAAAAACTAAACAAAGACCTTCAACCCATTAGAAGTATGAAGTTAGATCGTAAAAGAATAAACGACCACCTTAATCAATCTAAAAATGCTTTGATCAGTGCTAACCATAAGCGTCGTAATAATATTGAGTTTGCCAAGGGAGAATTTGTATTGATGCACAGAGACGATAAAAGGCATCAAGAAAAACTAAAGTACGACTTTCAAGGCCCATTTGAAGTTATGGGTTCTACTGCTGAGAGCCGCTATGAGCTAAAACGCGTTGGAAGACCACCATTTCTAAAGCTGCTAAGGAGCAGTTAAGAAAATGGCCGACTGATTGTTCCCTCTCCATGAATATGACTGATTTGCTGGATATTTTAGACAACGATGAAGAAAAAGATAATGAGTAGACCAACAATGATACAAGGTTGGTTAAATAATCTGTAAAATATAATATTTATGGAACGTGTTAGAAACGTGTTGCAAGTATGTAAATGTTGAAAATGTATAATGTAAATGTTGATTTGAATAACAGTTTGTATTATTATTACTGTGTATTAAATTACTATTAAAGTATTGAAAGTATGGACGCTTTGCACCGTTGTCAATGTATAAGTGTTGAAAGCATGGACGCTTTTCACTGTTGTCAATGTGTAAGCGTTGAAAGCATCGATGCTTTAAACTGATGTTAATATATAAGTGTTTATGTATGTGTATAACGACTAAAGGTTAAAAATGGGATTCTATTGTATTTACATTTTCTTTTCTTCTTTTCTATTTACATCATCGATGAGGCAGCTATCACATTTACTGAAGGCAATGTTTCGTAAGCAGATCCACAAAAGTGGAGAGAGCGAAGCCTTTGTCAGAATTGGCCGTGTTAGAAACCGATATATAATTTCTTTTATTCCCAATAAATTCTAATATTTGATGCTCGGTTTACTTATTTCAAATAAGAATTCCTTTTGTTTGAAATGAAAAAAAGGAAAAAAAGAACCTGCGCATACACACTAAAAAATGCAGGCCGCAAGCGGTTGTACGAAGATCACCTCACTGGGGAATGATACCTCGACACACTCACATTGAACGCCGTCTGTGTTTATCAAATTTACCGTACTTTGATAATTTAGTGGTTTAACTTTGAAAATATACTATATTGAGTTTGTTTCTTTTTTTGTTTATTTTTATCTGACAATAGATAAAAATGGTTTATCATGAAAAACGGCTTTATCATGAACGGCCAAGTGAATTTCAATCATCCTCGCAGCTTTGCATCGTAGCGCGCTCCTAACATGTTGCTATGATATTTTACGAAAACTATTTACTAGAATTTTAAGAACAAAACACCATTTAATTTACTGATATCTATTCTACCACTTTCATACGAAGTATTTTTTTGGTTAGATTAGCCGCTCTTGAGATAGCTTGGTGTAAATGATATTTCAATTTTAATGTTTCAATACTCTTAGTTCTGTATTAAGGAGCTCCGTGTAAGAGCGTGTTGCACAGATATTTTAAAATTAAGAATTAAATACTTTCTGTGGAAGTTTTTATCAAAAATTTTGCAGATTATTAAACATGTTGTGTAGATGACAATTTGACGAAAAAAAAATCGTAATTTTTTGGAAAACCACGCCTAACTACCCTCCACACACTACGATTTTTTGTCGACCAAGCAATGTTGCTTTCTCAATATATAATGAATAATGTAAGATAGGTGTAACATTTTAGCAATAAAGTGCAAACCGAATGACGCAATAGAATCGTTTCTAAACTCCACTAATGGAGGAAAAAGCAAAATTAAAGCGAATAAGCATTTTGCCAGTTTTGTTCAAAATAAATGAAAAATTCTTATGTAACCAAATGGTTAATTTTATTAAAAAGCAATTGACTGCGGAATGCCAAACTGGCTTTAGAAGAGGGCTTAGCATAAGTTCATATCTTTTTAAACTAACCGATGACATAAAATGCAATGAAGAGAAAACACTTAGCATGCCTTACATTGCTGGATTTTAGAAAGGCACTTGATACCTTAGAACACAACTTAATTTTATCCAAACTATATTACTTTGCTTTTTTTCTCAATTCTATTAAATTATTTCAGAACTATTTTTATAATAGGTGTTACTGTGTAGTTGTTAAATCTGAAAATCATAGTTTAAAATTAAAATTTAGACTATTAAAGAGGAAAGCTCCACAACGATCAGTATTCTCACAGATACTTTTTGCAGTACTGATGCATATATGAAAAATTTTGTAAAATACTCAAATTCTCAAATTCTACAGTAGCTGTATTTAACAGCCTAAAGAACAGAATTAAAATTCAACTTGAATTTATAGAATATTTTTTTCTATGGTCTGGAACACAACTTAGTAATCAATGTATTTAAATCACAAGTTACAGTATGTTATACAAATCTCTTAGACGTAATAAAATTAAAAATTTATATTAAGATTCAAAATGAAGTAATTACAAAGTCAAGAATTTGTAACCTTTAGTGGAATGCCAATTAAAATTTGAAAAACATACAAATAAAAAGTTAACCACGACCGAATAAAGATATTTAAGAATCAAAAATATCTCTCATTTAAAACGATATCTCCCTTGTAAGGTTAAATATTTAATCTCTGAATCATTTATTATTTCCTTTTTTGACTATGTAGATGTCGTGTACATTGAATCTTTGCAACTCATGCATAAGATTTGCGTTCGCAATACCGTATAGAGTTTATACATATGCTATATGGTACTATATTAAGGAAAATTAAATGTTCACTTTGGCTAATTAAGGAAAGTATCACACATATCTCTTTTTTTCTAATACTATTAAAACCAAAAAACTGCCTTATCTTTTTAATAAATTTACGTTATTCTCACACAATCATCATAACGCAGCAAACGTTAAAATATTACAAATTCTACACTATCGAACAGTAAATTTAAAGAACACATTTTCTTATACCGCAACAAATTTATGGAATAGCTTTCCTAGAAATTAGGAAATTTTACTTTTTTTAGGAAATCTTATTTCTTAGAGTCACAATATAATGTATTGTACTTGTTTTGATTTCTGGAATAGTTTTAAAAATTAAACATGTGCAATGTATGCAGTTTCTATATGCGTTGCATAGCGCTGTTAATCAATTTAGTATTTTATTATGTAGGTGCTTTCAGCAACGTTAGTGTACTAATCTATTCTTTATTTATATTTTCTTAATTTTTATTTATTTCTTATTTTTTTAGTAATATACAAACCTTTATGCGGTAGTATCACCACCTTTCTCTTTGACTAAGGTGATATCGGTTTTAATAATCATGATTCCTTTCTTTTTATATCAAATCCATATACTTCTTGCTAAACATAATAAGAATTGTATGTTTATAGGCAAATAAAGTATTTTGAATTTAAATTTTAATCTTCTCCTTTGTAGGATTTACCAATTTGCATTATAGTTTTCATTTTAAACGAAAAAAATATTTTTGATTCATATTACAATTTTTAAATTAATTTGGTAAAATTTTTGTGTATATTTTTAGCAAATTTTGCCAAGACTATGAGCAATAAATCACATTAAATCACTTAAAAACCTTAGAATATATTATGTAAAAAATTTATATCCAAGTAAATTGAATAAAGAGGAAGCAGTAATTAAGAGTTTGTATACGCCACGTTTCTGTATTTTTAATGTGTTGATATGATTCTAAAATTCGTACATGATTTATAATTTGCGCAGTTTAGAAACGAGGAAATTATGATAGAGACAGAGATAATAATAAACAGAGATAAAAGTACAGATACAGTGTTTGTAGTGATTTCATTTATTAATATTAATAATTACTATTTAAATAAATATTAAATTAATTAATAAAATTCGTATTATTTACAGCCTGACAATCTTAACTAAAATTATAATAAACTATCTTAACAGTTTTATAATTGTTTAGTTATTTCCAAAGTTACTACTTGCCCTTGTGGGAACTGTAAAAAAATATTTTTTCTACAAGGATAATTAAAACATCACTTTTCCGCACACATTTTAATTCGTAAGCTATTTCTTTCTCTTATGTCTTGGGGAAAAAAGAGCTATGTAAGGCGGCTGGAAATCTACTACTATTGCGGAGAAACATAGATAAGGTTTCGAAATTAAAAAAAAGAATCTATGCAACAAACTTTTAATAATAGAAAAGGAAGATAATAATAATAGAGAACGAAGCCATAAACAGAACAGCTAAAGGCAGGATGGTTAATATTTAGTACAGACAGAAAGCCTTTAACTGTAGAGTATAACTTGAATTCGAAATTACCTAACAAAATGCGTGTTGGAGAAATTCAGGAAAATCTTTTTTAGGTAAAGACAATTTTTTTCTGTAGGCAGCATAATAAATAATCAGCATTGTCAACCTCTGTCAATTGAACAGTCTGATCATATATTGAGAGTTAAAGAAATACAATGGGTGCAAGCATTTTACAAACAAGATCTATATGTTCTTTAAAAGACAATTGTCTATCTCGAGATTTATTCCTGAAAAATTTACTTTGTCAGATTTGATTAAAGGACAATTGTATCTTAGTGTAAAAATCATACTTTTATTTAGATTAAGGTAGAGATAATTTCCTTTAAACCAATTATAGATTCTGCATATTTTAACTTAAATTATTTTGTGTTTGTAGGCTTATTAGTTCTTACCAATTCTTCATCTGGGTAGACGGTCACAACGCGATTAGACAGATGTGCTGTTATTTCATTATTATATACAAGAAATTACAAGAGACCTAAACTGAAAATTTGTATTACACATTGCCTTCCTAATATAACTTCTTGTAGTCAATAGATTTGAAAAGATAAGAGTAAGCTGATGACAAAAATCTATTTTCAAACTTCGACTACAAAGTCAAAAAGTCTTCCCTACTTCAGGTTCAGTTATTCCTGGAAATTCAGTCACACATTCTTTCCTGGAAATCAAATAGTTTAGCAATAAATACATTCCTTTTCAAAGTACGTATAGAGCTGCTCTTTAAGCAACTTTTCAAATATTTTTTTTAAATAAATTAAGAATTATCTTCATTGTGCTTTGCCTTTAAAGTTTCTATATTGTAATCCACATCATACTCGTCAGTATAGCTAACCGTATAAAAGAAAAGGAAAACTAATCTATTCTTACATTTTGTAGTTTATTAATGCCCACATCATCCATGCAGTTCTCTTAAATTTCCCCAAAGCAAAGTTGCTCTTAAAAATTTCAAGTATTATGACGTTAATTTAAAAATTAAAATAGTGAACAGTTTGTCAATGATAACCTTTAAGTAAAACACGCACATACGTGTATTTTTTTAATAAGAAACATTAAAGTAGTAGATAAAGATATTAAAAATAATGTAGAAGTGTACAGATAAAAAAATTATAATAATCATTTTCTTATTCTCATCGTTTAATGTCGTCTAAATTTCCTGAGATTACGATACAGGTGTTCATACAATTGACGATTGTACCCCAGTCTAACAAATTGAACAGTTGAAATCTATATACTTTGATTGTACCGGACAATGGATCAAACGGTTTCAACGGCTGATTTATACAAGCTTATTCAAACTTTGGTTTAATTGAATGAAGATGAATTAAATTGAACTGAAGGAGAACAAAAAGGAAATTAAACAGAACATTCAGGAGTTAGAAACTAATCTTTCAGAGCAGTTCTAGACTATTAAATAGGAGAATTACAAATTAAAAAAGAAGTAGGTTTTCTAAAAAACAAAGTGGAGCAGCTGAAAGGAGCGCTAAAGAGTACAATCTAGTTCTTTTATAGCTTAGAAGAATACAAAGACGCATCGTTAGATCTGCAACACTGCCAAAGAGTCATTAAAAATAACGCACAAATCGACTGCAAATTTCCCGACATAAGGAACTTTTTACGTTTGGGACATTATACTTTTTAGACGATTATACAGGGTGTCTCCAAAAGGTCTGTACAAAATCCTAGGTGTGCAGAATCCCAATATATTCCTGAGGTCAAAATAGGCCAAATTCAAAATAACTTACCTTAGGCCAAAGTTGCTTCGCTTCGAAGTTATAGAGTTTTACATTTCAAAAATAAAAATTGATTTTATTTAATTTTTTTAACATTTGGGACATACTTTAAAAATTGACACCCAGGGGTTTTTTGATATAAGAAATTCGAAAATGGGCATCTTTTTGACGCATATTACACTGTTGATGGATATTTCAACAATTGAAATATATAAAATATAAAAATATAATAGAATATAAATATATAACTTAATTGAAATATATAGACTTTGTTGTTAGTAAAAATTGCATTTTTTAATTTGGTAAAATGTCTGAAAGATACAGTTTTGCAGAAATGACAAATATGTTATTAGTTTTTGGGCATTTTGAAGGAAATAGCGTTAGGGTATATGGACGAAGATTTACAAATCAGCGTATACCAAATCATCAAATATTTGCTGCTATTGAGAGATACCTTCGCGAAACCATTAGTGTTATTAAGTAATGGTGTGTTATTAAACCTATTACTGTAAATTATGGACGGCACCGTGTGATAAGGACTCCTCAGATGGAGGAACAATTTTAGAAAGAAGTCATGAAGATCCTACATTAAGGACCAGATGCTTAGGTTTAGAAGTAGGAGCATCTAAGGATGCGATTTAAAGAACGTTAAAAGAACAACACCTTTATTTATACCACATCCAAAAGGTACAAGACCTTTTGCGTATGTATTTTGAACAACGTTTAGGCTGTCAATTTGTCAATGAAAACATACAACAAATTTTTAATTTTGCTAAGTAAATTTTGTTTACAGATGAAGCATGCTTTACGAGAAGTGGTGTAATTAATTTACATAATGAACATGTTTACGCTGATGAGAATTCTAATACCACTAAAGTAACTTATTTTCGACATGAGTTTTTCAATGTATGGGCGGGAGTCATTGGCAATTTTATAATCGGTCCTGTAATTTTACCCCCAAGGTAAACTGGTGCTAATTATTTAGAACATTTACAAAATATGCTGCCAGATTTATTAGATGAATTGCCATTACAATTTCGGCAAGATATGTGGTTCAAGATATGTGGTACTCCACCGCATTTCACTTTAAATGTTCGGAATTATTTGTATCAAGAATATCCAAATAGATAGATGATACAGGAGGAAATGACGCTCCTGTAAACTGGCCACCACGCTCACCGGACTTGACTCCATTAGATAATTTTTTGTGTGGGTCTTTAAAAACGATGGTGTACTCTAGAGCAATTATTACAGAAGAAGAGTTATGGACAAGAATTCAAAATGCAGCCAACATACTTAAGAACGATGAGGAGTTGATGCAAAGAGCAATTTTCAACATTTTACGTCATGTTAATATGTTGACGGAAGTCATTTTGAACAATTGTTAAAAGTTTAAGATCATTAAAATTTCTTTAAATAAATTATTGTTTCTCATTAAATAAAAAAAATCTTCCTGCAAATTACGTTAAAAGTAACAACACAAAAAATTTCATTCTAATTTTTTATTATTCAAAGACTAAAACACGAAATATCTTAATGGTTAATTTTAGGGGTTTCTAACAAGAGTACCTTTTTTACTGAAAAGCGTTAAAGAAATTGTTTCCTCTACAAAAAAGAATAAAAGCCACACTTGCAAAAAAGTTATGGTCATCTTATACCACCAATAGTGCAGTATGGAGCGCCCTCCAATGGCCACAGTAAAAAAATTCCCATTTTTCTTAAACCAAAAAAACCCATACCAAAAGTACCTATTTTCAAAGTGGTATGTCGCAAATATTGAAAAAAAAATTAAATAAAACTGATTTTTATGTTTATTGGTAACCAGCACAGATGTAAATAGTTCCGCGCGAGATAAATACTTCAATGTTAAATTTGCGGACCCTAAAAGGATGCTGGCCTGAGTGAGCTCTAGCATCTCAAGCCAAAATTATTAGTCTATGTTGCCAAATCGAGCATCCCGTGCGGAGCTATTTACATCTGTGGGTAACCAGCGTAAGCGAAAAGGAAAAAGACAATAATGTTTGCTGTAATATTTATTTAATTTTAATTTGTGAAACTACTTTTAAGTTTTAGGATATAAGTTTCTTTTATTTTTATTTAGTTTAGTATATTTGTCACAAAAGTTTATTTCTAAACTTGGTGCAACTCAATAGTTCGTGTACAAATGGATGAGTATATTTGAAATTTTAATTTTTTAACGGTTACTAATGAAAGTTATGCTTCTCCAGCTGACTGTCAGAGAAGACAATCAGGTATTATGTAACAATACATTCGATATCTTTGATAACAACATTAATAACCTAAATTGTCACTATATTAAAGTGACTGTCACTCTAGAATCACTACAATAAGGTATTTTAACCGCATAGTTTTAACAGAAATTTATAAATTCGCCAACTTATCAATATTGAATAATCCTAACTATAAACTAACATGTTATTTTGGAGCTTTTAACAAAAATGATGGAGTGATTATTTATATTAAAAACGAGCACAGTTTTACTTTTGAAGGTGAAGACTTTTATAATAGCAAAATCATTAATTTAGAAGTTTTTAAGAATTAAAGTCATTAGTCGTACAATAATTGCGCTGTTTAGATCTCCGTTAACACAACTTTACATTACTATCAGTACTTTCATTACTATAGAACTTTATACAACTATTTGCAAAAAAATTGCAATGAAAAGTTTGATATTGATATATTTTTCGGTAAGATAAATATAGACTTGTTGACACTTTCAAATATTCAAAATGAATATGCCAATTACCTGATAGAGCTGAGTATGTTTTCACTATTAAAAGCGCTACTAGGATAATTGCAACAACAGGGTCTTGCATAGAGCATATGTTTGTCAAATTAAAAGAAAATCTGTACTTTACATCATTAGTTTTCCAAAAATCAATTTCTGACCATTACTCACAAATGCTTCAAATGAAGTGCTTTTTTAGGAATAACTAGGCTCAAAATCAATATTATAAAAATAAAATCTATCTAGACCGTAATAACCTCAAAACAAAATTAGCAAAAAATTATAGGCGCAAGTTTTTTGCTAGTAGAGGAGATTAAAAAAGTTTTTACCCGTTGTACGCAAAATAAAAAATTAAAACACAATGAAATAAAAAAGTCTAACGGAATTGCTAATTAAAATTGGTAGAGTTGCTGCTCATTTATCAAAAAACATAACATAAAAACAATACATAAACATACATAAAAACTGATAAAACAAGTCAGTATATTGTTAGTCCCGTAACATATCTTATAAATAAATCTATATAGGAAGGTTTTTTCCCTGATACTTTAAGGGAGGGTGTAGTAAAACCATTATTTAAGGCGGATGAAAGTTGTAACGTAGCTAACTATAGGCCAATAGATTTAATTAGCAGTTTGTCAAAGGTTTAAAAAAAATCAAAAGAAGGTATTATTAATCACTTGGAAAGCAGTAACATCTTGTCGGATAGCCAATATAGATTTCGTAAGAGGAAATCAACCGAGGACGCTATGGTGAACTTAGCCAACCCAACTCAACCCAACCCAACCCAACCATCTGCATGTTTGTTGACCTCTCCAAGGCTTTCGACACTATATCACATAAATTTTTTATGAAAAAATGAGAAAATGAGTTTTTATGATAATTTATTAAATCAAATACGAGTTGAAGTTTATGATTATCTAAGTGATACTTTGGTAGCTTGGTGTTGCTCAGAGAACCGTTTTCCATTCTGTTTAACATTTATACAAACGATGTATACAGAGTTGGAAATAAGGCCAAATTGAGCAGCGCCTAAGACGATACGAGAATTCGCTATACGGCTGAACCATGAAAAGCAGCTAGAACTAGTTCTAGTGGTCTAAAATACCTACAAAACATTAATAGACTGGAATTTTATAACTATTCCTAATAAATTTAAATAAGTCGATGCACAGAATTTAAATATTTGACATTTTTATTTAATAGTCATCCTAATTGGTGTGTTCAAGCTACCTCTTTATTACCCTTATTTAAATTCTAACTTAAATGTCTTTAATATGCTTTAGCTCTGTCATACTGAACCTATGGTCTTATTGAATGGGGAGGAGTTCTACAGACACATCTAAACTCTATAGCGGTTACTCAAAAATGTCTCCTTCTATCAGATCATTTTGAAAAAGGATAGGATGGAAAACATTCCCCAAGACTTATTGTTTGCTGAGATGGTATTTTTAACCTAATATTGTTATTTTTCAAAACAAAAGCTAAACGGATAAAAAAACTGACTTACGAGATATAAGTCATCACCAGAATACTTTTTTTTTCGTTTTTGGCCTTGTGCTTGGTATATTTAGGCACATGTTCCAATATAGGACCTCATTCATAATAGAACCGATTGCTAATAAAGTATATAAAAAATTATACTATTGGGTAGTATTCTCATTGTATCTCACTAGATATAGACAAAATGCAATGTTAAAGCCTTGGGTTAAAAAAAACAATGGGACAAAGATGCTTTAAATATCTAAGCGTTCATATACTCACTGCACAGTCAATTTTTACTTTTAAATAAAAAGCCAACTCAATTCTTCTTAACAAGTGAAATACCTCAAAATATTAAAAACTATGATCTCTAAATACAGGGTGTTTTAGAACTATAGGATCAAACTTCTAGGGGTTGTTCAGTGCAACAGTAGAATCCATTTGAGTATAGGAACCCATATCCGGAAATATGTCACTACGCCACTACGGCTCTAAGACGCGTTTAAATATAGAAAAAATATTAATTACCTAAATAGGATCTGATGCATTTATTTTTACCTTTTGTATATGATACCATCACAACAATTGTTCAAAATGTCTTCCTCCAACCACCGTGAGAATTACCAAAGTTTGAGCTTAACATGTCTTATACAAATGTTGCAGGTTTACGAGATACAGGGTATTTAAAATTGGAATTTTAATTTCTTAATAATTTTCTGATCTTAAGCAGTATCGTCTCGAAAATTGGCGAATTTATGTTTTTTGACATGAAAATTACGAATTTTGTGGTAAATTTAGCATTATTTATACAAGGCGTTAGTTACACCCCGTTACTTAGGTTAATTACAACATATCTTTTTTGCCTAATGAGTTATGGCTACAACGACTAGAAAATCTAAAAGGCTGTTCAATTTTGAATAAAAAAGGTACTCTTGTTTATTTTATATACCTCGAATATTCCAACAGTGAAATGCGTGATATGATTTGCGTTTTTGCTCAGTCAAATTATAGTGGACTTGGTGCAGCCAAAAGGTATTTAGAATTATACCAAAATCCAAGACAACACAATCACACACTGTTTAGACGTATTTATACCCGCCTAGGCGAAACAGGGTGTTTTCGTCCTAAAACCTTAAATAGTGCTCCAAAAAATATCGGCGTCGATCATGAAGAAGAGGTTTTAGCCCGTATTTAGGAAAATTCAGATCTCAGTACTCGTCGGTTAAGTACGACAACAGGAATAAGCCAATCGTCTATCTGGAGAATTTTAAAGAAAGAGGATCTCCGTCCATATCGCTAAACTCCTGACCAAAATTTCTTACCTTAAGATTTACCAGTTCGCCTACAGTTTGCTCAATTTATGCTAGATAAACAATCCGAAAACCAGGAATTTCTCAATGACCTTCTTTTCACCGACGAGGCGACGTTTACTAGACAAGGTGTTTTTAATTGGAAAAACTATAATTTTTGGAACTCAATCATTTTCGAAAATCCACATGCTCTAAAGAAATGACATTTAAGGTATTGAACAATTGAATTCAAGGTAAATATTTGGTGTGGTGTGATATCTGGTTTTTTATTAGTCCTTTTGAACTTCCTCCTAATCTGAACGGGCCCTTCTATTTAAACTTCCTTGAACAACAGTTAAACCCACTACTAGAAGATGTACCACTAGCCATAAGGCGGAACATTTGGTTTATGCAAGACACATTTTTCTCTGCCAGTATGGCGATACCTGAATAAACATTTTCCTCACTGGTGGATTGGGCATGGCAGTGAATTTGTTTGGCCACCTAGAAGTCCAGACTTAAGCCCTCTAGACTTCATAATATGGTCACACATAAAGGACATGGTTTACAAAGATAGAATTAATTTCATTAAAGAATTACGACAGAAAAAAGCTAATATTATCAAAAATAATCGACAAATGTTATTTAGATCTTTAAGAAGTCACATTACAAAAAGTGGACATTTTGAGCAAGTTTTCTTTTAATATTGTTACTGATTGTTATTTGTTGTCTTTACGATTATTACCCAGAACTGTAGTAATTTAAAAGAATTCCTATTAAACCAATGTAACGGTGGCTTATGATTTTTTACGCTGAATGTTTAACATGCAAATAACTTAAAAACTGATAGAGTTACATGAAATAAACAAGAGTACCTTTCTTTGTTCAAAACTGCTTTTTAGATTTTTTAGTCCTTTTAGCCATAACTGATTAGGCAAAAAAGATATGTTGTAATTTACCTAAGTAACAGGGTGTAACTAACGCCCAGTATAAATATAATAAATCATTCTATATATGAATGTCAGAATTAGTGACATATTTGCAAGTTTATGAATTGCATTTTAGCGACATAATTTTCTTACGAGAATCTTTTCAAAGTTATGGTAATCAATATACATATATTATTGGCTTTTGTAACATATTTTATAATGGAGCAAGATGTAATAGAAATGATATTAGTCATGTTTCAATTAAAAACTCAGATGTAACTTTGAGTCGATTAATTAAAAAAAAATTATGTTGCTATTAGGGTAATTTGCACTAATAGAACACTTACCGATAAATCCTTTTTTCTGGGTGACCTTAAACATTAGTTTCAAAAATGTAAAAAGTAATTTAGATATTTTTTTGGGCGACATAAACATAAATATTTTAAATAAGGATGAAATGATGTGTAAAAAATATCATGATGTGTAAACCTCCTGAATAAAAAAAAATACAATGAGGCTTAACTCTTATTTACTGCATGCCGATGTGACAGATCACTATCCCGTTATGTTTAATATATTTCAAAAAAAAGTTTAATTGCAAAAAATATAATTAAATAATAAAAATGTAAATAAACTAAATAAGCAGATTTTCTATACTTGTCTAGAACAAGAAAACTAGCGCACAATCCTATCTGAGATGGATTCAGCCAAAGCAACAGATTTAATAAAATTTTTATTCACATAAAATAATATGAAAAGCGTAAATTTTGGATAACTTTTTTTAGCATAACAACCAATACAAAAAAAAAACAGACAAAATAAAAATACTACTTTTGCAAACATTTCATGAAAACGATAATATTATTTATAAAATTTATAGAAATAGCTTAAGAAATTCAGTTTGTGTATAAAATAATTTACTCCTGATTCAGTCATGCCCAATTCAAAGATAATAGGCCTTAAACCAGATCCATACCTTCAGTTAATCACACAGGCTTAATACAAATAAGTAAGTTAGAATGGCTTAAGTGGCTCAGCAGAGTGATAAGCTTAATTATTAATGATAAACTGTGTGGCTTAAACTCAGCTCTTTAAATTAATAACTTACCTTTATCATAGTAAAAAAGTATAATTTTATTCGAGTTAAAAATGTATAGGCCATTCCATTTAAAAATTATGAACTCATAGAGCTGCAGCCAATAACAGAATATGCATCAAACTGTTGGATTGTGATGTAATACTTTCAAAAATAAAAGTTAAAGACTGCAACCAGACCTTTAGTAACGGGAGAGGAACCTAAGTGGACAATATGGCAATATAAACAACGATTTAATTTTTTTTAATTGCTTTTAAAAATTAATGCTTGAAAATATTGTTTTTAGTTTTAGACTTTGGAGACCAAAATAAATTACTCAGTGAAGCTTAATACATAGCAGAACTCGTCTGATTTCTATCTAGACTTTTTGATAGCCTTAATGTCAAAACTTACTCTAAAGCCAAACGCCAAACCTGAGCGCGTACTCGTATTCGCGTTACTCGTATTCATATTCTTAGCGACGTCACATGTGCTATGATGCTGTCATTCGGGATAACGTTCATGAGACAACGGCGATGCTGCTCGTGCATTGCAGTTTGTTGCTTCGTATGCCAAATGCATATCCGCCAATTCTTGATTGGTAAGGTTTTCCATTAGCAATAAATGTTTAAAAATTGTAAGCTATAAAATTTTTAAACATGACCTTGAGAATTGACATTGATAAGCGTTGATTTTCAACAATTGTTGTTATGGTATCATGTACAAAAGGTAAAGATAAATGCAGCAGATCCTATTTAGGTAATTAATGTTTTTTATAAATTTTAACGCGTCTTAGGGCCGTAGTGGCGTAGTGACGCATTTCCGGACATGGGTTCCTCTACTTAAATGGATTCTTCTGTTGCACTGAACAACCCCAAGAAGTTTGATCCCATAGTTCTGAAACACTTTGTATATTCATCCTGGTTTTAATTTGTTTTTTTGGGGTTGCGTTTATTTTAGTTTAGTAGCGTTGTAGTATAGTGTTTAAAACTTTGATCATTGGGATAGGTACATGGTATATGTTTATGTTTCCACGCGCGAGTTTTGTCTTATGGCGATGCTATTTATTTATTGTAAAGTTAAAAATTATACTAACAAAATTATTTGTATGGTTACCATACCCTAATAAATAAAAAATATAATAATATAAGCCGAATAATAAAAAAAAACAAAGACAATTAAAAATATAGAATGGAACACATGCGCATATATATATTTAAATTGTGAACCGGAAAATTGCTCTGGATGCATAGAAATTATGTACCAATTTTGGAAAAAATATCTGGAAAGTATCACAAAAATTAATTTTATTTTAATACATTTATTAATTATATTTGTTAATTCCATCCAATGAACACGTTCCTGAATTTGTCTTAATATTAAAAAAACAGGTGTTGATATAAAAAAAACCTATACATTATTCGTAATAAAGATCATACTAAATGTTTATAGTTTTGATCAGATCGAAATAAAACTATTGCTTAGTAGACCATGACATATCAATTTACAGCCCTTACAAAATACTAGCTATTGGGGTTGTTCTATCCGGCCACGAAAGAAAAAACGCACGTAAAAATTAATTAATTATACTGTCCGAAGCCGGTAATATGACAACTGGTCGACCACATTTTATTATTGAGCACTTAGATAAACATAGCGAAAGAACCACGGCATGAAATATGTAATAATAATAATTTAGGTTTCCCATATATTCCCTATATGCGTGGGGATGAAATTTACACAAAACTTATGGGAAAAGTAACAAAGGGGGTATTTATCATCGGTCAATAACGTCTATACTAAACCGTTACATTTTTTATTGATGTAATGACAAGTAATATGGAAATAGCGACGTCTGTTTGTTTGGTTTTGTTTTTTTTTCTAACTAAAGATAGATAAGAAAGACATAAAAACTATTTGATATAATGGTTAATTCAATTATAAATGGCTATAAAAGACTACTAACTATTTTTATTGATTTTAAACCAAGCATAACAATGAGAAAGTTTCAGTGATATCTGTTTACTCATTGGCAACTTTGCGTTTTTATAATAAACAAAAAACGTTTAGTTATTTATGTAACAGTTGTATAAAATGATTTTTAATATATAGAATTTTTTTTTATGCATTTATGTTTGGTTTAATTAACCGTACAATAATCAAAAACCACTTCCAAACCGTGAAACTCGATTGGCATCAACAGAGGTCTACTAAAAATGTCTGTCTGTTGGTAGTCGACATATGCTGTTTTTCTGATCTTCCTGGTAGCTGATCGGATGCTAGTTTCATACACAATATTAAAAAGTCAACTGCCACTATATAAATGTTAAAAATTGTAAAGTTTTTTTTTCTGAAAAAAAGACGCGTATATGGTACACGCAGTCTACTAAGCTAATTTGGGTTAGCAACATGACGCGGAGATATTGGGAAAACTGCCAAACTGGTTTGGAAAACGTGAAAATTGAATTAGCACATAAAAAATAAAAGACAGCAACGTTAGTTTTTGAGGTTACAGAATTTCATGTTGGCTTTTTCAATTTTTGTCTAGGTGTTATCCTAATTAAATATGTTTCTTTTATCAGTGTTTGTTAAGAACAACTAAAAGACTTAACCAGAGGCATCAGGAAAGGAAAATATAATTAAATTATACATTCGGCAACTAGTGAGAAAACCTTAATAAAAAGGTACTCTCGCAAATAAGCAAAGGGGTAAACCAAGATTACTGGTTGAAACAACGTATTGGAGTACTAGAACTTTTTCAATAAATTCTTCTTTATCAACTCGTCAGGCAACTGCAGTAGCCAGATTATCTTGCTAATCTGTAATGAAGGTAATTAAAGTACATAACTAAATAAACAAAATGGTCATTACGATAGTATTATAACAGTCGTTACAGTAATAATAACCACCGAAATTTACAGAGGAACATACTCAATAACTCTACAAAGTTATGGTAATGTTTGGCCTGATATACTAGGAGATGCAATTACTAATTCGCTGTTTGTGGTAGAAAATTTAAATAGCAAAATGATTGCTTTTGAAGAGACGCATACGCCAACTTATCTTTATAAAAAAATATACAGGGTGTTCCGTTGATCATGTTACAAACTTCTAGGGCAGATAGAAAACGTCAAAAGAAAAACAAAAGTTCATATAAACATGGGTCCGGAAAAGCTTCCTCAGGGAGCCAGAGCTCTTTGAAAATAACCTTTAAAAACTAGTTTTTTTTTAATAGCTCCGGAACTACTTTAGCTACCGCATGCAATTTTGGGTGGTAAATTATTGTTAGTACGTTTATTCTTTTGAATCTACTAAATAAAAAAAATATTTATCAGGGGTTCAGAATCAGGGGGGTATTTGGTAAATTTAGGCCCATTTCTTTAAGACTTTATTTTTTCTGCCCGTTTGGGCATTAGATTATGATGGTCCTATGCTTTTTACATAAAAAAGGTGCTTTTGGAAGAAATTTTTGGAAGGCGCTGGATTGGCCGCGGAGGCCCTGTCACCTGGCCAGCGCGCTTTCCAGATTTGACACCCTTAGATTTTTTTCTTTGGGGGCATATGAAAAGTCTCGTATATGAAACTTTAGTCGAGTCAAAAGAAGACCTGGTGGCCAGAATTTCCGCACCTGTTGAAGTAGATACAATAAATGTATCGATCGTGGCGGCCGGCATTTTGAGCAAATAATATTTTAAGTTTATTTTTTATGTTTACGTTTCTAAAATTGTTAATTTGTTGGTTTTTTATTACACTTAAAATCATTTAAACATTTTATGCCTTAAGGTAATTAAAGTGACAGTTAATTAATTTGAGTACCAATTTAATAAAGTGGCTACCTTAACTTTTTTTAAACATTTATTTTTTATTTACGCCAGATTTTTTTTTTAATTGTTTATTAATAATAATAGGTAATTCATTTTTGTATCTCATAACTTGCTTTTCGTCAATTTTCACAAAAACGGTGATATTTACCATTTGCCTACTTTTACTAAAAGCACCTTTTTTTATGTAAAAAGCATAGGAACATCATAATCTAATGCCCAAACGGGCAGAAATTAAAGTCTTAAACAAATGGGCCTAAATTTACCAAATACCCCCCTGATTCTGAAGCCCCTGGTAAATATTTCATTTATTTAGTAGGTTCAAAAGAATAAACGTACTAACAATAAATTACCTCCCAAAATTGGTTGCGGTAGCTAAAGTAGTTCCGGAGCTATTAAAAAAAAAACTAGTTTTTAAAGGTTATTTTCAAAGAGCTGTAGCTCCCTGAGGAAGCTTTTCCGGACCCATATTTATATGAACTTTTATTTTTCTTTTGACGTTTTCTATCTGCCCTAGAAGTTTGTAACATGATCAACGGAACACCCTGTATATTTTTAGTAGGATTTTTCTGATCATATAGCTCCAGTAATTTTAAGGTAAAGGATAAAAGATAATTATACCATTGAAGAAGAAGTTCTGTTAAATAGCGTCGTAGATTTCCGGACCTACTACCTCTTAACTTGTTCTTTTAAGGCCACCGAAAATCTGCTATTTTTAAGATGCAACCTGCTTAAACAGAGTAACTAAAGGAAGGAATAGTTCCAGAATTTCCAAGAAAACATGGGGAACAGCGTATGTCCTATAAATAATTGACTACCTTACTGTGTCAAATTGAAGCTTTACTAAATTCTAGAGCCTTGTGTGAGCAAAGTTCAGATACGAATGCTATTTATACCTTTTACACCGGGCCACTTCTTAACCCTTGAGCCCTTAAATTCTGTAATTCCCGATCTTGACTTTACAAACAAAAAATTTCAAAACTTTCTAGATGGCAATTCATACAAGAAATGCACTAAGATTTTTGGAAATGGTACATTTTAGGGTGTATTACATAGTGCACTTTATATTAGCGCCATAAATGGACTGATTCAAGCTGACAAGGTTCAAATAAATGATATTGTATTAATTAGGAAGGAGAATATTTCACCATTGCAATGGCCACTGGTCTGAGTTATTCAAGTGTTTCCTGAAGACGACGGGCAGATTTGGGTGGCTATTGTAAGAACCGCTGATGGCGTTTTTTGCAGATCAATGTGTCCTCTTTCAAAACCTGAATAGTTCTTACCATTTAATTAAGTTCATAATATTAGCAATATTATTATTTTTAAATTTAATAATATTAATTTTAAGTTTGGTAATTTACAAAAGTTAATCAGATGTCCGACTGTAGGACTGGGTTATTATTTTGTTTTGCTTATTTCTATTTTATAAGATTAAATGACCTTTCTTTTTTAATTTTTTATATTATAAAAACACATAGGTGTTTTGGAGGGCGCCTATGTTAACGCATCATTGATTTTCAAAACTAATCCATTTCGCGCGGAATATGTACCACTTTTTCCTCTCATTATCTGAGCACGATGCTCAAAGCCGAAGTACTTGTACGAGAAAAACGATGGGAGAAATAAGTAAATTTTTGGTATCTATAGTAAATCAATTTTTACAAATAATTTAATTAATTTTCGGATTAAAACCATTGTGTGATGGTGGTGAGCCTGGATTGCAACTAAGAGGATCCCCGTTAAGAAGACCATAACTCGCTTAATCGGTAAGTGCTCATTTGAGTAGTGTGGTGCATTCGTTTTTACAATTTTTTTACTTACATCAGCAATTACTTACAATTTTCCTAATACAGTTCACAATCTTTTCAATTTTCTGCGTTGGCAGTTTTATATATTAAACAAAAAAACTGCCACATAAAAGCATTTTTTAAAAGCTTTCAGATAGTCATTGGACAACTGAAGAAAAGTGATTGTCTAAAGAGGATGAGGAAGTGATCACTAAAGAGAAAACACTAAAACATTTCCTCGTAGGAAATGTAATACAGGAAAGGGTAATGCGGTTATGGATCCCATCAAATAGTATCAGGAGCCTGAGTGGGGATTGGCTGGACAAATAGTGATCGACAGCGCTATCAAAAAGGTAGTTTGGAATGTGGTCACTATAAGGCAACTAGGCCAAACGTAATAATGCCAAATGCTGCAGTTGGGCCTGACCATAATCCTGTCATAACTGAAGGATATTTTCCGAGCTAGCGTAGCAATAAGACATGTACCAAAGACATAGAGAGCCGCGACTATAGCCTTTATCCCCTAAGCAGACAAAAAGGACTACGGTCTGGCCGAGTTATAAAATACTTTTATTGGCCCACCGCATCAGTTTAACGCCCTTTCTAATAAAAACCTTAGAGGAAACGATTGACAAATATTTGACTGATTTAATTATGAAGGCAAATCCACTCCATCAATACGCCATAGGGATCAACACGCGTATAATTATATTAAAGGGCGGTCTACTAAAACTACTCTAGATACCGCAGTTAAAAAGCAAATAGGGCTATCGTAAGAGAAGTTACAGTCAGTTACTTCCGGACGAAACTGCTTTGATACCAGAGCGAAGCGAAATCGTTCTGCAGGGCTGCATTAATATCATGTTCGAACCGTGATTAAAAAGACAGAGATTGGTGATTCTTTGTATTCGCTGAATCGAAGTTCTTTTCGATGCTAGTTCTGAAAAGTACATATACTGGCAACTTAAGTTGGTCTCTCAAAATCAGAAAAAGATAGCTTTCAGGGTGGATCTTGGATTATGGCAATTTACTGGGATGCAGTGGCTAGTGATTTACAAATGTCTGAAGGAATAGCTGACTGTTTCCATAGGAGGTTCGGAAAAAATTCAAAAATTCCGTCGGTTTGACCTTGGAGTCAGGCAGTCACTCAAGATAACTGATGACGAGATTGGTAAAATATTTTTTTACCTGGTTAAAAAAGAGGTGTTACATCAGAAGCCAACATATCAGAACGTTTGGGACCTTGGAGTCAGGCAGTCACTCAAGATAACTGATGAAGAGATTGGTAAAATACTTTTTTACCTAGTTAAAAAAGAGGTGTTATATCAGAGGCCAACCTATCAGAATCCTTTGTGTTTTTTAAAGTTAGAGTTTCTTGCCGACAACCTGAGAAGCCTAGCAAATCCTGAACTTGCATTCGGACTCAATATCGTAAAACGGAAGTTCATTTGCAACATGTTAGAAGTGGTCTTCGAGTCTACAAGCGTGTAAGCTCTAGTCTGCTGCAATAATCCCCAACATCATTCTCTAGAAAAAAGCTTTGATTGTTATTTCTACTAGAAGTCCAATTACAAAAGGGAAACCTTCTGCCGATATCAACAACAACCATCTTTGGAATCATTTCAGGATGAAATGAGCTCGGGGAGCCGATAGCGTAATGCCATCAATACCAGCTGTTCTCCGTCATTCCAGAATGACACAAGCGGACACACCGCACGATAGCTCTGAAAACGCATGGAAGATTAGAAAATGTTGCGGACTGTCGCACAGTGACTACTTTTGGCAATCTAGGGGAACAAAAGTATTTTTTTAGAAAAAATAGTTCATTTAATTTTTGCTCGAAATATTTTAAAAATATGCCGAACTCGCATGAATCCAAACGAAAAAGCAAAAAATTATAAGTTCTTATCGGTTTAATTGATAAGAATGTAAAGCATTTCTGAAGTGTTTTATGTTATAGCAGTTTTTATTTGCAATTTCAAGTAGTTGTAAAAGGCTCGTAGTGAAAAGTGTATTGGTTTGTTGTTTCGGTTCCTATTTTATAAAATGGATGTAGGTATGTACTTTTGCAAACAGTATGATTTTTTTTAAATTTAAGTAGCGTTATATAAGATTTTAATTTTTTTTATTAGATATGTCAAAATTTTTTAAATTTTAACAAATTGATTACAACTAGTCATATATTTTGAGTCCAGCAGATTCCAGTAAAATTAAAAAAATTTATATGGTCCCTCGGCAATGTTCTTTCAAATACAAAAATAAAAATTTGCAACTTTTTGCAACTTTGTTTTTTTTCTCAATTTTTGATTGATGAGGTTGTCATTACTCACAGAAACCTGTTTGATGCTTGGCGCACCGAGAAATCAAAAGATATCAAAAATGAAGCAATGTATACATATTTTCTGTCAAGATATAATGTGAATATGCTTCCAGAAGACTCAGAAAATTCAATTAAGGAAAAGCTAAAAAAGTTAGGATACAAATTTGCTGAAAAGTGGGAAAAAAGTTATCGAATTGAAAAAAAATTTCTAGAATTAAACTTCAATTGGCTTAATCAACAAATAAATTTTGATTTGAATGCTGAGCAGGCTGAACAACCATCAACCTCAAAAATGGGAAGACCACAGAAAAATTTTGAAGAACTTTGTAAAAAAAATAAAAGAAAAAAAATAGAAGGATTACTCCAGTCGCACTCAAGAGAAGAAATTTTGTATGCGGCACAAGTGAAACTTTATGCAGAGGGAAAAAGGGATGCTGCTTTGATAGTAAGAAAGGTTGCCTCTGAACGAAATACCGCTGCCACAGCACTAAAAAAAGCCGAGCAAAGGACTTCAACTAATAATAATTTTGAAAATTTCTCAAAGAATGAGGCATTGGCCATGTTCTTAGATGGTAAAATGAGCAGGAGGTCCTATATAAGCGTCTATCAAAAACTAAAAGGTCGTGGTATAAAACTGTTACCCTCGTATGATAAAGGTATAATTGAGGCAAAAAAAAATTGTTATCCTGAAAATATTACCGTGACAGACATTTCTGCAGAAATCATTCTGCAATCGCTGTTGGATCATACCATAAATAGGCTTTGTACCGTTCAGAATGAAGTTCTTAATTAATTTTGCAATGGTGATGCTGAACTGCAACTTTTGTTAAAATGGGGTTGCGATGGAAGCAGTGGTTATACTAACTACAAGCAACGTTATTTAATGGAAAATTGCGAAAATGAAGATGACAGTGCAATTTTTGTAATTTCCCTTGTTCCAATTCGATTATCTTATGAGTCAGAGGGCAAACAACATATTTTATGGCAAAATCCGACTCCAGCAAGCACCCGATTCTGCAGACCAGTTAAGCTTTTGCAAAAAAAAGAAACCGAAGGACTTATTATAACTGAAACAGACAAGATTAAATCGCTAATTTCACAGTTAAAAAAATGTTCTTATGATCTCGAAAATAATAATACTGTAAGAATTACACCAAATCTTTCCTTTACCATGGTTGACACAAAAATTTGTAATTCCCTTTTGCACATTGCATCACAAAAGTGCTATATTTGTGGCTGTGGACCGAAAGAAATGAATGACCCAAACAAATTTTTAAATAAACAAGCCAAGTCAGAAGTATATAGTTTTGGTATATCTTCTTAACATGCACGAATCAGAACAATGGAATGTCTTCTTAAAATATCTTACAGATTAGAATTCAAAAAATGGCAAGCAAAAGGAAGTGATAAAGAAATAGCAAACAAGAAAAAAGAACAAGTGCAAAAAAGATTTAAACAAGAATTAAATATTTTGATTGACACTGTAAAGCAGGGTTTCGGATCCAGTAATGACGGGAATACGGCCCGTAAATTCTTCGACAATCCTGAAACTTCAAGCCTATTTACTGGAGTGAACCTGGAGTTAATAAAAAAATTTGCAATACTTCTTCAGGTACTATCCTCTGGGTTTGAAATTGATCCAGAAAAATATCAGATTTATGCAGACCGAACTCTAGCTATGTACTTAGAACACTACAGTTGGTACTATTTGCCGGTGACTGTGCATAAAATCTTGTTACATGGCTCAGCCATCATAAAAAATGCGTTAATCTCAATTGGACAACTATCCGAAGATGCGCAAGAGTGCATGCATAAAGATATTAAGAAAGTGCGAGAATACAACACCAGAAAATTTTCCAGGAAAGCTACAATGCAGGATTTAATGCATCATCTTTTAGTGGCATCAGATCCAGTAATAAATAGCTTTAGAAATAAAACTAGTAAACCTTTAAAACAGTTTTCACCTGAGGCTTTGGGTCTTTTAAAAGCACCAGATATGGAATTGGAAAGAATTTATGAGAGCGATATCGATAGCGATAATAATAGTGACAGTGAGACTGATTAAGTCTTTAATTTTTATTGAACTTTTTTTTATATGTGCAGAATAACTATTTAATTTATTTTACATACTATTCAAGTATCTATTGTTTTCAAACCAAAATTTTGTAGCCAATTTTTAATTTGTGTTTAGACTTAAGAAAATATTTATCTTTTTTGTAATATGTAAGCAAAAGAATAATTATTATCTAATTTATTTTAATTAGAAATACTTGAATACTACAATACAGATCTTTAAAGACAGCTTAGAATATTTTCAATTAATAAAAAAAATATTGAGATATTTTTTTGTTTTATATTAAAAAAATGTAAGCTTAAAACAGTGGTTCTGGGAGGGGTGTTTCAGGGGGAAGGGGGGGGTCGTTGGGTATTTTTTTAAAATAACCTAACTATTATATACCCAAAAAGTATTGGAGGGATTTGCTTTTTAAAAGAGTTAATTTTTGAGCACTAGGAGGGGGGAGGGCTTGCCCCCTGCGCACGGACACATCTCGTGAGAGTTTCTCTTTACTAATATATGCATAAAATATAAATTTGGCACACAAAAATTGTGTCTATTACAAAGTAATACTTTTGTTCCCCTAGATTAGCAAAAGTCGTCACTGTGATGTCGGTGGTCTGCCGAGGTTATATGGCGCCGCATCGCCGCTGGGAGGCAGTTCATAATTTAGTTCAGTTTAGCTCGGAATATTGGCGTAATATTTATATCGGATATAATTAATAGTAAATAAATATGGTGTATAAAAATATTTCTAATAGTCTTAAGTGATCGTGTTCAGTAAATCAGTTGACTATTTGTCTGCATCGAGTATTTTAATTCATATCTTTTATTTGAAACATAACAGAAGTACCTTGGATTTAACACACATTAAAAAGAGAGGAGTCGTTGATCAATTTGAAATGAACTACATCAAGCTTTCTTGAAAACTTACTTAGACCAGAAGTGATAAAATGCATCGATAGTCAAAACACCAAAAAGAGTGTAGATTTTTAAAATGGCTTCTCCGTTCATAAATATTTTATTATATTATATTCATAATTATACAGTGCGGCTCTTAATTTCCTTCTCTTCCCTCTTATCTTTTGAATGCGTTTATATCAAAATTTTTAATTTGGCACACATTATTAGCAACCTTAATAATACTTTTTGATCCTTAGCTCATTTTGTAAAACTTTGAATTGAATAGAAAGGCGGGTCATACGATACATCGTTTGAAAGCTCCAACCGAATGCTTTATGTTTCTAGAATCATAAGTCATTACTTGTATCCATAGCAAAATGGCAGCCCTTTAAAATCTAATTTTTTGCATTTTTATTTTCTTTACTATACCTGTTTAGGTGTTTTTTGTTGTTGTTGTTTATAGAGTTTGTATTTTTTATCAATGTCATATTATTATCATAAAAGTTACTGTTCCACACAAAAACTTATTTGGTTTACCAATACTTTTAGAAACTAATAATGCCGAAAGAAGAGAATATTGTTGGTACTTCGTTCAGTGCAATTTTATTTGTACCTTGATTTAATGCCTGATCCACGTCCCCTTGCTGAGAAAATTTAAATTATTTTCATTTACGGTGGAAATCGTAATGTACAGGGTGGCCAGATAAGAACGCCAAGTGCTGTATTTTGAGAGACTTGCGGTATAAAATTTTATGACTAAAGTAGCCAAAAGAATACCGTGGAAAATATTTTTAGATTTCCAAGATGGTCGCCAGGGGGCGTAACCGCCATATTAAACTTTTTATACCGCTTTTTTTTTTTACCGCCATATTAAACTTATCTATGATATGTCTAGTTTTTAGTAATGCCGCTAGAGCGCGTTTTTTGATCTAATAACAGAAAATTGCAAAATTCTCTAAAAATTAAATTCAATAATATGACTTTTTTTCATAAAAATGTAGTGAAACGATAGCTAAATAGGCCAGTGAAAACCGTATCTCGATATCTTATTCATAGCCTGAAATATCGAAGAAAGAATATTTAGTTATCATATAATTTTAATAAGACCATATTACACCTATATTTATTGTTATTTATTTGTCTTTTTTCAAGGTTCAATGATAAAATGTCTTAATTTAATAATTTTTAAATAATTAAAATATTTTTTGTTCAAAAAGTTAAAAAAATACGCGTATGGGCATAATAACAAAAATTATCGTTTTGAAATAAAACTAATGCCTCCTTAAATGCTCGAACTGTCTTCCATCAAACTTAATGCATTGTTGGAGCTGCTTATGCATGGACATTACAGCAGCTTTAATTTCTGCTCTTGACAGGCTGTAAATGGCTTCTTGTATTCGTATTTCCATGTCGTCTCTAGTTGTTGGTTGAATTTGGTAAACAATATCTTTCAACCGACCCCATAGGTATATAGAAGTCCAAACAGATGAGGTCTGGGGATCGGGGTGGCCAAGGAAATAGACTTCCTCGCCCAATCCAAGAGAATTTTGAAATCTTAAATCAACATGTTCTCGCACATTTCTTCAGAAATGTGCTGGGCAACCGTCTAGTTGCAAAAACATATTTTGTCGTAATTGCAGGGGTATATCTTTTAATAAAAGAGGCAATTGGTTCACCAGAAAATTAAGAAATACGGCACCATTTAGTGGTTGATCAAAGAAATAGATACCTATAATAGATTTGCCCAGAATGCCACACCACACATTGAGACTCCAATGGCCTTGATGTTGGACCTCCCGCAACCAGTGAGGATTGTTGTCACAGCAATAATGCATATTATGCAAATTAATGTTTCTATCACTCCTAAAAGTGGCCTCGTCTGTCCAAAGAATTTCGGATAAAAATTCTCTATTTTCCCTAATACTGCCCAACATCCAATGACAATAATCTAACCGTCGGTCAGTCTCCATGATTCAAGGCTTGATGTAAAACAATATGATATGGGCGCAGTCTAAAAATTTGAAGGAAACACATTGCGAAATATGTAAAGTAGTATTTTTTGTGGCATAAAAATTTACCTGTGATCCTTTAAAATGTTTAGAATAGTAGTACGTTGTAGAATAGTGTTAAAATGTTTAGAATACCCAACGCGCGAGACATTACCTTCGTACTAACGTGGGGATTGAATTCCACGTATGCTAAGACATTAATAATATTGTCTTCCCTTGTTCTAGCCGAGTGTCTTCGCAACTGAGGTCGAAAGCTGCCAGTATTACGCAAATTTCGCACTAAACGCGGAAAAATTGTCGCATCGCGTAAACGCCAATTTGTATACCCTTTGAGCCAATGCCGCATTTTGAAGACATTCAAAATATACCGCAATCATATCGACAGCTTCATCATTTGTAAAAGGTATTTTAATAGTTTTAACGCTTTACTTATGTGTGCAACAAACACAAATTGGACTGCCTAATTTTAATATTTGTTGACAAGTTGATATTCTGCCTACCTGGCACTTGCATTTTATATGCATTGATTATTATGCCCCTACGCGTTTTTTTTTTAATTTGTTGAACAAAGAATATTTTAAATGTTTAAAAATTATTAAATTAAGACATTTTATCATTAAACCTTGAAAAAAGACAAATAAATAACAATAGATATCGGTGTAATATCGTCTTATTAAAATTATATGATAACTAAATATTCTTTCGTCGATATTTCAGGCTACGAATAAGATATCGAGATACGGTTTTCATTGGCCTATTTAGCTATCATTTCGCTAAATTTTTATGAAAAAAAAGTCATATTATTGCATTTAATTTTTTAGAGAATTCTGCAATTTTCTGTTAATAGATCAAAAAACGCGCTCTAGCGGCATTACTAAGAACTAGACATATGACAGATAAGACGAATTTGATGGAACAATAAATGTTTTTTCCAACGAGACCAAGTTTGTTAAAATCCGTTTAGTCGCTTAGGAGTTACAGCTGTTTATTTAAAAAAACATTAAATTATCCCTCACCACTTTTATTTAATAGATACGTCACAAAGTGTTAAACAAAAATTACTCGAGTAGAGCTCAGCTTTAAAAAGCATATATTTTCTCGTAACATTTACTGGGTAGATTTCAGTGAAAAATCACTTAAAATGTTTAAGATGGCGGTTACGCCCCTTGGCGACCATCTTGAAAATCTAAAAATATTTTCCAGGATATTCTTTTGGCAACTTTAGTTATAAAATTTTTTACCGCAAGTCTCAACAACGAATAGTTTCCAAAATACAGCACTTTGCATTCTTATCTGGCCACCCTGTACATGAGGAGGAAAGAATTTTGAATGTTCGTTTTTCTGACCATCCAGTATGTAGATAATACAGAAATTTACCGAGACGGTTCATCAATTGACAGATTCCTGAGATTATTGAAGATAATCATAATGAATTTGAGTTGGAAACAGTTTTTCAACATGATGAAACTTTAGCTGAAATATTAGAGAATATATGACTAATACTTGTCCTAATCGGTAGATTAGTCATCAAAGGCCTACCGAGTGGATAGCCAGGTCGCTTGAACTAACACCTCTGAACTTTTTTTATGGGGCCAATAAGGAATAATCTTGTTGCAATATTGATGTTGCCAGTTTTCAAAATGTTCGTGAAGAGTTCTTCAATAGATTATTTTACTGTCTTGAAGTTAATAGTGCACATTTTCAATATCTTTAGTGGTGAAACAGTTACATTTCTGTATTACCTAAAGTTTAATTATTTTAAATGGAAATAAAAATTCGAAAAATAAGATTTTGATATGGGTAGAAGTAGAATTGCCATTTTGCTATGGGTAGAAGTAATGACTTAATATTCTAGGATCATAAAGCATTCAGTAGAAGCTTTCAAACAAAATAGCGCCGTGCCTCCATTTTACAGTTTTAAGTATAAATTATATAATAATTTATAATTAATACTTTTATTGTATGTTTTGGGAGGCCATAGAGTCTAATCAAATTAGGAATTCACTACTCAGTAATTTGTATACCTTCTTATTTATATATTAAATACAAAACAAAAATATAAAGTCATCTTTTATTTTGCGAACCTTAGTAGAGTAATACCGAACTTGAGCAAAAGTCAGAGTGCTATTCAGTATCGTAAATACATAAAGCGATCTAACCAATCGTGTCCTAAAAGATTGATAAATACATCCAATTTAGTGACAAAACCGAAAATCGGAGAGAACGGGGGATTTAGCTGAATGGATATGTGATTTGAATCGACGCCGGAGAACGACGTTATGTTTGTCATATTTGTCGTTAACCAACGAAATTCTAGACCTAAAATAAAATGTTTGATTACTGCAATGACACTACAACTAGTAAAAGGAGAGGCTCTGCATAATATTAACAAAAATAATTTAATATTATATACTGTTTATATTAGAAGTATCAAAAGAAAAAGACCTGAATAAATAATTGCACCTTTATTATAATTTTTTTTCCTCTTTACAATCTATAAGATTTTATAGTAGTAATAATAATCGGAAAATCCAGCGAGTAATCGTGAAACCATCATGCCACAGCTTGGGCACAACAAACTTCTCAATCTATTAAATTGCTGTTGGTTTCCACCATATAGAGGTGTAGATGCCTATGAAGTCTAACATGCAAGAACTTCAGTTGACTGCTATGGTTCTCGTATGCTGAATGCCAGAAAGTAATCTATTTTAGCTATCGTTCGAATTTATTATCCAATGTATATCTACATTTCTATGCCTTTTGAAGCTGATTTTGGGTTCTTGGATAAAGTTTAATGCAGATGGTTTTCAGAGTACATAATTACGTCCTTTTAACTTTGTTTGGTAGCCACCTCTAGAATGATAAAACCACGTCTGCCTGAAAGGCTTAAATTATATTCTCATATAGGTTTTTAATTGATTTTTCTTAATATATATTTTCCTTGATTTACTTGTGTTGATGCATTTAAATTTAATAAAATGTTAGTAAATGAAAAATCAAAATAAATAAATTATAAAAAAATGCTACATTATTACTTTATTTCCCAATATATTTTGGATTACTCTCTAACTCCAAAATCTCGTTTTACCGGGCGAAACCTAACATACATGAATGTTAACATAGCTAGGCCCTTAACTGACTTCAAGCCGTATAGATTTTTACTATATATTCGCCTTAAGTGCATGGCCACTTACAGATATTGAGTCAATATTTTATTTGTGACTGACCCTCTTAAACTTATAGGCTAATATTTATACTTTTTTTGGTATACATGAAGTCTGATGTTACGGACGGCAAAGGAATTTAAAAATTTTATAAGAAAGTAGACATGAAAATTCATATTTTTAAAAAAAAGAATAAAATGTCTACTAAACACCTTCGTAACTGAACAAATCATCGTTCGATAAAAATAGCCTCATTTCGTGTCCAAAGGAAAACATCTAATCTGGACAGTGTCGACTTAAAGGTTCCGAAGGGTCATCGATCGTCGTTCCCAATTCGATTTCTAGGGTCCTTCAGTCTCGATTTAATTTGAAAATGGAAAAGCCAAACTAGGAAAGCGATCGCTATCTTTTCCTATTATACGTCTCGCCGTAGTTTTGGTTTCTACGGTTTTGTTCTGATTCGATTCTGATTTCCATTAGGGCCTCTTTATCCGTTTTTGGATCAGCTATTACGGGAGCGTATAAAAATAACGTAGGATGAAATTATTGTAAAAATAGGTTAAGGGGGTATGAAAATGCATTCTTAACAGTTAAAAGATTTTATCGATTTCTTATAAAACCAGAAAAGCAAAAATACATCTGAGGACATGAGAAAACAGTAAGTTTGCTTAAATCACTTTTTTTGTTAAATTTTTTGAAATGAGTTTTTAATTGTTATTATGATCAATGAAAAATTGTTAGTCAATGAAAAAACCATTTTCAATTTTTTTTTTATTATAAAATAGTACAATGAAGATGAATTTTTAGAGAGATTTTGTTGTCCCAATTTTTATGGAAATTATTAAGGAGAAAATCCAGCGGTAATTTTGTTCATCGTTCAGTCTCGTAGATCTCCGTCCGAGCTGTGCGGTATGCAAAGATGGTAGAAAGCTTGGCCTATCCAAAAAATTGAAAATTCAAAAAAATAAATAAAACAAAGTGACAGTACGAACGTCACCTAGACTGAAATATAAACAGGGAAACTAAACTAATATATCAAAAAAGTTTTTCTAAGTTTAGGTTAAATTTCGTTCATTTTCTGTCAAAGTATAAAACTTAAATATAGACCTTAAACAGTTTTAATATTGTAGCGCGTAACTCGATTCAAACCAATTTATTTCCAACCCGTGTGAGTCATACCTACTATCCAACCACAAAAAAATTACTAAGTCCAGACAAGCAAATTTTGTTTTAAAAGATTCAGAGATTTGGTGCCAGCTTTTAGACAGTGGAGAACGTAGTGGGAGAAATTTTAATAAGAGCGCCACTTGATTTAAATATTTTACACCAAACCCTGATATATTATGATGGTAATATAAGCCCCCCTTAATCAAGAAAATTATGACCTATGTTTATGCTTGTACCTAGATTCTAAAAGCTGAAAATAATTTGGGAAAAACTCAAATAATAATCCATAGGTCTACCAGATTGATATAATCATCCAAGAATTTACATTGTCATTTCCATTTATATAAAAAAATTAAATTCCACTGAAATACTTAAATTTAGATAATTATTCAAAATGTAATACTGTAGTAATTTTAAAAAAATTAAAAAAATTGATAAAAGAATTAGGAGTTACTTAAGGTATGCTTAAGGCGAGGAATTAGTAAGGAAAAAAAAAACAAATCTGCACTGAACTACTGTTCAAGGGGAAAATCCAAAACGTGATCACGTGTTGTTTACAAGAAGCATATGTCTGGAGCCTAATTCACAATACCTCACTGGCCCTAAATACCTTTTACAAACTCTAGTCAAGTCACATTAATCTAAATAAAACTTTTAAATATCAAGGTTCGAATTTTAAGCCTTATTAATGGTATGTTGGTGCAATACAACCTGTTAACCAACAACCAACATTATGACTAAATAGGTTATTTGTAGCAAATAGCCGATCCCTTACAAGGTGATCCAGGCTCAATGTCAAAATCAATTATGTCGATGCTCGACTCAAATGAAAACCCTTAGGTTAATATTAATAGATTTAGCAAGAACCCCTTAATATTTTTGTTCTACATAAAAGAAAATAAACCCATAAAATTCAAATTAATAAATTAACCCCTAACCCTAAATCAAACCAATCAATCAGAGATAAATAAAATAAAATGTGCAAAAACTTGCGTGTCCTCTAATCTCTTGTGTATTTTGGCTAAGGTAGCTTAACTCGACAGCTCTGGAACCAGTCAGCTACAACCAGGGTAACGACCACATGGGCAAGTCGATTTCAGGTAAGTTCCAATCCAAAATCGCTGAGCCACAGTACAATGCTCAGTCCAGGCTGTGTTGAGGCTCACTTCAGCCGGTTGCCAACAGTGTTGGGATGACCAGAAGAAACCAGAGAATAGGAAGAGACCAGAGAATAGAGGAGAGAATGAGAAAAAGGAGAGGCCTCTAAAATAGAGGACAAAAAAAATCAGTAAAATAAACACATAATCAATTCTATGGCAATTACCAACATGTTGCTACATACCTAAGGTGGTGAGCGAGGCTTAGAGTCTCGTTTTGTGGTTAGAAAATTTAAAAATCCCATAAATGGTGTGGGAGCAGCCGACCAAATCCAAAAATATCAGGTCAATCCGAAATCCTCTCGGCTACAACTTCCCACTAGACGTTCATCAAATTAAACCCCAAAACTTGGGAGGAATATTTTTCCATTCAACCGAATTACCGGCAAGATGAACTTAAATTTTCCTTAAAACCACAAAATGTCGACTGTTCTTTGTGATAACGGGATGGCTACAGGCTGGACAAGGAATTGACAACTCCAGACAGTGGCAGGTGACACTGGCAGTGAACTTGTCACTCTCCCTCTTCGACACGATCCGACCCTGCCTCTTGGTGCAAACTACGCGGAGCCTCACTCTATCAAAATAGAAATTCCGCAATACCACAGCAAAATGATACTGCTCGGATACTAAAACATGGAAAACTAAAAACAATTTCCCAACGGGGCTACGAAATTCCAATTTTTCTCTTACGTCGCTCTGCCTGATTTATGACGCTCCGTCATCCGCCAAATGGAAACCAAACTTTAATGGGAAACAGCAACGCTGTCAAACCTCTACAACAACAAGGGTGTCAATAGTCATTACTGTCAATCACAGTCACTGTCAATCGGCTAGTAGGGTTAGAAACCAGATGTCAAGGCACGTTTATTTACTAAAACTTAACTTAAAGAATTGAAGGGAAATATAGCAAGCAAAACTGGGAGGCCAATTTCAAATCAATTAGGATACCTTGCCCAACATGATTCCGCTATAGAAGAAAATATTTGTAAGTTTTTCTACACTAACGAATCACCATCTAAAAGGTCTTATTTACTCCACTCATAGCGCAATCTGTGGCACAACAGCACTCTCTAGAAGTCCCTCCATACCCCAGACATATACCGGCCTCATAGAAACTCTTGACAAATAAATCAAAGGTCAGAAAGTTCCCAACACCAGGTACATGAATAGGGACTAAGGAAACATAATACGACTAACTCCACAGAGGTGTCCTGACAGGATAGGGTAGATAAATACGTTCCTAAAAATAATCAAACCACAAAAGCCTTAAAAAAAAATAAATTGCATTACTATCAAACCCCAAATTCCATATATAAAACTGTAAATCACACAACCCTTTCAAGCCGATACCAAAACCCACTTTTGCCCGAATTTATATGAAATCCCATGTTACATGCTTAGGGCAAAATCTGCATGTAACAATATTACGTCATAGTTTTACTACAGAATTCTTAATAATTTATACGTTGGACAGCATACTCTAACGTGGATTTGCTTGACATGCTGGAAAACAGCCAATCCGAAAAATTGTGTAAGTTTTAAAACAGCATAAATAGAAAAGCCAGACTTTACAATCAATCGCTCCAAATTGTACTATATCATTAAGTGAGTATGCTAAAAAAAACAGCAAATATAGAAAATTACCCAAAAATATCTCATTATAGTCATTATTTAAGTGCAAAGTTATCCCAAGTACAGTAATTCAAGTATCAGCTGGTATCTTACCAATCTAAGGCATCATAGAGAAAAGACGTAAAAAAGAATATGAAAATGAAAAAATAGTTAAATGGCAAGCCAGCCAAGGTAAATTAAAATTCTTTAAGATTTTTTGTGATAATACTCTTTAGCATATCATAGTATTGACATTATTATCAAACTTTAGTGAAAAATTATCACGGCTCTGCGTACCTATAGTGATTTGGTGGTAACTAAGAAGAGCTAGGGGTAAACTCAATTAGAACTTCTGGGTATCAACCTGGATTCCAAACACTTCTGGTACGATTAGATAAATATCAGGATTAATAAGTCTAACTTGAGCCCTTTGGGCCTGCAAGAGAGCTTTTGGTAGCACCTAGAGTCTGTCCTCAAACATTTTACACATTAATTCATTAATGGTCAAAAATCTTCTTACATACGAGGACATCGTATGTATCGTGTAGGCCTGCATGGGGAAAGCAAAACTTTAAGTGCAGCAAAACAGAATTCAACGCTTTGCATGTCTAAGTATCAAAGAATTTATGCGAGCGGAACCAACTAGAGCATTTATGACTCTGTTCAACATTTTGCACTGGACTATCGATAGATCATACAATTGATCGCTCTATATACTAGCAGGGCTTAAACGCCTTTCGAGCTGAATAAGTCAATGTATTGTTAAAACACGAAATAGTACACAAGCCGGTGAAGTTCCTTTTAAAAAACTTTTGTTGTTTACTAAAAGATAGATACACACGACATTCTTATATTAAAATCTTAAAATTAATTGAACGATTAGCCGAACAGCAACTAGCTTTGACACTGGCATAATGTTACCTGTAATTATTTCATATCTATTGTCATTTATTTGTACTATTATTATTATTATTCAGTATTATTAGGACATTTAAAATTATAGACGCAATACAGTCGTCCCATTCTTCTCGTCAGCAGCCCTGCCATCATGTTTATTATGGCCAAAAAAGTGAGCTTTAAGGACTTATGACTTTAGCTTATTTGTAAACCTATGCCAAGGTAATACTGGTAGGAAAAGAAATTCATTTTGAAGGTAAGAGCAAAACTATTGATAGGCTCCGAATGTATCTATAATCGGTCTTCGTGTAAAAAATATATATCTCTTGGATCACCACAACTATTTCACCCAGATCAAATATGGTTCGTAAACCAAATTTCATCTGAATTAACAAAATTCTAAATAATGCTTCCTAAATCGCGATACAATTAATTATAAAATGCCTAGGTGGCTGGGGAATAAATATTCGATAACTAAATCTTTTTTTTAGAGACATTAATTTTTATGAACTCCGTCCCTGTTTATCCCGCTGCTGCCAAAAAGCGGCGAATGATAAATTAGTTTTTCCCACCAGTGGCAAAATCTCTGACAGGGGCGGAATTAGTCCTTTGTGATAAAACGTTAGTTTTTGTTCGTATGGCATTGTTTATGAGCGCCCCCTGATTGCAAGCCACCGCCGAAAAACTTTTTCCCCAATTTCGCCGTTTTTATTCGCCGTTAAGTCTTGTTTTTTAATATAGTGGAGCAGGAAGTACAGTTTGACGAACTTTTGCTTAATACTACTTTTCTAATAATAAAAAATTTCAAGATTACTTTTTCTTTATCATTCATAAAAGTCTAAAATATGCGATTAACATATGATCTACTAATGGTATTGTTAAATGTATAGATACAAATATACTTAAGATACCAAATTTCTTTAAAGTTGTTTTCCTATATATGTAATGAAAAACATTTCTATACAGCCTTAAAAAACTTTTTATAACTGGCAAAAGGAATCGCGGAAACAAGAAGGCGCTATAAATGCCTTATCATTTAATATGTTTCATTAAATTTTTCTTAACGCCTATGTAAACGAAATGGTACTATCTATTGATATTGAAACCTAAGACAATCGTAGCAATTAAACAAAATGCTTACAATTATCGTAAAATGGTCGATAAAAAACATTATTAGAAGAGCATAATATTTATTACTTAAAAAACCTCTTTAGGATGCATAGCCTAAATGGATACAAAAATCACTTTATTATTTTAATATTCTTACAAAAAATGCTTTAGAATTTTTCAGTCGATGATTTGTTATTAATATGAAAACATAATTTTGTCAACCTCACCTCTACTAAACCAAGCTATTTTTTCCTCATTTTTTATACAAAGTTGACAATTCATTGTCGAGAAAAGTAATCAGTCAAGCTTTTCGGAAGTTTGGCTTTTAAAAGAAACCTGTTTGAAATTTTCTTCGTATTGTTGTCGGGTATTGTTGTTCCTTTCAAGGCATTTTATATAAATTTGTGGATAAAAAAATATATACAAATAAAAAAGTCTTTATTAGAGTAATTAACTTTTACTATTCTAATTCTTAACCAGGGTAGCCCAACAAAGGGATCGCACGATTTACTGGTCATCAATAGGTCATCAATATTTCGACATAATGAATGTTCCATAAGCGGTGTCTCAGCTGTTGAGCAAATTCTTCAAAAAGAATAGGATTGTTCCAAACTAAGTTAATATCGGATTAACTATGGAAAAAACACAGTGACACTATGTGGCGGCTCCTTTGCAGGACAATGCGGTTTAAGCATGCCACTGACTGAGATACGTTTCACACAGCTTTGTGTTCTCATGGATGTAATTTTATAGGCTAAGCCCGCTCACTCTGTCATCCCGTGATCTGAACCCTTTCGTCTATAGAAAGATTGTAATAGTAATAGTATTATTAATATTATTATGTAATGTAAATTGTAATAGTAAATTATTTTAAATCGTAAATATATAAAGTATATGAAATTAATAAATTGTAAATCTATATATACTCCACTTAACCAGTAAGGCACAAAAGGGAGGTAAGAGAGGTTTTGCAGCCTTATAATATACACGTGCGTTTAGTTGCACTGCTAATTCGCTTCTCTTCCGTAGTCGTACTGTCCGCACACATTTTTAGCGGTGTTTTTTTTTAATCTGCCTTTGCATCTCTCTCGCACAAGTAAAGTATATTGTTTGCTATGTTGTATATTTTCGAATAAGAATTAATACGGGAGAGGATTGATAAGAAGGAAGTAAAATAGGTAATGGAATACAAAGGCAGGTCGAGAAGAAAATGTAGGTAGTTCAATTTAAGTATCAAGTGAAAGTATCAAAAAATGTAGCAATAAAGAAACCTTAAGTGCAAGAAATACTTAAATTAAATTAATATATGTAAATTATGTAAGCATTGTGAACCTAACATTCTAATTTACTATATGCTAAATATTATATTTATTTGTAATAGTGAGGACAAAAGACAGCTTAAAGGCAGCACAAAAAGGTACTTCAAAAAAGAATGTAAAAGCAATCCTGGAAGCAGTTCCGTGACAATATTAAAGACATCCTGCGTACCACGTCTGTATAAAGTACTTGTCTAAGGACGCTGATACTAAAATGGGTCGCTGTCACTCTCAGTTCTCGGGGTACGGATTAATAATGGGACTGTTAGAAGCATAATCAACTATGAGAGGTCGAAAAAAAAATTGTATTGTTGTATGTGCCGTGGATATGCAATAATACGCCTTCCAGGCGGGAAAATCCACGGACCTGGCCCTTGAATTCAAGGGGACAAGTAATTTTTTATATTGTGGCACGCGGCTTCACTACATGCGTGTTTTGGTGATTTGATAATGTATAGAGTTAGAGCCTATTTTTTGAATAGCGTCTTTTACGTTTATTACGTGACTACAATTCCAATGTTTTTGTTCTGTGCTTTAGAATTTTGTGGTTAATTTTTAGGTGTCATATTTTTTACGGGTCTCGGTGCTTTTAAATAAACGTACAGTTTTTAATCCACACTTGATTTTTCTCTTAAACCTAGAGGAGCACTTAGTTTTGTAGCCACATTTACCTACAAAATAATCCGGTCTGTCTTTCCTTGAGCCCCGTTACTTTACCGATTACTTTCCAGTAATCAAATTTTATATTTATTACAATTATTTAGAAATATTTCCGAGTGTTGCGTTCTCTAATGTTAACTAACACTCCCAAGAACTGAAAATAAATAAATTATAAACATAAACAAACCTTTAATTATAACCACAAATGATCTATAAAAAAAGAAGGGGCAATATAAAAGTCCCTAGAATTTAGGACAAAATTTTTAGAATGAATAGTATGACCGAAGAGAATAATTAACAAAAGACGTCTTCGTTCGGTGTGTAATCAAGAGGTGTCTAAAATAACTTTTTGGGCAGATCTAGACTCTACATGTAGAAATCAACCATACCACTTCACATATAGAAAGCGAAAACATTTTGATTATACGTTCTAGCACTACACCAGCTTGTGCAAAAGATACAAAATTCTATCGGAAAGGGAAACAACACTCTAAAAGTTTAATAACACTCCTTCCGCAATGGTCATATTACGGCTTCTTTTTCCAACAAAAATTAAATATGCTCAGCTAATTCTTTTAAATTTCAAACAAAAATATTAAATAATAATAGATAATAAATCTTGACAATAGGTTCATTAAATAATTTATCTCAAATTCAATATATACTATACTAAAGGTATAAATAAATAGATACTTTCTTTCTCCTCACACACCCGATCTGAAACACAAGGAAAATTGCTATGAGAGGGGAAGAGTAAATATGAGATTTTATCTAATTTTATATAATTTTAGATCTTTAATTAATTTTGCTATTAATAAACAGAAATTAAGAGAAGTTGACAATTGCGACATTGTCGATTCTCCTATTCTCTACACAGTCAATACACTAAAGTCGATTTACCGATTACCATTTTCATTTTGTTACATGCAGATTTTGCCCTAAGCATGTAACATGGGATTTCATATAAATTCGGGTAAAAGTTTATGGGTTTTGGTATCGGCTTGAAAGGGTTGTGTGATTTACAGTTTTATAAATGGAATTTGGGGTTTGATAGTCATGCAATTTATTTTTTTAGGGCTTTTGGGGTTTGATTATTTTTAGGAATGTATTTACCTACCCTGTCCTGTCAGCACACCTCGGTGGAGTTAGTTGTATTATGTTTCCTTAGTCCCTATTCATGTACCTGGTGTTGGGAACTTTCTGACCTTTGATTTATTTGTCAAGAGTTTCTATGAGGCCGGTATATGTCTGGGGTATGGAGGGACTTCTAGAGGGTGCTATTGTGCCACAGATTGCGCTATGAGTGGAGTAAATAACACCTTTTAGATGGTGATCCGTTAGTGTAGGAAAACTTACAAATACTTTCTTCAAGGGCAAGGTATCCTTATTGATTTGAAATTGGCCTCCCCAGTTTTGCTTGCTATATTTCCCTTTAATTCCTCAAGTTAAGTTTTAGTAAATAAACGTGCCTTGACATCTGGTTTCTAACCCTACTAGCCGATTGACAGTGACTGTGATTGATAGTAATGACTATTGACACACTTGTTGTTGTGAAGGTTTGGCAGCGTTGCTGTTTCCCATTAAGTTTGGTTTCCATTTGGCGGATGACGGAGCGTCATAAATCAGGGAGAGCGACGTAAGAGGAAAATTGGAATTTCGTAGCCCCGTTGGGAAAATTTTGTTAGTTTTCCATGTTTTAGTATCCGAGCAGTATCATTTTGCTGTGGTATTGCGGAATTTCTATTTTGATAGAGTGAGGCTCCGCGTAGTTCCGTTCCATCCGCGGCAGGGTCAGATCGTGTCGAAGAGAGAGAGTGACAAGTTCACTGCTAGTGTCACCTGTCATTGTCTGGTCGATTGTCAGTTCCTTGTCCAGCCGGTAGCCATCCCGTTATCAGAAAGAACAGTCGACATTTTCTGGTTTTAAGGAAAATTTAGATTCATCTTGCCGGGAATTCGGTTGAATGGAAAAATATTCCTCTCAAGTTTTGGGGTTTAATTTGATGAACGTCTAGTGGGAAGTTGTAGCCGAGAGGATTTCGGATTGACCTGATATTTTTGGATTTGGTCGGCTGCTCCCACACCATTTATGGGATTTTGAAATTTTCTAACCACAAAACGAGACTCTAGGCCTCGCTCACCACCTTAGGTATGTAGCAACATGTTGGTAATTGCCATAGAATTGATTGTGTGTTTATTTTACTGATTTTTTTTTATCCTCTATTTTAGAGGCCTCTCCTTTTTCTTATTTTCTCCTCTATTCTCTGGTCTCTTCCGATTCTCTGGTTTCTTCTGGTCATGCCAACACTGTTGGAGACCGGCTGAAGTGAGCCTCAAGGACACGCAAGCTTTTGCACATTTTATTTTATTTTTCTCTTATTGAACGGTTTGATTTAGGGTTGGGGGTTGATTTATTAATTTGAATTTTATGGGTTTATTTTCTTTTATGTAAAACAAGAACGTTAAGAGGTTCTTGCTAAGTCTATTAATGTTAACCTGAGGGTTTTCATTTGAGTCGAGCATCGACATTATTGATTTTGACATTGAGCCTGGATCACCTTGTAAGGGATCGGCTATTTGCTACAAATAACATATTTAGTCATAGTGTTGGTTGTTGGTTAATAGGTTTTATTGCACCAGCATACCATTAATAGGCTTTGAAATTCGAACCTTACTATTTAAAAGTTTTATTTAGATTATTGTGACTTGACTATAGTTTGTAAAAGGTATTTAGGGCCAGTGAGGTATTGTGAATTAGGCTCCAAACATATACTTCTTGTAAACAACACGTGATCATGTTTTAGATTTTTTTTATCAATTTTTTATTTATTTAAAATTACTACAGGATTACATTTTGAATAATTATCTAAATTTAAACATCTCAGTGGAATTTAATTTTTTTTATATAAATGGAAGTGACTATATAAATTCTTGGATGATTATATCAATCTGGTGGACCTATGGATTGTTATTTGAGTTTTTCCCAAATTATTTTCAGCTTTTAGGGTCTAGGTACAAGCATAAATATAAGTCATCATTTTCTTGATTAAGGGAGGCTTATATTACCATCATAATATATCAGGGTTTGGTGTAAAATATTTAAATCAAGTGGCGCTCTTATTAAAATTTTTCTTACTACCTTCTCCATTGTCTAAAAGCTGGCGGCCGCCAAATCTCTGAATCTTTTAAAACAAAATTTGCTTGTCTGGACTTAGTAATTTTTTTGTGGTTGGATAGTAGGTATGACTCACACGCGTTGGAAATAAATTGGTTTCAACCGAGTTACGCGCTACAATTTTATTTCCGTGCCATAAGAATTAAATACAATAATCCTGGTACCCCCAATAATTGTTTCGCAAGAAAATCAACTAACAATTTATTGAAAACTGGAATGTGATAGCTCAGAATCCTCTCCAGTGACATGGAGAGAGATCATGCTTTCACCCTGCTAGGTATCTGTCACAGGTATCTAAAGCAAATGATGTTCCTCGGCCTAAGAATTACCCCCAAAAAGTAGAGATCATACTATCGGACGGGAGGCATGCAGTTGGAATTTAAGACACCAAGGGTTTTGCGGAAAATTCGGAATGCCGATGATGTCGGAAAGAGAACGAAACTGCAGACAACGGGTCATGGGTAACACCTACAGTTTATCCAGCGACAAGCCTCTGATAACCCTTGGGTACGACGGATCGATTAGGAAACTTTGGCTGATGATTTTAAACAGGAGAAAAAATATTCTCGGTGTTGGTCTCAAACTTTTAAGACCGATACTTTGTATTTTTTCGCTTGATCAAAATCATATTGAGTTGAGTGAAATGCGTGATTTTTTCCAATTTGCCAAATTAAATTCAAGAAAATATTCGCCTGTTAGTCGGCGTGGCATGAAACATGGAAGAAAACACTTAAATTCACTTACCCCAATACATATAAAAACCTAGCAATATTAAGAGTACTTGTTTTAGGTGACTTCATATATAACTCGGATACTTCTTTTAGTTCCTCATTTAGTCATTCATTTGCTTCTTTGATGTACAATTTTAGCGCCAAAAATGGTAATGATTACCAAATTTGTATATTAGGGTAGCCTACGTCCTGGATACGATTTAGCATAAACTTGTCGAATTAACCAACCATTTCAAGAAAAATAAATTACTTACCAACAATAACTTGGTAGCAAACTAAATGATTAATAATAAGGTAACGCTTTAATTACCAGTTCATATTTAATACTTAATTAAATGATTTTTAAGATAGTTAAGAGATTTTGTTTGCATTTAGTTACATTTAGCGTAATAACTACCTTTTTGAAGCTACCAAATACCATTTATGCAATTCTCAAGCGGTTTCTCCAATAATAGTAGTATAAGTTCGTACCAATAAATAAAGTAATATAGAGGAATAAATAAAGTTTGTACAAAAAATTTAACACCACTAATCGCAGAAAAGGAAGCACTAGCAGGAGATAATATTTTTTAGTACGGAATCACGCTCACGAAATTTTTCGCACTTATTTACTATCACTAACAAAATTTTATTTATTTAATTTAATTCCACATAAAAAAATATGTTTCTTTTACAATAGCAAAGAAAATACTTTTTAGTCTGTCGAGCAGTTTTTCTAGTATTTTCAGAAGAAAAGATATAAGACTTATTGGTCTAAAGGGTTTGGCTTGAGAATAGTCAGTTTTTCTGGGCTTGGGTATAAAAGCAACACGTACTGGCCTCCATCTCAAAGGAATATATCCATAGCTAGGTCCTTCTTGCATCATTGCTTAAATGATTCCATCTGGGCCAGCAGATTTGATCTTCTCATATGTAATAACTTTTTTGGAAGCTTTTCACTCCTCTCAAATCAATATACAACATCTTCTTAAATAAGTATACAACATCTTCTGTTGTTGTATACTTATCATCGCCATTGCATAGAGAGCTAATCATGTAGCCTTGCTCCTTAAGAAGAATCTTTTGGAGTCTACCACAGTCTAGAACCCTTTCCAGTTCCTCGCAGTACTTCCTCCAAGAGTACCTTTTTGCCTGCCTTAGCCGCTGATTGTAGTCAATTCACGGTTTTTTTGATGGCGCCCTTTTGATTTCCAAGTGTCATTTTTGTAGCACTTAATGATTGTTTCAGTCACTTTATCCACCTATTCATTTAGTTTGTTTGTGTCACTTATCCTTACACTAACCCGCACTAGCTCGCGATCGAGTTTTAGTCTAAAGTTACCCCAATTAGTTCTTTTTGGATTTTGATAAGCTGTTATTTCCCGGTCAGCACCCGTAATTTAAAAATAAATATATCTATGGACCGAGCAACTCTTCTCTATGGATACATGCTAGGTTTTAATAGAATTATTTAGGTAAATAGTACACACCTCACTTCTTTGTCTTGTTACAAAAATGGGGTTATTACCTTTGTTTACAATGTCTACGTTAAAATGCTAGTATAAATTGAACTAGCGACTCACCTCTGGGGTTTATGTTGGTGCTTCCTCAAATGTGATGATGTGCATTTGGATCACATCCTAGGATCAGCTTAGTTTCTGATTGCCTGCAGCTTCTCACTAATCTCTCTACGGCCTCTGTTAGTGCAGGCCATGGGTCGTCATAAGGAAGGTATGCCGATCCGATTACCAAATTCCTTCAGGCTCCCCTTCTTATTTATTATTGTCACTGCTACTAGATCCCTACAATAAAAGAGAGTCATGGGCAGTACTCTAAAGTTTTTCTTAGAAAGAATAGCGGTTCTTGGTTTATCACTGGACCTATCATAGATAAGTGTTCCATCGACACTCCTAATAATATAATAATTTTTTTAATATAATTTTTTAAATATTTTTTTAAATATAATAACAATATAATGATTTATTGTCAAAAAAATTTACAATTTGTATATAAAGCCTAAGTAAAAATAAAGGAATACAACATATACAAAAATGCAATAAACAATAAACATAGAGAGAAAACAAATATACAATACTTTATAATTTAACAAAATTGTATGAGGTTAAAATACAAAAAAGAAAATAAATAAATTAGTAAATAAATAAAAAAGAAAAAAGAAAAATCAATAAACACTACAATGTATATAAGGTTAAAAGGTAAACAAATCAAGAGCTTATAATGCAAGCGAGTTTATAATGCAATTTTTTACACAAGCCCGTATAATAAGACTTAAAAAAATTATTTTGGTTTTTTGTTTTAATTAAAAACTGTGTGGAAAATTTAAATTTAAGTATGAATAAAAAAAGTCGTTAACTACATACAAGGCTCTCTCCAGTAAGTACTATTTTAATGCTTTGCGAAATGAGGAAAAGAAAGGTACGGACTTTATTTCTGATGGCAGAAGTTTGTGCATTTTTTTCGCATTATACAGAATCGATTTTTTGACGGGCTCTAAGCGAGGAGTTAGAAGATAAAGTTAGATCAAGGGATCCTAAGTGGATAACTGTGAAGTGGCCCTTCTGAAGTGGCTCTTAAACGTGCTTACGTATTAAACCAATAGATTCAAATATGAATAAGGAAAGAAATGTTAAAATTTTGAACTTTAAAAAAAATCCTGGCAGTAGATTCTACTGTAGCCCAAGTTCGTAAGGAAAAGAAAAATTCACTTAAATTGAGTAACACAATACGTACCTCAGACTGAAAGGTCATAAAACAATATTCTAGAAGTGGATAAATTAAGCTCCTTAGAAACTAACCTTAGCGCAAAACTGGCAGAGCTTAATTTTTTTGATAAAGCGTCAATCTACTAGCCTACAATCAACTAGCCTCAAGAATTTTACTGAATTAAGGACGTCATTAGTGGTGTTATTTAGTAGAAAAGATTGCAACGTACCTTTATACGATAAAATCTTAGTTTTTTAAATGTTAAGGTACAGGAGATTAGAATCGCACCAACACTTTATGGTTAATAAGTTAATAGAAACGCTTCTATGGAGTGTTGTGTTGTCGGCATTGCTATAAGTGAAGTCTCTTGGCGGATGATACCAGTGTATCATCCGCGAAGAGACAAATTTTTCCACTAATATTGAGGTTAGGAATGTTGCTGATAAATAGCAGAAATAAAATAGGGCTTAAAACAGATCTTTGAGGTACTCCACATTGAATTGAGGATTTTAATATTTAGATGAGATGTGAAAATTCTATATTTGAATAAAAATGATAGGAGCCATTTTTTAACTCATCGTTTAGTGATTTTCGACAGGGAGAAGTGCAACTGGTCGATAGTTCTAATGTTCCTCTTTATCTCCTCCTTTGTGCAAGGGAATAATTATAAAGTGCATTCCGGTGTTAGTCCGTTCTCGATGAATATTTATTTTTAATGTCTTTAATTGTACTGCTAAACTCTGCTGTTACCACGTATATAAGTGAAAAAACTATGCAAGTTTAGATAAGAATTAGAAAGATATATCAGTGGTCCAATTGACGGCGTTATGGTACTCATTAAATTTTTAACTTTTAATCAATTTGGCTAGAAGCGAAGTAGAGATATTGCTAGATGTGAAAGCCTTTTTTTGTGTCCTTGGCGGCCTTTATATTCTCATGGTAAACTTTTCTGTAGAGTTTTACGTAATTAAAAATGATAGTTCTGTCTAAAATTTTTTTAAATATATTTTATGAATTTCATCTATTTTATTGTACAGTAACTTCCATTCAGAGTCGTGGTTACTCAAAATGTCATAAATTTCCGTTATAACTAGAAAAAGGTCATTGTTCTTAAATAATATCCCAAAGCTTCCATATGTTTTTGACGAATTTGTGCATTCTGAAACTGTAAAACTTTATCGTGGAGATATTTTAAAGTAGGAGAATCATAAACACTACAGAAAAATCGCAAATTCTGATACTTTGTTGTCACAATGATTTTGTAATTGCCTTATCCAGTCTATTACAGCTCGTACAGATCATTACACGTTACACGTTATACAGCGAACTCTGTATTTCTTTCTTAAGTTCAGTGATTTAAAATAAATTTTAAAATTTACATAGGAATTAATTAGCAGGGACTATGTAATAATAACACACGCAAAAATTATACATAAACTCGCCGCAGCATTAAAACTGATAAATGTATAATAACAAATTTATCAAAACAAAAAAAAAACAAAGATTCAGTACCGGTACAGGTTACGAGCGTACACACGACTGTCTCGTATGACTGTTAGTATAATACTTATTTTATTACCTGCTTGTTGGTCCAGGGCTCTTAAATTAGGGCAATGTTAAGCGACTTCATTACCCCTGTAGACTTCATTTTGATACCCGCCATAGTGTTCGTATAGCTACCAGTCTGCACGTTGGTGCTTCTGAACCACTTTGACACCTATTTGGTTGAAACGCAGAGTTTGAGTGTGGTCTTTTGCGTCCCTCACTCTCCTGCGCCTTCTTCGTTTTGCAATTCTTTGGCTTTTTAGCTATCCAAGAGCCCGCCATCATTTTGTTTTCTCTCCGTATGCGCCTTTTCTGCGCTCCGAAGGCCTTAGCGTTGGCTCGTCCTTTTGAGTCAGTTTTTCTATGGCCTTCTGTAGTGCAAGTTAGTTATCTAAATCTGAGTCACTCTATATATTCTATAAATTACTATTAGGTAAGTGATTAATGTGTGTCAATTATTAATACTGCATTGTAAGCAATATTCTTTTGTAACACCAATTGGGGGTATCTAGGCTGCCTAGTCAGTCGAGGTACAATATACGTATGCAAAACATGAGGTTGTTTCTTTTGACACCTTTTGAACATTACGTGATTGGACCATTACACGGCGACCCTGCCCTAAAAGATATCATTTAGCTAAAGAAAAGTTATAACATAAAAAGTAAAAAAAGGGCATTAAAATGGTAAAGACCAGTTCAAAACACGCCGAAGTAACAAGTACGGGCGACGTGAACTCAAATTTTATTGTCGACGAAAGTGCCATCGCGGTTCCCACAGACATAAGAGTTTTAATGTATTTAATGCTAGTATTATTAGCGGTAATAGTGTTTCTAAAAGTGCGAAAATCATACCGAAAGACCCTAAAAAGAGACCTTTTACGTAGCATGGCGCTTCGAACCCAGGCGGGTGACGTGTAGTGTACAAGGGATGGTATCATAAAGTATGTGTTCAGTCCAGAAAATGCAAGTATTACGAAAGAAAAAAAAAGGCAGCCGAATGGTATGTACATTTATTTTTGTATTTTGCTGGGACCAGGGGCTTTTTGATTTTCGACTACGCTAGTAAAGTTGTTCATAAGAAGATTTCATATTTATAAACTTTATTCAAAGTGAATCCTGACATGATTGTCAAAGATTAAGAACAAAAGTTTTATGCTTATTCAATAGTTATAATAATTATATAGGTCATATTTTGAAAATATTTTTAAGTAAGTTGAGGTTTGAATTAATAGGTTTTAAGATGAGCATAAATACATAAATAATGAATTTTAGATTTTTGCAGGAACTGCCAGAAATACATCTTCTCTTGGATGGTCCGCAGATTACCCTGCCCCTATCCAGAAGATCCAGCAGCATTACGTGGTTTTTCTACCATGTACTTTTTCCACCATTTCGTTCATGAGAGATCCCACAAGAAGAGCAGAGAAAAGGTCCGCGTCCGCAGTGGCTCCTTAAGGACGTAGGACTTCATACTCCAGGGCTTTGTCTGGTTCATTAGAGGCTCCGTAAAAGACACCTATTAGGTCCGGTGCTATTCATATCTTTAGCATGGGCCGCGTATACCCCTTACTTTTTAGGGAACTTAACATCATTTAAGGTTTTAACGCTTCTATTTTTAAAGCTACTAAATTTTTTTTTAAATTCAGCTTTCGAACCATCTCTCTTCTGGATCACCAAATGTAAAAAAATTCCTTACAGACCGCAATGCATTAAAAAATAAAATAAATATGAGATAGGTGGAAGATACATATATCATTACTGCGTTTTTTTCCTAGCAAAAACTGTGGCCACTACCTGCAGGCACGCCAATGATGTATATAAAATCAATGTCAATCAATATGTCAAAAAATATAAGTTATATTTAGCGTAATAACTACTTTCCTTTTAAACCCACCAAATTTTATTTCTAGTGTTATAAAATGTAAATAGGTTAATTATTCTCATAGGTTTTATACTATTTTGCTATTATCTTCTAGTTGTTAAGTTAAGTTGATAAGTTTAGTTTATTTAGGCGTCTACTTACGTTAAGTTTAGTTTTTTTTCAAAAACTATTTTGTTTATTAAAAAAAGTTCGATCTATAGAAAATTTTAAAACAAGAAAATTTGTAGATGAACTAAATTAAATGAAGTCATTTCAATACTTTGCTATGCGAAAACTCTCCGATAAGTCAATTTTCTACAAAGATCTTTGGCAATGTTTGACTTAAAGTTGGCGACTTGACCAAAGTCCATAAAGTTCAGGTAAAAGTCAGCAGCTATTAACACAACTAATGCTAAATTCTGGTTTTCACTAGGAATTTCTTTTAATTGAGTTTCTCATTGCTCAATGTTGATACTACTAATATAAAAATATTGTCATGATTACTTCTTTTTAACATGCACTGATTAGATAATTTTCTTTTAAATTTAAAATGGTAGAGATCTCTTATTTAACATTTAAAATTTAAGAGTGTAAGGGCTAGTATTGGCTGTGTAACCCAACCAAACTAAACCTAACTCAACTTTTTTTAGAGGTTTGGGAAAATCTGTATACAGACTACCCCCTAGGCATTGGTGACTCATTAATACCTCTTCCAAGCCGCAGAGGACTTCCTGGAAATAATCCTTCCTCTTGGCATAACATCGGGAAGTTTTGCATAGCTTAGTCCTCTCATCGTGTTTTTTTTTCTCTTTCTTTTGACTGTATGATTTTTCTGAGCACTTTAAAATTTCATTATTTATATTTATTTCTGAATATTTATATTTTGGCATATGTTTCCAGTCTGTGTTCTCGTTTCGGTGAAATTTTGGCCAAAGAAAACAGTTTGTTCAGGTACATCTCTTTCTTCACAGATCACAGCATCAACATTTATCAATTTTTGGTTTCTCTATTTTATAGAGATATATACCAAAGATTCCGTGCCCAATCTTAGTTTAAGTTAGATAGTAATCTACTTTTCTATTTTTTTTATCATACCATCATCCTAACATCCTTAATAAAAGTCATAGGCCATCCATCGTACAATTACCATCTTTGTTGCCATTTTGCTATTGATTTAGTTCTCACTTCAGACTTACTTATTCTCATTCTTAAATGTATTTGTATCCTCTTTTCATCTAATAAATCCATAGGACGCATGTTATGATAATGTCATACGCTGCAACTGAATTCTTAACGCCAGTCTTCTATTTACCCCTTTCAACATTTTTCTGCATGCTTTATATTTGAGTACCTAGTTCCATACTGGTCCAGCATAGAGCGAGGCTGATATCACTGCTCCGGTAATTAACCTTTTTCTTACCACTTTCGGGCCTCCATTCCGGGCATTATTCTGCATGATATGTTTGCAGCCATCTTCATTCCTTTTTCAGCGGCATTTTTCACGTGTGTTCTTATTTTCAGGTCTCTATTAAGTGTCATTCCTGAATGTTTAACGTTTTCCAATCTACTTACTACTACACTTCCTTATACCTCGTATCTTGCATCTCGGTTTGCGTTTTTTTCCTTTGCTACTGCCATTCTCATTTCCGTAAGCTAATAAAAATACTTCCAGAATATTGTGTCCTGTCTACTAGTCTTTCCTCAGTTCTAGTTTTTATTACAATTTCCAGGTCATCAGCATAAGCTATCAGATACATCCCTTCCGTTTTGATATTTAGTGCTCTAATGTATTCCAAAGAGTCGATTTCTCTGAGTTTTAAGCTCCACACGTTATTTCATGTAATTTTCCATTTAGTAATATAACTTTTCTAATTGAGAGGTAGGCCTGTAATATCCTAGTTAAATATTTTTGATTTGTCCTTCCAAGATTAATGCTGTAAATTATGTTTTCCATTGGTGAAGAGTTGAAAGCCTTTTTAAGCCCAGAAAAATCATTACTCATGCTTTCCTATATTAGGAAAGTCTTGCTTTTTGTCTCTTGAGTTGATTTGCATTTTGTGAAACCGTACTGTTTTTCATGTTTCAATCGTTAGTATTTTTTTCTACAGTCATTTTAAGCAGCAATTCTAGCAGTTTTCCCGCCATGTTAATCAGAAAGAGTGATCGGTAGCTCATTTGATAATGTCATTTTTTTGCTGGTTTTTCGAGTAGGAGCAAACGGGCTGGCTTTAAAATATCTGCAAAAATTCTACTATATCTGGAAAGATTGGATCAAATCCTGGTGCCTTCTTCTTTTTAATGAAGCTCATAGCTTCCGCGAGTTACCCTTATCTCTTCTTATTGAAATTTGTTAACTTTTGGAAAAAGTTTCTTAATCTGTTTTTCCACTTAATTATTTTCATTAGGCTCTTTTTTTTGAGACTTATATTGTGAGTTAAGTCCCAGACTATATTGATGTTATTTCTTTCCAGCCAGGTTTTTAAATTTTCAGGTTTTGCAGAGTAATTTTTTATCCTGTTTATTTGCATCTTTTAATGGAGTTTTTCTTGCTATAGTTTTGTATGCAGAACCTGATGAAGTTGTGATCGCTTAGGTTTTCGTCTTCTTCTACTCGACATTTTTTTCATATTCTCTGTATATACTGTGAAGTCCCATTCATATTGTCCCATTCGGAGAAAATTACACCAGAGCATAATATTCTATAATTACGATTACAAAGCCTTTTCGATTAATAACTTTTAAAACCAGAAAATCCTTGGTTATAGCTATCACAGTGTTATTATATGGAAATATTCTTATTATAATATCCTAGCAATATCTTAAATTAGATTATATTATAGCGTTGTTACCTGATGCGGAGAGAATTTAAAAAAAAAATTTAAGCTCTTTATAGATAATATATTCTTCCGGTTCTAACGGTAGATAATATATTCTTCCCACTAAATAGTCGAAATGGTTTAAAGATTTAATCGCACTTTCTTTAAAAACCTTAAGCAAACCAGCTGGGATACCTGTATATAACCATTCTTTTTGGCATTTCGTTCTTCTATCTACGATTCTACTGGAAAAAGTTCGTCAAACACTGTCTTCCGTGATAAACTACTTTTGAACATTATTACTAGGAGGACCTACAATGCTAAAACCGTTGAGGAATACATCAACCATTTACAAGAGAATTTGCGAGCGGGTATTGAAGAAGCACGGAATAATCTTCTGATTAAACTGAATTCACGCTATAACAAAATCCACGGATGACGAATGACAAGTGGCACGAAAACTTCAGAAGGACTGGGAAGATCTATTTAATGAGACGTAGTGTATGTTAACATATTTAGGCATTTAATTAAAAAAATTATACTCGAGATCTGACGATGATCAAAACCAGAACTTGAACCCGTTTTATTTTTAATAACAAAGTGATTTGCACAAAAAAGACAAATTATATTTTTAATAAAAAGAATGTATTGACCAAGCCAACGTTGCCAGTTTTATTGTTTTAGGATATAATCAATCCGTAGTATCGGATCCAGCGGCGCCCGACAACGAAGATGAAAGTTGTATTGTAACCATCGCACATAGGAGTATTTCATCAATCTGGGCGGCCAAAAGTCCGTTTTCCGAAATTGGGCCGGAAAAGATTTGATACATGTTTTTAGGTATCTAAGACCACTTAGGTAACTTAAACCCAACTGTTATTTATTGTTTATGCCTTATCAACGCTCTAAATTGTCACTTTAAGGTTAATATTTTGTGAGGTGTATATTAAAGTGTTTAGAATGAAATAAATTTAATAATTTTTAATTTGAATTGTATCGTACCTAGATTATTTTAAGAAAAGAAAAGTTATGGAGTCTAATACAACAGGTAAGTACTTACAAACTGCGTTTTTATTTTTTTACATTTGTTGTATTCTTTCTTTGGTATTCCGCTTTTAAGATGATAACCTTTTAGTAATAATCATTTAAAAAAAATATATATCAAAAATGATTAAGTCAAAGTGCATCAAAGGCATTGATATTAATTTTTTTGAATAGCCTACATATTTGTCTTCTATGGTACAAAAAATAAATGTCCACTTTTTTCAACTTTTTGAACTAACGCCTTAAAGGAGGGAGGAGGACATCTCAAAATACCGAAAATTTGAAATGTGACATTTCGTGATTTTTTCATGTTTTAGCTGCATCTGGCTTTCGAAATATGACACGTAGGATTCATTTGTCAGGGAGCCAGAAGGTGTTAATATAACAGAAAAATGCAAAAATCTGGAAAGATACATCCTTAACTTTGGACCATTTTCTGATGAGGATGAAATAAAAGTAAAACGAAAAATACGTAGGTTGAGGTCTGAAATTGTATCAAAATGGAAAACGTCACATGCATTACATATGGGATAAATTCGAAAAGAATAACAAAGGATGGCTGAATGGAATCATTTCACTTTCTAAACCTCTGAGCTCGTCCTCTCGTTTTTGGACGTCAAAGAGTTGACCGTCCAAAAACAAAATTCTATGATTCGAGTGAAAGAACCAAGAGAAGAAAAACGGAAACTTTGAGAAGACACAATGATCTGGAAGAACTTACTTTTGCAACTCAAGTAAAATTAGGTAAGTGAGTAAACAAAATAAATTACTTTTAGACGATATAATGCTAAAGGCCAGAAATGGCAGCAAATTTATCATTTAATGTTTTTTTTGCTAATCAAATTTATCATCTAAAATATATAAAGATCATAATAATTACCAACTTAAAGAAAGTACCATTCAGAATTTAAAACAATACACACATATCTATTTATCATAATTTTATATTATTAAAATAAAAAAGGAACTAGGTTCCTATTCTTAATTTATAAATGTTTAATTTAGCGCATCGTCTGCAGACCTAGTTATTCTTTGAAGAAAACTTAAAATCTCCTGCCGCAACCTGCTTCGGTCCAGCTCTGGCATTGGTACCTCCTGATCCTGCATGCCGTAAATAAACGTCATTAATGAACCGCGACTCATTTTCCTCAAAGCGGGTCTGAAATGCCTGTCAAATGTTGTCATCTGCTGTTCGGTGTTGTTCGGTAACCCAATATATGCAGACCAGGTTTTTCTTTGTAGGACACTTAAAATTTCCTGCTGCAACCTACTTTGGTCCCACTCTAGCATTAGCACCTCCTGATCCTGCATTTCGTAAATAAATGCAATTAAAGTATCGCAACTTATTTCCCTCAAAACGGGTCTTAAATGCCTATCAAATATATTCACCATGTGCTATTCGGTGCTGCTCCTTTCAGATATAACGTATCGGCTATTATCATTTGCAGCCATTTTCAAAATTATATTTTCGGATTGAAATATTTATAATCACGGGTATATGATAACTAACTTTATTTTTGACATAATTGTCAATATCGCAGAATACTTGATTTAATAACACATATTTGCTGTAAGTGGATGGTAGATACATAGGTTTTTAAACCCAATTATTAACCGTTTTGTTGCTTTTCTTTTCTAGCTAATGAAGGGAAACGTGATGCTTCTCTCGTGCTGAAAGAAATCACTTCTACACCCAAACGAGCCACTGCCTATAAAAAAGCGTTCAGTGAAAGTAAATCCAAAGAGAAGGTACAACTAACACCGCAACAAACGTTATCAATGTTCATCGAAGCAGACTTATCAAAGAGGCAGTACGAAATTATAAGAAGTTATAATTCATCTATGTATCCATGCTACAGTAAGATCCAAGAAGTCAAAAAAGAGTGTTACTCCGACAAAGAATCTATTACTATCACCGAAACTTTAGCAGATATTAAGCTTCAGAATTTGATGGATGACACTGTATCCAGATTACTGACAGATCTTTACGAAGTAGTTAAAACGCTTGACGAAGAAGAAAGAAATGCCTTGGAACTCATATGTAAAGGGGGATGCGATGGAGCGCAACAAGCGTAATTCAAACAAAAATTTGTATGTCACTTCGACACGGACGCTAACTTGTTCCAAAGCTCACTTGTCCCTTTACGGCTTATTTGTTCCTTAAATGGAAAAATACTATGGTAAAACCCCACTCCTTCACCTCCTTGTTATTGCCGCCCAATCAGGCTGAGATTTATAAAAGAAACCGCAGATGTGACAAGAGAAGAAATATCATATATCAAAGATTCTTCAAAAAATTTGAACAAAACGAAAGTCCAAATGAAAGAAAATATTGCTCGCGAGGTATCGCATACAATGATGTTGACCATGGTCTATGGAAAGATGAGTAAAAAAACAAAAATTGAAAATGTTTATTACTATTTTAAGAATCGAACCCGAAACATGATTATTAGGTTTTATTGTTGTAGTTCTATCTAATAATTAAAAAAAAACATTTCAGGTGTGCAACTCTGTCACAAGCACATCATCTACAATAAGGTGCTACATATGTGGCTTAACTTCAAAGGATTTTAACTGTATCCAAAAGAAGGGGACAGTTAACGTGGAAACTTTTGAGTTTGATTTATCTATTCTTCATGCCCGAATACGATTTTTTGAAGCTGTTTTACATTTGGCCTATAAACTACCAGTACAAAAGTGGCAGCTCAGAAGCGATGGAGAAAAAGAAAAAGTCAAACTCAGGAAACTCGCAATCCAAAGCGAATTTAAGTCAAAGATGGGTCTCATTGTAGATGTCCCAAAGGCAAATTTCGGCAACACGAATGACGGCAATACCAGTAGACGATTTTTTACAAACCAAGAACTGTCTGCAGAAATTACTGGTATAGACGCGACATTTATCTATCGCCTGAAAATTATTCTGGAAGTTTTGTCGAGTGAGCATGAGGAGAATACGAAAAAATTTTTGGTTTTCGCTACGGAAACGGCAGAACTTTATATCCAGCTGGATCCTTGGCATCCGATGACCCCCCACGCTCCACAAAATACTTATCCATGGGCCTCAAGTGATAAGACATGCTTTGCTGCCAATCGGACAACTGTCTGAGGAGGCTGCTGAAGCCAGAAACAAATACATCCGCCTCTATCGTCAAAACTTCGCAAGAAAATTTTCTCGACAAGAATGTAACGCGAACATATTAAACAGGTGAATTATCTTTATTTAGTACTAATATAAAATGTTATGTACCGTCTTTTTTTACAGACTTCTTCTAAACTCGGATCTCGTAATGACGGGAATGAGACCGAAAAAAAGAAAGTTGTCGGAACCTTTCTCAAAAGACACCATATCAATGCTACAGTCGACTGTATTTAATTAGTATTTACTGTAGTTGGTATTAATTAATATTGTAGTTAGTATTAATTATTATTGTTGTAGTTGTCGAAACCTTTCTCAAAATACACCATATTATTGCTATAGTCGACTGTAGTTAATTAGTATTGACTGTAGTATTATTTTGCAGTATTTACTGTAGGTAGTATTGACTGTATTAATTGTTATCATGTTAGAAACATGATTACAAACCAAAAATAATTTTGGCCGCCCAGATTGATGAAATACTCCTATGTGGCATCGTCCGACTAGCGCTTTATTATGACTCAGGTAGCCCTTGAGGTGGTAATTTATTGGGACGATCAAACCTTAAGAGAGGAGCAGTATTATGAAAATGTAAATACGTTCATTATTCTTATAGTTTCTGTACTATTTTACTTTCTGTACTTATTTTGTAGTTTAAGTTGTTTCACTAACGTTATTAAGGGTCTTACTTACGTTTAGTTTATTATTTTTACCGATGGTAGCTAGTTTTTAGTAGCTTATCTTGTTTAGTCCAATTTGGTCCTCAATTGAGGTTATTTTGGTTTTTTTAATTCAATTCTCGGTTTTTAAAATTTTCTAGAATTAGTAAGAAATTGTAAGCTTTTCAAAATTATTCTACCGGTCCCTAAAAGAGGCCACATTTTAATAATTAATAACAGTTTTGTTGTTAGAAACAGTTAAATAACAGTCAACGCGCCTCAATTAAAAAAAAATCAATCAATCCTGTTATAAAAGTGTTACTGGAGTATTCCAGAAGAATTGTGTTTCAATATTATATCTCGACTAGTTTTAGACAAATAAAAAAACTGTAAAGAATAAAAAAAAGTTGGTATTACCTACTGCTATATGACATACCCTGTATAAAATTTTATGATAAAAGATGCACAAGGTATAATACCAACTGACGTATCTGAGCAATTTTTTGAACCAACCGATTTTTTTTTATTCAATTTATTCCGGATAAAGTCGGCCCAGAATATCCGTTTACTGAATAATACATGTTTTATATAATTAATTGCTGTATTGAAGAGTATTAAAATCTTGTGTCATAAACTATTTAAAGGCAAGTTATTACAAAAAACGCCATATCCTATCCCTATAGTTTAAATAAATAAAATAATAATTATATTGCTAGCAAATTTAAAAATATTTGAAATTAGATGTTATGCTTGTTTTTGGGATGCGTTTATTTATTTTAAACAGTCCTTCCTGAAAGACTACTTAAGATAGTATCTGAAAATCAATATTATACATATATAATGAAATATATTCAATCGGATATACGATTGTAATATTTATTCCATTGCTTGGTGCAAATGGGCACCAGTGGTGCAATCTACCGATCGGGCTTCAAAATATGAATTAAATTCATTGAACCTAAAAGGATAAACCAATCAAACCAAATATATCTGTTTTGTTGTTGCTGCTATATAACATAAAATATTTTGTGATTGAGATTAACTAATTATTAATAAACGTTTAATGGAAATTAATTAATTTTTATAATAAAATAAACTTTACATAAATTCTCTGGAAAGCACTTGTTTCTTGATATTTAATTAATTATAAATATTAATATTGAAATCATGTTAACAATATGTTTTATCGGTTATTTACATTTATTGGTATTTATTATTTTAAAAAGTTACCTGTTAAATGAAATTTAGAGATTATTTTATTAAATTTTATTATAGGCATTTATTTATTAAGATATATTCATAATGATCAATTTTTTCTTTTCATGATTTTTGTTGATTTGTATAAAATATTACTTAACTCAAAACAGGTAGCCTACTTACATCATTAATTTGATGTAGCATATACTTTTCTATTTGAATTTAATAATATTTAAAATAAAAGACATGTACTATTTATTTGTTAATGTCTTTACTTTTAACTTACTAAACAAAGCTTCGTAGACTTCGTAGACGTTACATATTAAATTAATATATCATCTTCGAAAAATTATATTCAGAATAGGGTTGTATCACATAGGTATGGTATTGCATCCGTTGTTTTTATTACATTTAATCAAGGCAAGAAAATATTCTGAGAGATATGTGTTTACTATAGACTAATGTTTTATATATTGAGTTACCAATAATTATGATGATCCAAGAGGTCAATTCTTGATGTGGTATGAATATCCTATCTCATTTAAAAAAGTAGTGTATAAAAGCGGGTGACTACCCCAGTTAAAAGGGGGGAGGAGCTTAAATAATAATAATAATAATAATGATAATAATAATAATAAATATTTTTTATTTGCAAACTCATCATAACTACATAAAAAAATACACATTTATTATTTTATGCAAATAAAAGGCCAACAAATTCAGAATTCTGCCAAGGCAGATTCTGGTCTTCAACATTGTGACCAAAACTTTAAAAAACTAACTAAAAAAAATATAAAAACGCTTGTAACAGACTAAGTTTAATTACACACACCTACCCAAAAAATTTAGAACGTTAACATAGTACTCAAAAAAAAAAAAAAACACGCACATTAGTTACCCACACTAAACACAGATCTTTAGTCTTCACATATACCCGAACTAACAATATTGATCCTTCAATATTTTACGCAGATAGCTACTGACTCATCAGACACACCATCATTCCTCTACGAAAAGTCTGAACAGATACAAAACCCAACTCAAAATTTATGCCCAAAGAGTTCATCTGATATGCAACATTATAGGAAAAAGACCTTTAAATATTTGAGTCTTATGTCTTAGAATATGAATTGTGTTTCTTCTTAAGCCCAAATGGTGAACATTATTTCTAAATGTAATCTTAAGGTATAGGTAAGGCGGACTACGGTATTTAAGAATTTTATAAAAAAAGTAAGTGAATGAGCAACCCTACGATTTTGCATATTTAGCCACTCCAGCTCGGAAAGTCTATGGGAAACGTGATTACGTCTGCGTATGCCAAAAATTAGGCATATAGATGAGTTCTGAAGCTTTTGCACTCGGCACCTGTCATTATAGTCTAGGCACCAACCGTAAACAACATCGCAATAATTGCATTGTGACAGCACTAAAGAATCACACAACATTTTTTTTATATCTTCACTTAGATAATGCCTATGCAAGTAAATTAATTTTAAAGCAAAATACCCTTTTTTAGAACATTAGAAACCTGTTGATAAAATCGCAAATCACCATCACTATTAAGCCCAAACTTTTGCAATTATCTACAACAGGAATATTAGCATCACCCATCTTAATATTAATAGTGTTGCTGTTTAAAATATGGTTAATTTCTTGCTTATTACCAATAAACATTACAGACGACTTAAAAGGATTTAATTTTAGAAAATGTTCTGAAGAAATATCGCATATGGCTTGTAAGTCTTGATAATTTTTGCTTCCGCATTTTTAGCATCTTCTGGCAGACAAGAGTAATACAACTGAGCATCGTCAGCATAAAAATGGTAAAGGCAGTTTTTTAAATAAAAATAAAATCTAAAAGTATAAATAATAAAAAATAAGAGTCCTAAAATAACGCCCTGAGGCACGCCATTATCAACTTCCAAAGGTTCAGATACATTTTCCTCTATCTTGACTCGCTGCTCCCTACCTCTTAAATAAGAATTAATGAAATTAATAGCTTTATCAAAAAAATCTATATAGTAAAATAAAGACTTTAAAATTTCGTGATTAACAAAATCAAAGGCTTTCGTATAGTCCAATAGAACAAGGGCAGAAATCATACCATCATCCCCAGATCTTGTGATGTCATCAACAACATCCGCCATTGCTGAAGCACAACTGAAATTTTTTCTAAACCCAGACTATTTAGGGGGCAAAATATCATTAGCATTTAAAAAATTTCGAATTTGAGTGTCTAAGATTTTTTCAATTTTTGAAATTGTAGGCAGAATACTAATGGATCTAAACTGATTAAAATCTGTTGGATTATTTACCGTTGGTAATGGCATCACAAAGGCCTCTTTCCAACATTTGGGAAAATAGCTGCTTTTAATGCATTTATTAATTATATGCAATATAAAAGGTATTATAAAAGAGCAGCACATATGAATTACTCTTATTTTAAGATTGTCGATACCAAATGCTTTGGATTTAATGCTAAATAAAATAAAACATAATATGATAAGCTCTAGGAATCGTTAAGTCGTCACACATTTTCAACAAATCTTTTTTCTTATCTGAGGTGCTACGGGACGACCACGGTTTTTAGTTTTACGGCAGTCTGCCTCAATGAAATCTCCTGAAAAGTCAGTTTTATAGTAGAGTTTAAATGGCTGCTCTTTTATATAGCAGGGATAACAAATTCTCCTCCAGGAAATTTTAAAATTAAGAGAAAGGCTTGAAAAGGCTTTGAAATTAAAGAAATCATCAAACAACATATTTTTTACATTAAAAGCCTCTGGTGACACACGAGCATCTCTTATTAATTGTACCCAACCATCTGGTGTATACACTGGTACATACTTTGCCTTTCTTTCAACTTTGGAATGAACGGAGTCACACTCCATTTCGCTGTGGCAAGTTTCAAAAAAACGGTGATCTATTACCTGCAGGAACTTATGATTTCTAAGAAGATGCATACACATAGAAGCAAAAATAGAATTCTTTTGCTGTCCGCCACATCTATCTGACATCATACGAATGGTGGTGATTTCAGTGTGCGACATGATAAAATCATAAACACAAGAGGCTATTTCATTTACCCCTCGTTTACCCTGCGTTTCATCCCAGAGATAGCAGTTGACTTTTTGATTAGCCAAATTGTACATTGTAAGATTGTACACCGCTAGTTTTCGCAAATAGAATATTTGACCGGCGGGTCCCTTGGGTGTACACAGAACAGACTGGAGGTCAAAATTAAAAGCTAAAACGTTTAAGCAGCTCTTTGAGCATCTCCTCTTGCAATGAGTTTGTCTTGGTCACGAGCTTATCTTGCGGGAGTTTTTCGATCCAGATATCTTTTAAACTCATCTTCCTGTAGGCTTTTATCCTATTAGGTTAAAGAATGTTGTGCCAAACATCTTCTACACTGGTCCTTCTTGGGTTTGAAAAAACCCAAATTGTATTCTTGAAATATTTGTCGGTATTTTTCAGAACCAACCGGTTTAAAATTCTTTGTAATGCAAGTTTCCTTATACATTCTATGCATTATCGATAAATTTAAAGATGGGTCTAGGTACTTTTTGGTACTAGAAGCGCGGCAATAATGCGACTCTACTGACGGGAACGTAAGAATGTGTTGTCTTATGAACGCTTCACCATTGTCGGATAATTTATTAGGTGGTGCGCGTTTCCCGCGCCCATATTTTTCCAGAAAATCAGTAGAAGAACACATTTTTAAAGAGCTACGCAGTAACGCATCCGTTACATTCAATGTTGCCATAAAAAACTCCCTGCAAACGGCGTATTTTGTACCATCAATGGTAAAAAAATATTTGCACGTAAAGGTTTTTCGTGAATCTGAATATTTCGAGTTGTGCGTTTTTTTAGATTTTGTTCTATGTGAGTTCTTAAGAATTGTCGTTGCTCATCGATGCATTTTAAACTGCGAAAATCCGTATATATTTTTGTACGATTTTCTTTATTAACAAGCTGAATACATTTGTGTTTTGGCTTTCCAAGGCACGGACTTGGTAAAAGAGGACGAGCAGACTTCTCAACGCCTCTATGTCCAATGTAGGGTTCACCCTTTACTCTTTTGGCCTTTATAATGTTCTTTTGCCACCCCATTTCATTCCTTTGCCTTTTCTTTACAGGAGCATTCTCTCTCGAAGCAGTCTCTTGTATATTCTGAGGTCCTTGATTAGGAATATGATTAGAAGAATCAGATGAGTCGCTTTCTGATACACTTGTTGATGGTTCATAATTATCTGAAGAGGAAACAAAAGGATCCGAATCATCTGAAGCATATTTACCGAGTATCACCGGATGAGTTGCAGGCTGCATAGTAGAGATAGATGGCTGCAGTTCGTTCTCAACAAAATCTGGTGACAACTGTGCAATAGCAGTGTGCATGGTTAAGGTAGATGATTGAGGTTGGTTGTCAGCAAAACCTGGTGCCAACTCTGTAATAGTAGAGTGCATAGTTGAGGTAGATGGCTGCGGTTGGTTCTCAACAATACCTGGTGGCAACTCTACAATAGCAGCGTGCATAGTTGAAGTAGATGGCTGCGGTTCGTTCCAACAAAATCTCTGTGGTAACTCTACCAGATTGGAATGGCCATTACTTGTGGCACCTAAAAAAACATACATAATTAAGTGAGAAACTACAACCTGTGCAACTAGAAATGGATTAGTTTATTTGTTCCTGAAGGGTGTTGGGCAGAAAGTATACCACACGTTAAGGGTGAATAGGTAGTACCTCTGACCAACATCCTGCATAATAAAATTTAGTAACGACCACAGTCTTAACTGTAAAGTTAAATTATACAGATTCCTTTAAAAAACATAGCACATTTGCACATAAATGCTCGCATCCACATACGCTCACAAACAAACAGTATTATTATTATTATTATTATTATTATTATTATTATTATTATTATTATTATTATTATTATTATTATTATTATTATTATTCTATTTGATAATATGTACAGTCGGCAAATTTGAAAATGTCCCTCGCATCTGCTCTCGGACTTCGTTGCCTTACAATTTGGCAACATGGCTTTTGACTGGAAGGGGTAGCGTACGGCGGGCGGTAGGGTGTAGAGTATCGATCGAGTTTAGTCGTGTATAAATAGGCAGGGGTGACGGAACTCATTTTTCAGTAGAAGGGGTTTTTGCAATGGGACGTTTCGATAATTTTTGTGGCTGTGCAAGCTGATATTAAAAAATCAATCAGTTTGTTTTTCTTCCTTATGTAAAGTTTTTAGGACAATGCGCTATAGTATTTTATACGTTGGCTAAATGCGCTCTTCAAAATTCTGTTTGATTCATCACTTTTTAGAAATTACCTTCAGTTATTTTTTTATTGGGACACTATATTTCTTAAGTCCAAATTATTATTTTTTTGCTTGATCTTTTACAACCTATATTTTTGTTGTCAAATGCTGCTTGTTGTCAAAATAAATAGAAAAAAAATCGTTTTTACATTTTTATGCATTACATAAAAATCCTAATCGATGTTTTCTTTGAATTTTTTTTTATCAAAGTATTACTTTATATTACTTACCCAACATTTTAAAAATAAAATGCAACTTAAATAAAAATACCAATCCAAATTTTAAATTGTTTTTTACTTTTAAAGTGTGCGTTATTGTATAAAATATTATAATTTAAAAAAATACCTATTTGTTTTTTTATTTTTAAATATATGGTGTGTATTTAAAAATAAGTAAACAAACAGATGTAATTCTATGATAAAATAATAGTTTTTTTAATTCTGGCAGCAACCAGTAAGTGTAAACCAAAATATAGGTAATCATAAAAAAAGGAAACATAATAATAGAAACTTTAAGTGCTACAGCAGAAACGATAGGTATATGTTGTATATGTTGAGATTTTTCTCTTTCATCCTGTGTCTAGGAAATGAAAAACGCGAACTCAAACCTGTTTAAGGCATTAAAGGTTTCATAAAAAATAGCGCGCTATGGTTAGCACTGTCTCCTAGCATTAATAACGTAATACGAGCTGAGATACTACCAAAACTACTTATTTTGGAATACCCTGTCCAGCGCAGTAAAACTAAGTACTTGTACTAGGTACTACCACAATATAGGAAAAAAATTAAGATTTTTGTTTCTTTCTCCTCACATTTTATTTATAAGTATACCTATATAAAAATACAGGGTGTAGAGCTCGTCAAAAGAAGTTGATATACCAAAAATTGCCTATACTCGTATAGTAAAAGTTGCATATTAAGAAAGTTAGTTTGCGTTATTGAAATTTTTTTTACTCATTATCAAGTTAAGTGGACATTGTTTTTACAAAAACTGTTCAAAATTGTCCCCACTTGTTCGATTAACCCAAAATGTTGTTCGGCAAATCCATATTTTAAATTGTTTATGTCTATATTTTGGTAAGAGGTAGAAAAAAATCTATGTGGTTCTCATGAGTAAAGCACACTTTTTAACTAAAGTGATGAATAAAGTAATATTTCCGTTTGTAAAGAAGGCACTCTCGTGATTTCTTCTTGGATAAGAAACTATTTTTTATAATTTTTTTATTGAAGCGAAGTTAACTTAAATTACTAAACTTTAATTGTAGTAGTCCCGTATCTTTTTTTATTTACTTTTTTTTAAACCTTATAAAACGTATAAGTAATGGATCAAAGGTCAGTTTCAAAGCGAAAATTTTATTTCCTATTTAATGACAAATTACAGTTCTTTAAGTATAACATCTTAATAACAATTAATAACATTCAACACTACTCCTAACAAGTTTTAGTAAGTATAATTACAATTTAAATCTAGAATAAAAATACTTTTTTATTTAAACTTTTAAATAGCCTATGTATTGTGTTTTTTTCAAAAATTACACCTTTTTATATAATTATTTTAATAATAATTATTTAATATCACAGGGTGCATTTGGTATTGGTATGGCTTCTTAATTAATATTTGGTATAAAAACCATTTGCGTCAATGCATTGTTGCAGCCTTTTCCGCATTGATCCCGCGTAATTACTAAAATCGGGTCACCCTCTGAAAGATTCCCAAACTCTTTGAGCGTGGGCTAGTAACGTTTCCTGCGATCTAATTTGGCCTTGATAAAAGTATCCCAAGAATTCACCATTTCAGCCCACAAATTTTCGATGGGGTTTAAGTCGGGGCTTCTGGATGGCCATGGAATTAAATTAAATTCCGGATGTTCCTCAAACCATGATCTCGCCATACGGGAGGTATGAATTGGACAATTATCGTGCATAAAGGATATTGGTCCAGCCGGATATAATATTCTGTATGAAGGCAGAAAAGAATTTTCCAAAATGTCCACGTAGTCTGCGGAATTCATTCGGGGTGGCTTGGTTACCAGCCTTCCGGGTCCATTTTGGGTCATCCAACCCCATAATGACAATGTTATTCTTCCGCTTTTTTCAGTTTCTTGGACATAATGGGAATCATATCTGGTACTTGGAGATCTCCACACTAATTGATGGGACCTTATGTCCGAAGAAAACGTTTTTTCGTCGGTAAATACCACATTTGACCAGTCTCGGTCAATATTTTCTTGAGCAAACCTAAGCCTTCGCCCTGCGTTATCGACCGTTAATTTGGCCTTTTTGGCTGGTCGTCAGCTGAACGAAGAGTATTCCTAATTGTTTGCATACTAACATCCAAGTTCATGGTTTCTTTGAGCACCCGGCTATTTGTGAAAGGGTTATTTCTTACTTGGGTAACAATAGCTTCTCTCATATTTTCGGTCAATACAGGTTGCCTTCCAGGATGTTGTCTGGTTTCTACATGCCCTTCTGCCTCTTGACGTTGGATCCAGCGTCTAACTTGTTTGACCTGTTTAAAAGCAAATGCAGTAATTAGTATTAATTAATTAAATAGATATCTATTATACTATTAGGTTAGTGACAACAGTTTAGCAAAGGGGTGGCTTATATGTATAGGTATAGATAAAAAATAGCAGTAAATATTTTATTATTAAGAATAAGTTAATAAAGTAGGTACTGAAAAAGCAATAACAGCGTCTCTTAACAAAAATAAAATTTTATATTATTTGTTGGTGTTTTTTTAAAACATTCAGAGCGTTACGTCAAAATATATTTCTATGACAACTTTTTTTAATATATGGTGAAAAGCAAATAAAGCGAAAATATTGACAAAGTTTTCAAAGTGATAATATTTCAGATTAAAATGTTTGCTATGAGTTTTATAAAACCTTCATATTTAAAAATAACAACCGGCGCGAAGAGACAAAATTATTTTAATTTATAATAAAAGCAGGCGATAGAATTCTTCTCTTCTTTTTCGTAAATTACCTATGTCAAAGCTCACTTATGTCAATGCTCAGTCTAATATCGTAAAATGCATATACATATGTATCATATTACTAAATCGAATAAATATAATTAACGAGGTAAAGCTTAAATTTGGCATAAAAAAAACCCATTCACAGGTATAATAATCAATACAATATTACAGATATAAAAATAATGTCTATATTAAAAAAAACATAACTATATATAGATAGGTACATGGGTATTATGCCTTCTTTCTGCCAAAACAACAAAAAAAACATAAGATCCTGTAATAAAACCAGGGACAAAATTCTAGTTTTATATTTTTTTATAGCCTATTGATAGATGAATATGTTCAAAAAAATATTTAGATTTAAAAATATAAATATTTTGGTATTTTACGCACACTTTCACATTCAAGTTTTTATTAGGTTTATATCTATAAGATCCCCTATTCTACGTTTATGATGATGGTTACCCCATGATGTGATGTTATGAAAGTATCGGTACTTACTTGTGAGAGGATCGGCTTGAATTACCTTTTTATCATGATGCGGCACAAACGACACAAGTTTTTGCCATCCTAGCAATTTAAAAAAACACTAAAATGTGGCCTTTTTCCCTTTTAAACTAAAAATTAAAGAAAATACACGAATCCCCAAAATAAACAAAAAGCCGTTTGACAGATGACACTACGTGTATGGCTCAGGCGCTAAAGCTCCGGTGTTGTCGCTTCAAATTTTTTAGAAGCAGTTTTAGGATAGAAGGGATAAGAATGTTAATAATTTTGTTTATTTTTTGCTTAAGGATATTATATTTATTGCTAAAATAGGTTAATTGTAGTATTTATACTTTTTATTTTAAATTTTCCTATAAAATACAACACAAATAAGTTAAATTAACGTTATAATGGTTGTTAAAATATAGCTAAAAATTTCCTCCGTTGAAAATTTGCGTCGACTTGACAACAGAGAATCGGCAAATATGTTTGTAAACAAAACACCCCTCTTGCCCCTGTGCACATGTTGGACTCAAACAAAGTTGTTGTTTACTAATTCTAGCCTTTCAATGTTCTAAGCATTGCACCGACGATATATCATTATAATTTACTGTGCGAAATAAAAATTAATTTGAAACGGGCAAGGAATTATTTTTATAAAAATTAATTATTTCTTGACTATTATCGCTGCTAGGTACCTTATTGCTGTCAACAAAATAATTATTGAAATTATCGGGATTATTAAAAGCTCCAGGAATCTGTTTTTGCTTACAAGGTAATATTTTTCTTATTTCATTCCATTTTTCCCCATATGTACAGTTCTTAAATTTATCTCTATAAAAAGCTTTTTTCTGCTCTAACGGCTGTCGTGGTATAGTTCCTAAGTTGCTTGTAAAACTCCCACTTCGCAGGCAATTTACTTGTTTTGAAATCTTTTAGCGCTTTATCTCTTAGTTTTTGAAGAAATTTTATATTATCTGTCAACCAAGGAGAGTTTCTCTTTTTTCGCACTTTTAATGTTTTAACAGGAACATGGGTATCAAACAATTTTATTAGGTTGGTATTTAAAAAAATTACTTCATCGTCAATAGATTGATAACCATATATAAGATGAAATGGAATGTCACGACTTTAGGAAGCACTTCCGGTACCATACCACTAAATTAAAAGAAAATGCCAAAGTGATCGGAAAACGTAAAGTTAAAAATGCCAGTTTTTGAAATATTTAGCTGATTAGTAAAAATAAGGTCGATAATAGAGCTGGTGCTATTAAAAATACGAGTCGGCTCAGCTATAACCTGCTTTAGATTAAAAGTCTCACACAAAGATATTAATTGGCATGCATGCTTGTCATAAGCTTTTGAAACATCAATATTAAAGTCCCAGAGGCAAGTTATATGGTTAAAATTAGAAAACATATAAATTAGTGTCTCCTCTAATATTAAGAAAAAATTTTGAATATTAGAATTTGAAGGTCTATAAGTTATACCAAAAATATGCGGTTCACCATCAATATTCAATATTAATTTTTAACCAAAAGCTTTCTAAAAATTCATACATTTCAGACGAAAGAGTTTCATAAGTTAATCTGCTCTGAACAAAGGCAACAATACCGCCACCTCTATACTTTTGTCGATCATTTCTTATTAGTTGGTAATTAGGGATGTGTACAGCATTACTATCAATATCGCGAGTTGGCTATGACTCTGTAATTGCAATAAGGTAAAAATATTTTGAACAGTATTCCGCAGAAAAATCATGAAAATGAGCCAACAGCGACCTACAGTTTATATGTGAAATTAATGTATATATTAGAACCCGAGTAAATAAGTAAATACAAAAACAAAAAAAAATTAAATAGTGCGTTTGAAGAGAGGTTATGAAAAAAAAAACTATATGTAACAAAGATTATTAAAAAAAAGAGTTAAAAGAAAAAAGAGAACCAAATAATTACGAAAGCTTATTATGCAAATTAGTTTGACGCATGCGCGAATGGAGGCCTATGATTGGCTCTATGTAAAGTGGTAGGGATAGGTGTCTTTTGATTGGTTATAATTTTGACGGGAGTTTTGATTGTAGCACGTGGTTGAGCGAATGGAGAATGTGCATGTGAATGTGACTTGTTAAACAATATTTATCGGTAAATTATTTTTATTTAAATGGATATTGACAACATTATTCAGTAGCAATTAAAATATTAATATTAATAGTAGTGTCTTGGTAGGACTTTCAGGGATAGCTGGCGCCATCTATGTGACGTAAATATCATTAAGATAATATATTTTCAAATAAAGTGTTAAAATTTGAATATTTTAAATCTTATTTTTTATTGCTTATATATGAATTGGAAAGAAGTGGTGAGATTTAAGAAAAAGAAACATTACAGATAATTACATAGAAAAAGGCCTAATAAAAAATAGTAAATTATTTTTTAACAGCGTAATGCCCCCAAGGTAAAGTTGTTATCTTATCTTGACAAATATACCGTTTATCATCGAAAGCATTCAAACCACGTTTATCAATCATAAACGAAAATGTTTTATGATTTTTACTTTAAATGGTAAAAAGTACACTTTTTTTCTTGATTAAATAAGCAATTATAAAAATCCTGAAAAGTAATTTTTTTAGTAGCAGATCGACTTATACCTTTTATTTAAGAATAACCTTTAACGCCAAAAACTTTATAATCATAAACCTTAGCTCTTAATCCAATAAAATGTGCTAAAACTTTACCATTCAATTTATCTTTCATTAAACCTAATGATTTGTTATTTACTAATGGAATATTATAATAATTTTGTTCTTGATATTCTGACTTTTCAAATTCCTTTAATGCAAATGCCCGTATCATATCATATATGCTAATTTGAGTATTTCAACTTATCTCATTAACGATAAATTTAAATATAAATAGGTCAGTATCCATATAGCATATTTGAGTATGAAAATATTTAAATACTTTTTCGAGGAAGTCATAGTAAAAATTATATAGTTTTATTTTTGAAATTTCTGAAATAGTAAATCCTGCATAAATAATTTTATTAAATAAAATGTTTGTTTTTTTTTAATTTCGATGCTAATCAAGTTTTCATTATAAATATGAATATTTTTAAATTCAGATTTAGATATGTATTTCCTAGCTGAATTCCAATTATTAACTAATTTAGTATCAAGCTTTGTTCTATCTTTCTATTATTTTTCCAAAATGTGCATTTTTTTATTTTTTTATTTTTTTTTCTCAAATACGAAATTAGCATGTTTCCTTTTGTCTGTATTTGAGTCTATATACTATTTAAGCCAAGTGTTTTAAGAAAATTCTGATAAAACGACAAAAAAAAACTTAATAAAAGCAATGAAGTTATAATACTTACGTACATACAAAAATTGCATAATATAAAATTAACAGTTGGAGAAAAAAGTATTTTAGAAAATATTACTAAAATCATAAAGCAAACAAATTAAAAGGAAATAAACTTCCGGTTAAGGAATAGGACCAAGTACCAGTACTAGCAGCAGTACAAACACCAATTCAAACTCATCAGTTGTCTGGAAAATAGTAAGTTTTTTTATTTATCATTATTTTTTTAATATTCTGTTTCTTTTTTAGATATCTTCTGCTTTTCGTTCTCGTATACAAACTGTCGCCATCATAAATTTGGATTGAATAGAACTTAATTAGTTTTTGAAGGAGTCAAAATCTCTGTTAAAAAAAAATTATCCAAAATCTGAAGACACTAGGTCCGATCAAGTTAAATGTGAAGCTGTGTGCTACCTATGCACTTCCATCAATCAGGGAAGAGGGTTATAAGTATTTCGTTTCGAACAACAAGAAAATACTTACAGTCGACTCAACTTTTTGAAATAATCCTAGCGCAATCTCAAGAATTTCAACATCGAGGATCTGGTTGGATATGTGTTGGTTCATCATTCCTTTTAGTTTGTATTAATAAGTTTTTTCCTCTTAATGGTGTCACATACATTGATTTACCCTCTTGGCTCCATAGTAAAAGCTTAATTAATATAAAAAATAATGATAAAAGATGTTTTGTTTGGAGTATTTTAGGTCATTTATATTCTGTGGATATAGATAAGGAAAATGTCTTATCTTATCCTCAATCAGTTCTGATATTTTAAATATAAGCAATATAAATGCCAGTATAAATCTCAGATATTTTAAAATTTTGATAAATCAAAACTCTGATATTTCTATAAATATTTTTGGTATAGATCCTTCTTCTAAGACAATAATTGGTCTTTTATATCACACAAAACAAGTTAAGTCACACAATATAAATTTACTTTATTTTAAAAATAAGTCGTACAGCAAAGACTAATATGTAGTCTGGTAAATAAAACTAAAAGAAAAATGTGCATATGTGATCTTTGCTTAAATCATTTTCAGTTAGAAATGAAATTAAAAATTTATAAGAAAATTGTTCACTTTTTGACGCTGTTAAAATAACGGTTTCAGATCATAAAAACAATAATCTAAAATTTAATTCTTTTAAAGCTCTTAAATAAGCCTTTTGTAATTTTGAATGTTTTAATATTAGATTAGATTATGCGATACCGAATCCATTATTATCGTTTACCACAGCTAATCATAAACGTAAGCCTTACAGTGTAGCATATTATATTGTTTGCTCGTTTAATGAAAATTTTAATAAATTTAATTTATATAGAGGGCCAAATTGTCTCTAAATGGTTTATCAAAAATATTTAAAATGAACGTGAGAATATTCAAAGTATATTAAAAGAAACTTTCTCTTGTCATAAGATGGTATATTCTATAACGGAGGAGCAGGAAGCCGAACTTTAACGAACAAGTTCATGTTTAATATGCGAATATGTTTTTTCTCTAGATAATTAAAAAGTTCATCATCATGACTACTATATAGGAAAATATATAGCTTGTCTTTGTAACAATTGTAATCTACAAAAATTTAAACTGATAGCAGTATTCCAGTTTTTTCCATAACATAAATTATGATATGAATGTTTCTTATAGCTTAAGCTAAAAAGGCAAAAAATATTTATATTTTACCATTAACACATAAAAAATACGTATCTTTTTCAGCTAATCTTAATCAAACTAGAATAACTTTTTTAGATTTTTTTCGATTTTTATCTGCCTCTGTAGATGAACTTGTTCAAAATTTAGCTTCCGAAACTCTAGCACCATTAAAAAACATTTTAGAAATGAGCAAGAATTTTTGTTAGCTATGAGAAAGGGAGCTTTTCCTTATGAATTTGTAAATGGGTGGGAGAGCTTATCAACTACTTATTTGCCTTCAAAAGATCATTTTTTAAATAAATTAAAACAAAAATCTATTATTAACGCAGATTATACTCATGCTAAAAATGTTTGGAATACCTTTCAAGTACAAACTTTAGGTGAATTTAGCGATATATACTTAAAAAACCGGTGTTGTGTTGTTATCTATAGTTTTTGAAAATTTTAGATCACTTGCTTTTCAATATTATGGGTTAGATCCTAGTTTTTTCGTAAGCCTACCAAGTTTTTCATGGGCAGCAGCCTTAAAAATGACAAAAATTCAATTTGATTTACTTACATTGATCAAATTTTCATTATTGAAAAGGGGATAAGAGGCGGTATTACACAGGTTATTCATAGATATGCACTAACTGGTAATAATTCGACTTTCTCCAATTTATAATAACACCAAACCACCTAAATATTTATGTATTTCAATGTTAACAATTTATATGGTTGGGCTCAATGTCAATTTACCTTTAGCGTATTTTAGATGGCTAGAAGAATTTGAAATCGAAGTTTTGGAATATCATTTACGTTTTTCTAAAGACAGAGCACCATAGATTTATGGCAGTTTTAAGGAAAAATCAATAATTTTAAAAGTAGATGTTTTATACCCAAAAACTATCAACGAAAGACATAAAGATGTCGTTTTGTCCGGAACATAAAATAGGCGCTAAGTCTTCCAATAAAAAAAATAGTATGTACTGTGCAAGATAAAATTAACTATGTATTTCATTTTGAAAGTTTGTGTCAACGTCTAAAGCATGATCTTTAATTAAAAAAAGTCCGTAGAGTATAAGAATTCTGTCAAAAAGCTATACCGTATATATCCTTTAATAAAGACAAAAGAAAACATACTAAAAACGAATTTGAAAATTAAAATTTGAGATATTAAATAATGCTAATATATAAATTTAGTATGCGATATTAAATTAGTAAATAATTGGAATTCAGCCAGGAAATACATATCTAGACCAGAAATTATTTATATTTATATTATAATTTATTTATATTCATATTTATAATGAAAACTTGATTAGCATCGAACTTAAAAAAACAAACATTTTATTTAATAAACCTATTTATACAGGATTTAAAATTTTTAAAATTTTAAAAATAAAACTATATAATTTTTACTATGACTTCGTCCTCGAAAATCTAAATATTTTAATGCTCTAGCATATTTAAGCATATGTATTCTGATTCATTTATATTTAAATTCACCGTTAATGAGATAAGTTTGAATACTCAAATTAGCATATATGATATGACACGAGCACTTGCATTAGAGGAATTTGAAACGTCAGAATATTAAGAGCAAAATTATTATATTATTTTAATAGTAAATAACAAAGCATTAGGTTTAATCAAAGATAAATTGAATGATAAAGTTTTACCACATTTCATTGGATTAGAGAGATTCAGAGCTAAGGTTTATGATTATAAAGTTTTCGGCGTTGATGCTCATTCTAAAATATAAGGTATAAGTCGATCTGCTACTAAAAAATTACATTTTAGTAGGATTTTTATAATTGCTTATTTAATAATCAAGAAAAAATGTGTACTTTTTTACCATTCAAAGTAAAAATCATTTTTGTGTATGCTTAATAAAAGTGATTTGAATGCTTTCGATGATAAACGGCATATTTGTCAAGATAAACTTACAATTTCACCTTGGGGGCATTACGCTATTAAAAAATATTTTACTATTTTTTATTATTTTTTACCAAGTCTTTTTCTATATAATTTACACTTAGTTTTATGATTTGTATTTAACTATGCTCTCTATCTGCTTAATATATACCAGATACCAAATATATACCAAACCCTCGTGCAAAGTTTAAAAAAATTTTAATAAGCGAATCTTGAATTATTTAATTAAATGTAATTACAAAATTACCAAATTTTCGGTTCAGGTAAAACCAGACACCAGCCACCAGCAAACAATTTGTTATAAGGCTTTGTGAAATCTGACGTACAGCCGAATACAAGAAATGTTTTTTTTACGGAATGGGCTTGATGGGGAAATAAACTGAAAACATTTCAGATACTGCTCTAAAACTGTTTCCCGTCTAATGCCACTTAATTATGGCTATTTTTTCGTCGATTGAATAATTCATACTTGTCTTCAAATATCGACTGTCACTGATTTATTGACACTTTTCCCCACGTCAGTGACAATATTCATTTTACTGGTGCCCGTTTGGTTTTACCTGAACCGAAAATTTGCTAATTTTGCAATTACATTTATTTGAATAATTCAAGATTCGCTTATTGAAATTTTTTGAAACTTTGCACAAGGGTTTGCCAGATTGGTCTCTTTAAGAAGTTATCGTAAATTTTTTTCTGTAAAATGTACAGGGAAGCCAATAATTGACCCCCTTAAAATTTACATGGGATTTCCTATGTTCCGCTCGGCGACGCACCACCCGGTATATTTTTTAATTAATCTTTTATAAAATTGGTATTTATACAATATTACATATTTTTAAATAGATGTTAGGCATATCACTGCCTATAAATAGTAATACAGTTTTGTACAAAAAGAAAAAGGTTGACTTTTATTTATTTATTATTTTATATTATAGAGGGCGATACCTCTTAAATCTCAACACTTCACTCCAATACTTATATAGGAAATAAAAAATTAAATTTTAATTTAATTTTAATACTTTATTTAGAAATATATTATCTTATTGATATTTACGTTACATAGATGGCGACAGCTATCCCTGAAAGTCCTACCTAAGACATTACTATTAATATTATTATTTTGATTCATAAAATCATACTAAACGTATTAAGGCTCCAGTACACGTTCGGCCAACTAGTTAGGCCAATGCGTTGGGCCAAAACAGCCAAAAAATTAGTAGGTGGACTTGACTCAGCTGCTACATAGACCATTTTTTGACGATGGATGTGGAAACCATCGCAGCTGCGGCAATTTATTGCTGCTTATAGGTGCTTTCAATGTTTATAGAAAAGTGCACCAAACGAAAGTGATAAAAAAAATGGCGTAAAAGAAGATGCTGGATACTGAGTATTCATCGAAACAGGACAAGGTGATTATAAAAATACATCTAGTATAGTTGCATGTTTACTTTATGAATTTATGAAAGTGCATTACGTTAAAGATGTGATATGTCAGTTATGCAGTATAGTAAAGATGTAAAAATATCTGTTTTAAATATTTTTGTTTTAGAGAGACCATGAACAACCAACTTGCGGAGCTTCTTGCAGAACCATCTGGGGAATTCGATAATTTCATTCGGATGTCATATGCAGATTTTGAAACTCTTCTACAACACATTTCTCCAATGGTTGCAAAGCAAGACACTGACTGGAGAGAAGCTATATCAGTAAAAATACGACTAGCATTGACCTTAAGATATTTAGCTAGCGGAGATAGCTTCAGAAGTTTACATTATCTGTTTAAAATATCAGGTTCACTGATCTCACGCATAGTCATTGAAGTCTGTGTGGCACTGAATGAAGTTCTGAAAAATATGATTAAGGTAAGTAAAACTAATTTAATTTTTTTATGCATTTTTATATGCCTCATATACAATATCTTGGGAATTGATTGACGGGGATTGCAAAGAAATATTGTACGTTTCATTAGACTTTTACATTTCTGGTAGTTGAGTATAGGCACGAGATTCTGGCTGTATATTTGATGAAGCTTGTATAAATTGGACAGGTAAAATTTCATTAGAAAGTATTTAAAGCCGTTGAGTTGGTGCTGGATAAGGGTTCTAAGTTGAACGATCTACGTTTACTGATGAAGAATGGCTCTGTGCTGAATCGGATATATATGACCATTCAGATTCATCTGAACTTTGCGAAGTGCCTGGACGAGTGTGTGTGTATGAATGAGTGTGAATATTTTGCTTATTTCGTCGTCTCTTTATTGTCATGTTGTCTATGTTCAACATTATTTCTTCTCTTTCACTCTCAGAAAACTTCCTCAATTTTGTTGCAAGAAGTCTACCATACAAGTCACAATCATCATCTTGTCTGGCAGTTTTTTTATCAACGGCTTGGTTTAATGCGGTAAAAGCTTTTGACATCTCTCTACCGGCCTCTGCTAATTCTGGCGGGTCTTTCGCACGGCGCTTAACAACCGGTAATTTTATTTTATTAGTTTCGGAGTTGCTGCTAGTCTCAGGAACAATTTTGGAGTAACTGTTGGCTACAGGTACCGGAGATTCGCAGTCTATATCAGTGCTTGTTTGCTCTTCAGTATATATCGATTGCGAGGCCTGTAACAAAAAAGAGCTTTAAATTATTGTTATTTGTTCCCGTTGTTATTATTATTATTATTATTATTATTATTATTATTATTATTATTATTATTATTATTATTATTATTATTATTATTATTATTATTATTATTATTATTATTATTATTATGGCTATTGATGGGAAGCACATAACTATATAGTCACCTTCACATTCAGGATCCTACTATTTTAACTATAAAAGAACTTTTTTTTTTGCTCTCAGTACCCGTATAATGAAACCTTTTCCCAGTCATTATGCACTAGGGTCCCCGGAAAGAATATTTAACCAAGAATTGTCCCGTTCTCGGGTAAAAGTAGAAAATACTTTCGGCATACTCTCGGCCAAATTCAGGATCTTTCAAAAATATATACAAGCTGCCATTGTTTCGATAACTTGCCTTTATTTACATAATTTCCTGAGAAATAGCAACTCTTCTCGGGATAATTATACACCTCCAGGTTCATTTGATACCTATAATGTTAACGGAGAACTTATTCGACTCGGTTCATGGAGAAATAATACTGATAACGCTTTTTTGCCATTATTGCCCTTACCGGGTAGAGCCCCGCGTGATGCGACAGACATAAGTACGATTGGATATTATGAACTATTTTTATAGAAATCATAGATAATTAAACTTTATGTAATAAAAATGTTGTTTTACTAACACTATTATTCTCAGTGTTAATTAAGCTTCGGCACTCATACACATCCTTCAGAAAGCTGTACAAAGGCTCGTAGAATGGCCAAATGGGATTGTAGAGCTCATCCTCACCCATGCCTGATTGCACGCAAGACTGCATTTTCTTTTTATGATGCAATCTAAAGGTAGCCATAAGCGATTCCTTTTTCTTTTTTAGTTCATTTACAGGTACATGCAAATTATCAGCAATACGATTCCAAGCATCATTAACCTAAAATACAAAATAAATTAAATATTTAACTTTTTTTTTATTGCTGACCAATCAAAAAATTTAATTGTCTTTATCGTTAATATTAGATTTGTTTTTTCATTTTATGGCTTAATATTTATTCACATTCAGAGATATAAAAAAATAGATAACAAAAACTAACTTACTTTGTTTTTATTTTTGTGTTGTTCATGTTTAGGATTCCATATTATTGGTTCATTTTGGTACAAATCTATAAACTTTAAAACTTCTTCGCTCTTCCATGCCGCCATCGTAGCCGCCATTTCACTTTTTACGCCGTGAAATCAACGACCAACGTGTGAACGCTGTTTGGTAAATGGCGCCAAGATCCTTTGATTTGTTCACGAAAAACCGACAACATTCGGTTCGTGGACCAACGCTGGCTGCCAATCACCAAGTAAGCCAAACGGTCCTGTACACGTTGGCCCAACTCATTGGCCCAACTAGTTGGCCGAACGTGTACTGGAGCCTTTAAGAATTTTACGTGACACCTCTTAAATTTCAAATTAAAACAAACACAAAAATATCAAAAGATTTTATGCATGTTATGCTATCCGTAACACATCCGGTCGTAGTGACGAGGACGATAACTTGTCCCCTTATACCCCTCCTCCGGCACAATGTTGTCAATCTCCATTCAAATAAAAATAATTTACCGATAAATATTCTTTAACAGTATATTTTTTCACCATACTTCGAACAACGTTGCCATCACCTTTTTTTCTTTTTTTAATTTAAACACACTCTTATCACCTTCATTTGCATAGCGCATAATATTCATAAATATATTACACATTTCATTTAAAACAATGTTGCCAACTTTATTTATTTCTAATTTCTTCGAAATCTACCGAAATATACACCTCCTACACCACGCTTTTTCTCTAAATCTTCTGATTTTTTCTTCAGAAATCCGGCAACACCGCTTCATCAATGCACATTGCACATTTCCCATTCCCTCAACCACGTGCTACAATCAAAATTCCCACCAAAATTACAACCAATCAGAACACCCCCTATCCCCACCACTTTACAAACAGCCAATTACATGGATCCGTTTGCACATGCGCCTAACTAATTTACATAATAAGATCCTTCCCCTTTTCTTTAACTTCACCGGAAGTCCATAATAAATACATGGGGCTACGTCACAACTAACCTCTTCAATACACTACTGACAAATTACTAACAATATATATCAAATGCATTCAGCAAAAGACTTTCGGTATTTTTAATATACTGAGAGCTTAAAATTGATATATTTAATTTAAATTAAACCTTGTATGTGCATTAGTAGTTGTTAGCTACTATTTTACAATATTTGAATTTAAATAGGTACTTATAAAGATTTTTGAGATTTTTTATAGACGAAATGTTCGTAAAACGTATAGTGTGTTTATGCGCTGTGAAATGAAGTGCTAGTTTTGACAGCATTTTTGCATCAATAATCTTGATATTTTCACTGAATCATCTTCAAGTACTGCTACCACAGGGTAAGTAAACTCTTTTTCACTTTACTTGTTGTATAAATAAGACTTAATAATCAACTAAGAAAAAATACTCAATGTGACCTCGTGTGCACCGCGACAAACTTGTGAAAACAGTATGTCCTTGTGAGGTTTTTGCAAGACGTCATCCAGATCGTCTCACAGCAAGCTGTAAGTCTTTTGTGCTGGACCTTGCCTGAAAGGATATCACATCAATTGCATGCGTGTACCCGGTAAAGCAGCAAACTTAATTTTATCTGTTCCTGGTTTAAAATCGCGCTGTCCCGCATGTCGTACTTTGCCTCTGGAAAGTATTAGGAGCATCAGTATAGAGTCTATACAACAAAATATTTCATTTCTAAATGACTCTTTATTGATGAGCGTTAATGAAGAACTCTCTGCTTTTCGTCCTGAGATATTTTCCTCTACACTTAACTAAGCGGATGCCGCAACGAATGAAAGAACAAAACTCATTATTAAACCTAAGAATGCGGACCAGGATCATAATCGCACGAGAACAGATATTTAAAGATACATCAAGCCTGCTGAAAATATACATATCGAACACGTCAAACATATTGCTGCCGGTGGACTGCTTGTCATCACCGATTCTAAAAGTGCAGATAGAATAAGAATAATATATAACGAGAAACTCACGGAGAGTTACGATGTCGAAGAACTTTGAACTGTTATGCCGGTGGTGTAAATAGTGGGTTCACCAGAAGACTCCAGAATACTCTAAAAAAGATCTGGAATATTGCTTAAGGTCCCAAAATAAAAATCTCTTTAATAACATATCCAAGTTTAGTGTGCGTAAAATTTTGCTCCAAGAAATAGGTAAACATACTTCGTGGTGCCCTACAGTAAGACACAGTCATCTTTAAGCAGAAAAAAATCGGAAACAAATAGTTTCTTGGCTTTGGTTTTTCTAATTTCTAATTTTTCCAGAAGGTCCAGTTTTCTGCTTTGTTAAAAGCCCAATCTTAGACTGTGTTAACGACGTTTTTAATTTTGAACCCGGACTTATTTTTAACAATATTACCTGACATACTCCACTTCTCTTAGAAATATCTCCAAGGTCCTGGAAGCGCAGTAGTTTACATTGCATAACTGAGGTGTTTTTCGAGATTACCAGTAGGTTCGAATCTCGCTTAGCACAATAATTTTAATTTTTTGTAATTTATCAATTTTAATTTAGTTGTTTTGGTTTTTTACAAACTTGTGGCGTGTCACATTCCTAAGAGTTTATTTTATTTAGTGTTTGTGTATAATGTGACAGTAAAGCATGTACTGTTTATAGTCGGTACCATTTTTATTAAGGTACCAATACCATTTAAGGTACCAATTTTATCTAACTTTAAGGTTTTTATTGTATTTACTTTCTTTGTTTTTAATTTTTAGGTCTGATGATGCTCTTAGTATGAGCGAAACACGTGTTACCTACTGTTAGAATTAATAAATACTTTTCAGATGACTTTGTGTAGTTTCCTTTAGATTATCTCTCAATAAAGTGATGCACGGAATAGTAGAAAAAGTTAAAACAGCACAAAGGAGATACAAAATACGAATATTATAGAAGTTAAAATACATGCTTTGTTGAGTATGTGGTTATTTATGAGAGAATGACAATTATTTACAATGATAATGATATAGATTCTAAAAAACCGCAGAAAATTTAACATAACCATATCTATCAAAATGACCTAATTACAATATCCAAAGAACTTAAGTAATGTAAACTAGAGACAAACAGCCAAAACACTAAGCAAGTTATGAGTTTAACTAAGAGTCAACATCTCTAACGGCAATAACCTCTAGGAAGAAGTCAAAGCATAAACTAACCAGGCTGCTATGATATCTACATACTCTATTACACAAAGTCAAATGAGAATGCATAAAGCTTGTGTAAAACCAATAATGATAAATGCCATCGGAATCACAGAAGAAATGACCGACACTAAAAAAAATATTGACAACAGAATTGCGGTTCCAAACCGATTATACGCTTTGGAACCGACCAAGTGTTGGATAAGACTAAACGTCTTCTAAGATATTGAAAAATAGGTCAGAGAGACGCAGAGAATAAAAAAACCAGAGACAAAATGGATGATGAGAGACTTGCCAGAATAGCAATGGCCCAAAAACCCAGCAGAATTTGAAACATTTAAAATAATTTTATAGAAAATCAGAATATTTTCCTTAACTAATAATAAGAAGGAGAAGTTGAACAAATTTAAAATAATACTGTAAAAACTCCAGAATTGGATTACGTGGTGATAGATGTAAATAGAATAACAAAATTAATAATGAAGTACGAAAGAAATAATAACTTTTATTTAAAAAATAAATTAAAAAAATATGATCAATTACTTAGTAAATAAACTAAATTTATTGTGTTAGTCTTAAATGTTAACTTTTGTTTTGAACTCTAAATATGTAGTTTGTTTTTGAAATTACCAAAAATTACCCCGCAACTCCTTTCGTAATTCTAACACCCTGGTAATAACCAGCAGTAATAACGTTTGCGGTAGAGAAAGAGAAGAGAAGAAAACTAGTGGAAAATAACTTTTAGGAGTCACAATAAGAGTTACTTCGTTCCGCCAGTAAAGCACTGGTTATTACCCCTGTCATAATGCAGTTTTAAGGAAGTTTTATAGTACGTACTTTTGCACCAAATGGGTTTCATTGTTGCCTTTAAAATTACTTTTTTTAACTATCAAAGAAAAGCAATTTTAAAAGGTACATCATGCAATCAATACACTGCAGTTTAGAAATGAGCCCTAATTTCGTACTCAGCACGCGGAGACTGAATTCAACACGTGGCGCAGGCCATATTGAGAAATACGTCGTCGGCCAACGTGTTCTCTGCTATATTACCCGAAAAATTCCAATAATGGCTGCGGAAAATTGAACCTATTTGTTCTGGGCTACAAAACTTAGATTTTTAGGGTGTTGTCTAGTTTTACGTGAGTTTTATTTAATAGGATTTAGGGTATAAGGTTTAAATAAAACAAAGGGGACCAATTAACAATGAAATAAGTTTAATTATGAATAAACAATACTTATAAGAATATTGCATTGCTATCTTTTTTGATTTAAGAAAAAATACTAAATAAGTAGAGGTACAATCAAACGCACAAGTTACAGCGTAAAACAGATTTGAGTTGGATGGCTTTTGGCAAATTGCGACAGGTGTTTAATAGTAAAATACTCTGAAGAGAAAAGTTTATGAACAATGCGTGTTACCAGTAATAACATAAGCAGCAGAAACTATGACATTATTAAAAAAGTCAGCCGTAAAAATAAGAGTAGACCAAAGAGCTTTGATAATATATCGAAATTGCGACCATGAGAAGATAAACCCAACAGAAGCAGAGCACCAGCACGCTGAAGCAATGGTGTTTTCGAGAATTGCTGCGAATTAGCTGACAATTTATAGCTACAAATCCACCTGGATTTAATAGTGTATGAAAGAAGAGAGTAATTATAGTTAATCTCCTTGCAGTTTATCTGCTATCACTTTCTCGAGGTAAAAATTGATTTTTTGAAACAGATTTTCCTGCAAAAAGAAAATAAGATCAAATAACTTCAAAATTATGTAACTTAATAAATATTTGTTTTTTCTTTTCACAATATTTTATTAGGAAAATAGATTTTAGTTGACATTTTAATGGTCTTCTGTTAAATATTATTAACATCCTGTTACCCATGCTCAATATTGTTACCAATACACAATCTCAGAAATATTACATCAAGGTATTGCTGTTAGATGCAAATTAAAAAGGAAGAAAACAGTATTATAAATATGTTCATAGTGCCATACTTGAGAATGAAAAGTTCAAACTTTATTGGGACATCACAATACTTATGTACAAAAAAATTGACATAACAGGCCAGATATTACGCAGCAGCGCAAATACTTCTTAATCTAGTAAGATAAAGTGCATAAGGGAGTTTATTTAATAAACGTTGCTCATCCAGAAAACCATAATATATAAAAAATTAACAATTATTTAGAGCTAGCTCAAGAATATAAATAAAAACTGATCTTTGAAGCGGTTATCATTATCTCGATAGTGGTATTCGCTACAGGACTAGCAGTAGGCAACTTTCAAAACTCTTTGGAAAAAATAAAAATTGTGCAAATCGTCAGTGGCAAACTAAGCAAAGGGAGTAGATTGCCATTAAAAAAGAAGAAGCCATAGCTACACCTCAAGCCTAGAGCGAATAAATGTCCTACCTGCTAAAGGTAATATACAGGAAGCTTAGCAAGCAGTCACTTAAGCAGTAATACCAATAGTGCTAGACATGCGTCCATGAACGAATCTATAGTGCATATTTCACAAGTTATACCCTGAGTTCTGCAGGCATTATCCAAAGATTGGTGACAGTACAGAAAATAAGATTATCATTGAAAGAAACAATTAGGAAACCGTAAATGGTTGTAGGATAATATATGACGATTAAGACTAATAAATGCTACAAGAGAGTAAAAACCTACAACAGCAAAGAGTGCATATTCAAATAGTAAAAAAATGAAGGCTATTATGAAATAAAGGCAACATGCAATTTCTGTGATCTTAAAATCCTTAAGCAACTTTTTTTAATGTAGGCTTTCAATTTAAACTTTAAATAATGAAAATACTCATCACCACTTACTGCCCAGCCATATCAAATTATTATAATTATTACATATTAATTATTAAGATATCTAATCCTACCAAGAGACCAACACATTCTAACTCATTTACATCCCAAATACGCGGTCACATCTAGCAATTACAAATTAAAATATCCAACACAATATTATTGAATCGGATATGAATCTAGAAAAAATATATGTATATGTATGGAGCGCGCTTTTCAGAAAGGGACAGATCTATAACTGTTATAGAACGCCACGGTATAAACATAAAAAACTACCAGAAAGATATACTAAACGAAGAAGTATCAAAAGAAAGGTGTCGGAAATGTAACAAGAACCAAGAAACAATAGAGCACATTTTGTCTAAATGTCAAACTTCATCCGAAAGCAAGTACTTAGAGCAGCACAATAATCGGCTAAAATCGGCTACTTACAAATATAAAGAACTTTAAACTTGCGTTAAAAAGAACATACCATATTACAAATAGAAACCTCCACCGGTAATAGAAAACGAAAAGGTTGAAATTTATAATAAGTATATATACGTATTTTCTTTAATAACATATGATAAGATGCTCTATAAAAAAGTCAATCTTCAAAGTAAAATGAATGCAGATTACGTATATTTAAGAAAAAGGTAACAATATCGCTATGCCGCTCGATTGCATTGTTGATTTTACCGACACAAGACATCTTAACCAGTGACGTCAAAAAATATTTACATGAAAAATATTTATTAATAGATTACGCTATAAATTAAAAACAATATTACCGTTTATGAACTATTTATGCGTTTTTTCTAACATACTTCATTAGAGTAAAGGTACCTATCTAATAAAAAGCATTTATATGGAAATTAAATATTTTATAATTAATATAAATATCTTAATAAGTTTTTATTATTCTTCGTTTATGATGACGTTTCTCCCTTGATATGAGTGTCGGTATCGTGAAAAGATCGGTGGAATCGCCTTTTTTCCATGGTGCGGCACAAATGGCACAAGTTTCTACCATCGTAATAGTTCAAGATCCACTCAAATGGGTTTTTTTTCCTTTTCCAACCAAAAACTAAAGAAAAAACACAGAACTTCATAAATGCCGAATATAAATACAAAGCCGTTTGACGGAATGATATATGCTTTTGCTTTAGGAATAAGTACGTAAATATTTTTACTTGGAAGAACTTATTTTTGCGCTTAAAATAAGATATACCTATTTCTACTTTAATTTTAATCCAAGATCTTACACTAATAAGTTAAATTAACATTAATATATGTATGTGTTGATATAAAGCTGAAAATTTCCTGTTTTGAAAATGTGTAAGAACAAAGAATCGGTGAATAGGTTTGTAAACAAAACTCCTCCCTTGCCCTTATGCACATGTTGAACTCAAACAAAATTATTGTTTACTAATTCTAGTCTTTCAATGTTTTAAGAACTAAACAAGTACAAAGAGCTAAAAGGAGACGTAAAAGAGTTATGGAATCTTAAAAAAGTGAAGATGATTAATTCAGAAACTTATTTAAAACTAATAATATATATAGAGTCAGTTCATTAAGTTACTCATTTGGTATTATAGGATGGACTAAAATGGATATCGAAAATTTGCAAAGAAAGAGTAGAACACTTTTAACGTAAGCCAATAAGCATCATCCACCCAGCACCGCCAACCGAACTACGCTACCTCTATATATGCAAGGAAGAGGAATGGCTGACATAGAGAAGCAGCTGACTCAGCGGCGTCGAACTACTGATTGACCTCGGGACAGCTTTTTCCCGAAACTGAAGAGTTTCTTGTGGCTATCCAAGATCAAGTAATACCAACAAAAAATGATTTAAAGTTTGTCGTACCTGACCCTACGGTACAAAGTGACAGATATAGGTATGGATGTAAAATAACATAATCTATTCAGCATGTCACCGGATGATGACAAACTTTTTGCACCAACGGAATATAAAGAACGATAGATCTAGTTGCAAAGATGCTGCATCAAGAGCTCATTGAAAAACTAAACCTCTTATCAGCAGCCAAGATATAACTATAAGCCGGAACCAATTCATGAAAATGAGCAAAACAAATTGTATTGGTATCGCACTGTACTTATAGACCAACCAGTAGGTAACAACAGGCCTGACCTAATACTAATCGATAAAATTTATAGGAAGACATCCCTTATTGATGTAGCTATTCCTAAAAGGTAAAAACCTAAGAGCGAAACATAATGACAAGCTTGTTAAGTACAGGGATCTAGAACACCAGATACGAAGATAATGGTAAATGAAAGAAGGCGGACAATCCCAATTATTGTGTCAAGAACAGGAGTAATACCAAAGAGCCTGATCGAAAACATATAACTGCTCAAACTTAAGGAAACCTTCTATAAGCTAATGCAGAAGACGACGCTATTATCCACAACCTGAATAGTCAGAAAGTTCATTGGAAAAGCATATAACGTCAACTAGGTTATGAGTCATGTAATTTTAATTTTAGGTTAAGTGTATTATTTGTAAATAAAGTTAAAAAACAGAGTGCGATAACAGGGCAAGAACTCCAGAGCTTCATCCTTTTGATATCTGGGAAAAATGCATGCTTTTCCCTTATCTAGGAGGAAGTGCGATTTCCGTTTGGCATGAAATTCGTATACTAGTGATAATAATAATAACAATAATAGTCATATAAAAAAAATACTACCTTTTTTTATTTTAAAAATTAAAAATTTATCACAGATAATACTATTCTATCTAACCGTCTTAACATAAGCATTACCGTTATCTGAACGCAGGTGACAAATGACAAGAATGGCAAATGTATAACCAAATATATAGACATCGTTAGGCGACTGCACAAGTAGGAATTATCACATTCAGATATATCGGATTTAAACTTCATAACAGTACAAATAATTTTATATGTGATTACTAAAAGTTTACAAATGTTGACTCAAAGCTCAAATATATACGAAATGAGAAAAAATCCAGAGAAAAATCCGAAAACTATCCGGATAAAATAAAACGTTTTTAACTCATTTAAGCATAGGCAGGTAATTTTATGAAGAATCCCTTTTTTTAGGCCATAAATAAAAATGCTTTCCCTTTTTGGTAGCCAATACGTGGAAACACTATGGGTATTATTATTGAATACACAAATGGAAAATTCAAATTTACAGTAATTTATAGTTTAAATACAATGGATTCAATCTTCAAAGTAAGACTTAAAAAAACTAATTGCATCTACCGACAAACCAAAATAGTATAACTTTGCCAAAAGTATTTGGTATCAAAAGAAAGATTTACGAAAGGGTGCTTGGCAATCACGCAGAATTTTAAAATTAAAAACAATGTCAGCTATTTAATTATTATACACGTGATGTTGTTGGATTTTTGAAATGACAATATTTATTGGTCTAAGATGTTTAAAAATCTACTTTATCCATTCCAAAAAATACTGTAGGTATTTTTTGGAATGGATAAAGTATTGCTTTTTTCACTCATTGGGAAAATTTATTTTTTGTACCTAAATCTAAAGTATTGAGCAATGGATAAAGACAAAAAGGGAGACAGAGTCAAGATATTTTAAAGGAATTTCATCACTACCTATTGCATTATTCTCTATTTTTTTATAGTAAGAGTAATGTTAAACTCTGTACGAGTATTACATTTACTAAAAGTAATCCTTATATACAGTGCGAACGTAAAGGTTGGAATAAATTCATTTAAAATTCAGGGGTATGTTAAAAAAAAAACGCTCGGACATGTCGATTTTTATTTTTAACTGCGGGTTTTCTTACTATAATTTTATGTATACAGGGTGGCCCAAAAATAAGTTGCGGTCATCAACGTAATTTTTTTAAATGTAAACACCTATTTTTTATTTTAGATTTAGGTTCTACATCAAATTCTAAGTACATTTCATGTACCATGTCCTATACCTAAACTCGACCGTTGACGATTGAACACAATAAAAGGCTATTTTTGGAAGAGTTATTTATATCAAGCAACCTATCAGTTATTGTTTGGTTATTTACATTTGTGGTTGGTGTTTTTGATTGTTAACTTGTCACAATTTGTTGACATCAAATAATTTTGAATGAATTTAGTTTGATTTAGATGCCTAAGCAAAGTTTTGCTTGTGTTAAGTTTATCAAAAGATAAAATTAAAATTTCAAAAAATGGTACGTCTTAGTGAGCGAGAGCGAATAGAGATTTTGATGATGATTGGTTATGGAAACAGGATGCGCACTCAGATGGAAGTCTGTGAAATCTATCATGCCAAGTATCCTGATAGGCCACGTATATCTCAAAGTACTGTCAGTAAAATAGAACAGAAATATCGGGATTTGGGTCATGTCAGGGATAATTATACGAAAGGTCGGTCAAGTATATCAGAAGAGAAGCAACTAAATGTTTTGCTGGCAGTTGAAGAAGATTGCCATAAAACGACTCGCAATATTGCGTTAGAAAATCAGATATCCCAGACATCCGTCGTTAAGTATTTAGGTATAAATAAATGGCACCCTTACAAAGTTCAATTGGTTCATGAACTAAATGAAGATGACCCAGATAGGCGTTTAGAATTTTGTGAGAGACTTATGGACTTGTGCCATGCTAATCCACAATTTTCAAAAAAAATTGTATTTTTTGATGAGGCAACGTTTTGTCTTCATGGTAGTGTAATCCGGCAAAACTGCAGATATTGGGCTACTGAAAATCCGCACTGGATGATGGAGTGCCACAGCCAAGTTCCTCAAAAAGTAAATGTTTGGGCGGGGGTGATTGAAAACAGGGTTATAGGGCCCTTTTTCTTTGAAGGATACTTGAATGGTGAGAGGTATTTAAAGTTTTTAGAAAATGACTTGGTTCCATGCCTTGCCACTTTATACCATGATCCAGAAGACCCGGATATATTAGATAATTCCTTATGGTATCAGCAAGATGGAGCTCCAGCCCATTACACTCGTCCCGTGCGCCAGTACCTGGATACCGTTTTCCCTGGACGTTGGATTGGTCGGAGGGGTGCAATTGAATGGCCGGCCAGATCGCCGGATCTGACTCCTTTAGATTTTTTTTTGTGGGGGTATCTTAAGTTCAAAGTTTATGTTAATCGGCCAAATAACATTGAAGACTTAAAAATTAGAATAACGAAAGAAATAAGATTGATAGAACCTTCTGTTATCGATAACGTTTTACAAGAATTTCAGCATCGACTGGGATATTGCCAAGAGGTTCGTGACAGCCATTTTCAACACTTAATAAATTAATTAAAATATTTTTATGTATTCTTGCTTGATATAAATAACTCTTCCAAAAATGGCCTTTTATTGTGTTCAATCGTCAACGGTCGAGTTTAGGTATAGGACATGGTACATGAAATGTACTTAGAATTTGATGTAGAACCTAAATCTAAAATAAAAAATAGGTATTTACATTTAAAAAAATTACGTTGATGACCGTAACTTATTTTTGAGCCACCCTGTATACATAAAATTATAGTAAGAAAACCCGCAGTTAAAAATAAAAATCGACATGTCCGAGCGTTTTTTTTTTTTAACATACCCCTGAATTTTAAATTAATTTATTCCAACCTTTACGTTCGCACTGTATAAGTTTTGTTGTATATAATTTTTATGGGTTTGCTCCTAAGTTGTATTAAATATTTTATGTTATTCGTAATCTATAATGTAAACGTTCATACGTGGTATGTATTTATGTAATGAAATTGCTTTTAAAACGAAATCTTACTGACAGGAACTTGTTGACGGCTATAAACCCATATATTATTACTACACTAACCCATTCCTTTCATATTATAGGATTTACCAAAAGCGACACCAATAAATTCAATTAAAGGAAAGCCTAAGCCCTATTAACAAAGGCTAAGAAAAATGTTGAATTATCTGTTTTAAAAAAAAATTACATCTAAATGAGTTATTGAATTGTTTTTAGTATTATTAATATTATATAACAAATTTTTAAATTAATTAGTTGTATAGTTAAAATATATTGTAGCTTTTTACCTTTCGTTGGGTGCGAATTAAAACTCTAAGAATAAAAGAAGATAAAAAATAGTCAGTTAATTTATTTTTACACTTATACTACTAAACGCAATCATAATACTAGTAATATTCTTTAAAAACTACTACAATTTATGTCCGATTTAAATATCGCACCAATATTCCAAAATAGCCTTCCAGCGGCGATGCGATATTTAATCATTTCATTAAATAAATAAATGTTTTAAGCTTTTTTTTAAATTTATATATTTGATTCATAAAATTTGACTACAGACGCCCGCGTACTATTTTGTTAGACGACCTCAGTCCCAGCCACTGAAGCGTGACAAGTTGCACAGGTCCGGCCTTAAATTGATTCGTATTTAAAATTTTATTATTCGGGAATTTTTGGGTTTAGTTTTATAAAGCTAGAAATCAGGATAGTTGATAGCAAGATAATATTTAATTTAAAGATAAGATTTAAGTACGTAAAATTAGTTTAACAAAAATTTTAATTTAATAAGTTTAGTTCTTAGCGCCAGCAGTGGGGTGTTTATAATAGGTGATGAGGGAATAGGTGGTAAAAATTACTATGTCCATTTATTCTGTGGATGGCATTAAGGATTTGCTTTTTGACACAAAAGGGTAAAATGTTTTGGTTTGTCTTCAAATTTTATATATTTTCTTTTATTTGGTGTATTTATATTTATTTTTATTTGGTAGTTATTATTAACAAGGATTTTGGCTGCCATATTCAATAAATGTCCTTTATTATTGTTTTTTTTTTAATTTATACTTATTATGATATATTATTATAATAACTTACTTTTAATTTAATACCAGCATCCTTTGATAAAAAGTAATTATGTAGTCAAAAAAGTAAAAGTATATTTTTTAAAATAAACTGTTACATTAAAATCATCTAGCTGCTTATATCTTATGGGTGTAAAACATACAAGTTTGACTAATAAAAAAACATACAATTTGCATCCTGAATGTAATATTTATTAATTTGTTTGCCTCATATTCAGTTATTATGCACAATAACAGAATATGAGATATTAGATGAAAATTAAAATAATAAATGCTTACATTAAAAACTAAAAATCTTATACAAAACACTACATTTTGAGTATACTGGATCCTAAAATTACAGTGAGTATACTAAATATTTTTTTAAATTATTATAATTTAAAAAAGTATTTAGTATTTAGTAATTATAATAACCACTCATTTGAATCTAGCCCAAAGAGTTAATACAATTTTCTAAACTCTATTTTTGGCCTTTTTTCTTTAGCAGTTTCTTCCATTAAGGAAGGAAGCAGTTTCTCTGTTGCCGCTATGGATTCCAACTTCATCTCGCACTGAAACAGATTTAAAAAGTGTAGACGAGTACCAGAAATAATTTTTTAATATAATTAATAATAATAAATTTTACAATATTTTTTTAAAAAATAATTACAACTCTCATGTAAAATAGCATTTTTTCTTCTAGTGAATTATGAAAGAAGTATTCTTGCCTCTCTGGGACAGAACAAGTGTGGCAGTAACTGTAAAAAAAATAATTAAACTGATTTTATAGCGTCTCTGAAAGACAAATCATGGACAAAAAACTATAAAAAACAAAATTTTTAACTTGTTTTCTTAATAAAAACAGTGTTTTTCTCACCATAGCAAAAAAGGAGTTTTTTACTAAAGAATAAAGGAAAAGGCAGACTTTATTGTGTTTCTGAAGAAAAACAGAGGCAGTAAGCTGTAAAAAATAAAATTTTAAACTTGTTTAATTAATAAAAATATGGTTTTCTTATTATGGTAAAAAAGGGACTTTTTCCCAGAGAATGAAAATCATACATCAATCATAAATAAACCATGCAATGTTTCGTCTAAATAATATATGGATCATTCTTTGTCCCAAATTTTTTAAATTTTCTTCAAATATTCTATACGCCAGCTGACAATTCGAATACTTCCAATACAGCAGCCCTTTTGTTAACCATTTTAAACTTAAATCCAAGTTTTATCAGGTATCTCCGCAAGGTTAAGACTGAAAATTGTTTGTCCCTTGCCGATAAAGTGTACTTAACCATCTCTATGGTCAGAACCTTATTGTTTTTGTATTTTTGTTTGTCAAGTACTTTTGATCTTCTGCTTCCTCAATACTAGAAAATGAACTAAGGTACCTGCAGGTAATAAGGCCTGTCGGGTAATAAGGCCTATATTCAAAAAAACCGCTTTAAATAATTAATAAATAAATATATTATAAGGATACAACGAACAAAAACGTAAGTATTTTTAGTATTTATAATTGTATTTTTAATTTATAACTTTTAATTTATAGCTTGATCTGTTCAACGCGGTACTCTGAGTACATATGGGGCTGCCGCAAGGTTTAATATTCCCAGAAGAACCATTAGAAATCATGTTCAGAATGGAATCCTAATAAAAAACTAGGTCGTAAATCTATTTTAAAAGAAGATCAAGAAGCTGATCTCGTTAAAAGAATAATAAAATTTAGTGAAATAGGTCTACCTGTGACTCCACGGATCCTTCATCGATTGGTATTCACATTCTGCGAAGATAATAAAATTGCTCATCAATTTAATACAACTTCAAAACTTGCTGGTAAAGACTGGCTAGAGGCTTTTATGAAGAGAAATCCTGTAATTTCTAAAAGAAAAGTACGTAGTTTATGAATCCAGCTAGGGCTCAAAAACTTAATAAATTTATAGTTGATGATCATTTTTCAAAAATACGGAAAATGTATGATGATCCTGATATAATTATTCACCCTGAAAGACTTTATAATATGGATGAAAAAGGATGCCACTTGACTATTCACCATCAGCCAACCGTTTTAGCTAAGAAAGAGATAAAACGTGTTCACTTTCAATCGTCAGAACATGCAGAGAGTGTGACAATTGCAGGATGTGTCAATGCCCTTGGAATACCAATACCTTCAAAGATTATTTTTAAAGGAAAGAGGCTAAAGCCAGAATTACATGATAATTTGCCACGAGGAACTCTAGTGGAAAAATCAAGCAACGGCTACATGACTAACGAACTTTTTAAAGAATTCCTCAAGCACGTAGCCCGATACAAAAGTCCAGGAAGGTGCCTCTTAGTTTTTGATGGTGCAGCTTGTCATCTTGATTTGTCAATTGTTGATGTTGGAGACTCACTTGATATAGATCTCTACTGTTTGCCATCGAATACAACACATGAGCTTCAACCCCTCGACAAATCTGTATATCGTTCATTTGAGCATTATTGGGATAATGAGGTATTATTATTCTTGGATTAGAATCCTAACAAAAAGCTGAGCAAATCACGTTTTAACATCATACTTTTAAATGTTTGGTCTAAATGCATGACACATAGTAACATTATAAACGGTTTTAAGGCTACTGGTCTGTTTCCATTAAATCCCGAGGCAATTCCAGAAACAGCATTTGCTCCTTCAATTCTCTCAGACGTACCGACACTGGATGATACCAACAAAGAAAATAGGCGTCCACCTGAATCTCCTCAATCTGGTCCGTCTGGAATGGCATCCAGCAAGTCTGGCAAATTTTCATATTCCAATGTTTACTCTTCTAACTCGGATTCGACTGATGACCATACCTTCTTGCTGAATTAAAGAGACGACCAACAAAAGTCAATTCTTTTAAAGAGCTTTTGCCCACACCAGTAAAAACTAATGAAAAACCTAAAAAAAAAAATGGAAAAAAAGCTTTAAATTACAAAGGAACTCCAGTCACTAGAGATCTTTTTACCAAGGAGAACAAAAGTCCTGCCAAATTGAATAAAGATATTGAAAGCTCCAGGGAAAAGTTAAGTACCGAATGGTATTGTCATGGATGTGAGGAAGACAGGCAAGCCGATATGAGGCAGTGCAGCAAATGTCTTAAATGGTACCATGAGGAATGTGTTGGCTTAACAGTCAATGACATGGATGATTTTGAGTGTCCCGATGGCTGCTTAACTTCGCCCAATTAACGAGTTGTGCCATTTTTATATATAGGCTTTATTAAACCTTCATCGGATAATAAGGCCGATTATATTTCTTAATATTTATTTTTTGTTTTCTAGTTTTTTTAGAGATTATTTTTTTAAGTTTGTTAAAATTAATATAACCTTATAAGCACTTTGGTGTATTAAACTAAATATTAACATTACAGTCTTTCACTTTATTCAATTTTTTTCTTAGCTAGGCCTTATTCCTCTCAAGTACTTTATCAGAACTATGTGAGTCTAAATCACTATCCAGATCACTCTTATTGTTTTCATCACAAATATTAATGTCTTTCTTATACACCCACAGTCTCCATAAGCTCGCACAAACATTTTCCTCTTCATTTGCCAAATTTTCCTGCCTATTTTTTCAGGGTCGAAACATATTAAGGTATTTAGGTATAAAAGAAAAAAAATCCACAAACACAAATAAAAAAATTACACTTCCTCACAGTAAAAATTGCAAAAAATTTAGACGAATTAAGGCCAAATTCTAAATTCTCCACTTTCATAAACGTGTAAAAAGTAAAACCGGCAAAACCCATCAAATAATAATAACCTCACATTACCCCTCTCCCAACTATTAAAGGTGATAGACCCATCCTTAATGATCTGTTTAAAAACACGACGAAAGTAATACAAAAACAGCCCAAAAATGTATATGGGCACAGCCCCTAATCCTTAACATCAGTGAAATAGAGAAAGATACACAATAACTTGCACAGACTAAAGTAAGAATCGCCCAGAACGCAGGTGTTTTATCTTTGTTTAATAAACTGGCTAAAAAGAGATGAATTTAAAATGTTTTGTAAGATGCTTGGATTTTAGTCCGCGGTCAATTTTTATATATTATTTTTTTGTGATAATACTTTTTTTCTAAAAATGGACATTTTGGAAAAAAAATAAAAAATATTATAAAACATGAGTTTTTACGTATATTAAAAATGATTTCATAAATAAATTGTATAAAATTTTGCCATTGAAACATGTATATTATGCGACAATAAATACGACATAGGCGCATGGACTACTTAGTGCGGCATCTGCGACACATAAAAGATTCTAATAGATCTCTGAAATGGACTTTACTTTATTGCTGTTATTTTTTGCTTTAATCAACACTTTTATAAACTAGGAAAAGTTCAGTGCATTTGAATCACTGACTTTGGGATATCCGCGCAGCAACAACTATTAAAACGATGCACAGGTTTCTAAGATGCCCAAATTCAAGGTCGAAAATATAAAATTTTAAATTTAAAATGTTAAAATATTAAATTTAAATCTTAAGTGATAACCTTTTTGGCATTAAAAAAAAACATAATATATAAATGAAAACCCTTATTAAAAACATAATATAACATACTGGCCGGATGAGGTTACGACTTTGAAATTTATGTAAAATTAATTTATTATTATTAATTTATATTATATTAAGTTCTACGGGATCATACTTTTAAACTATGTTGTGGATTAAAAGACATAAAATGCAGTAACAGACTAATATGCTTAATATTTTTCATTTTTTTAATAACTTATCAGCTGATATATATTTTAAGATTTTTCGGATCGTTTTCATATAATTTTAAAGCAATTTCTTTTTCATTAATAGCCAATAATCAAATAATATTAACCAATTCTCACAAAAGACACTTAAGCCTAATTTAAAATCAATAATAATTAAATGAAAAGCTTTCAGCTCCTGAATTTTATTTTATGTTATTGATTAAATTCATTTTAAATTAAAAAGTATAGAGTAGAATGTTTATAGTAGACCAGTTTATGAAGTACACTGATTAAAGTGTTATAGTTAATTCTATATAATATACTCCCTATTATAACATTGCTTTGTAGTTTAAAATTAGTATGTATATTACTATATAGTTTAAAATTACTCTCTAATTCGAAAATTCGTCAAAAAAACAGTAAAATAATGATTGAAAATCCTAAATTAAACAGGAAAGAAAGAATATTGTATATTTAGGAAATATCTCTTTACTTTTTCAATTAATATTATATCATGTGCGTGCTAACTAACTCAAAAAATATAATAGATTCTCCAATGGCCCTCCAGTAAAATTTTATATATTTTATTTTTAAATGTAAAAATTGTTGTTCTTATTAAAAGGATATTAATATAATATTGCTACAAACATTATAAACTATAAAATATAACAATTAAACATTTCAGTTAGTGTTTTGGTATCGTAAGACAATTTCTTCAAATTAAGTATAATAAATGTCAGCTTTAAAAGTATTTTTTTTAGTCAGCTAATTAGGGTATTGATATTTAACAACTTTATAAACTATAAACAATAAAACGGACTATATTTTCTTCTGCTATTTATTTATACTAAATCTTTAAGATCGGTGGTTTTAAGAGATATTCTGTTATATTTTCCTACTGCGAAACATACTCTGTGAAATCAAGAGAGTTTAACCTCCTTTACACTCTTTCTAAATCTGATGAATCTAGGTATAGTCTGTGTACTCCACAGTGATTAAAATGTGATAGAACTAGAGATCCCCCTTAATAATCTAATGTAGATAGGGCCTATGAGGAGACTTACTGATTTACATATAATGTGTGTACAAAACTCAATCCAAAACTTAAATTTTGGATTAACAACTAAAGCAAGGCTTTTAGCAAAATTTAAAAAAAATTAATAATTTTAAGTATTTACTTGTCAAGGAACAATTTTATGATAGTATAATAATTTAGTGGTTGCTGTTACTAATATGAAAACAGAAAAAAAAAAGATTAAAATCATACACACTGCGATCGCCAAAAGGCAAAAATATTAAATATACCCAATATACTTTTTTGAGAAATGAAAGTAGTTGCCAGAATATTGTTTTAAAAATCTTTATTTATATTTATTCTCAGACATTTGGTATGTTAACCTAATTATTACATCAAACATGTGTGCCCAAGCAGTCATTTTACTATTATTCCGTTGGCACGATCCTATTATATTGACTTCTATTATTACACTAGCATAATTGTGACAGCTTCGAAATCTGGTCTGATTTTAAAGTAATATTTCAAACCTTTTGACGTGTTTATGTACTTAATAGTACAGTATAGTAGTACACTTATAGATCTAAAATATCTGTAGTAAATAGTGTATACAATACAGACGATATACAATAATTTGTTTCCAACACTAACTTGCCGTGCAAGCCAGAAACTTAACTTCTTTCATTACTTATCTGATACCTTTGGTAAGCTTGTACCTAATATCTAAGAATAAATCTTAGCCAATAATTTATACTATATTATTTGTTATTTAGATAGAAGTTCAGAAGAGGCTGATGCTGGTAGTAGGAAAAAGAGAAATTGGTCTACAATTATTATGGTCATCTAGATTTTTTTTGTTCCTAATATGAATCGGTCATTTGAGAAACAGCACATGTCATATTTTCGGTCATTTTGATTTTATACCGATAATGCAATATTTAAGGGTAAATACATCGTTCCATACAGTAACATCACTTGTCCGATAACATTCGCACGATTTTATTCTCCTCCTAATATTCGATTCCGTTTAGTAACAACACAAGTAAATGACATGTGTTCTTTCTTAAAGCATTATAAGTAGTGCTATTTTTTGTTTTGTTATTTGTTATTGTAAACCATGCCGTCAACAAGTGCTGGTGACTCTGATAGTGCACCGACTATTTTAACAAACAAGAAGGGTGAGAGAAAGTTATACAAGTGTGAAATAATAAAAAATGCTAGACTAAAGGGTGAAGAATATATTAATTATAAAGGTGCTGTAGTTTCTGCTAAAGAACAGGGTGAAAACTGCGGGTAAGTTGTTACGGATTTTGAAGGTTAGGTTAGCTTTTGTTAAGTATATTTTTTTTTGTAGATGTAAGTTAAAGTGTTATAACCGATGTTCCGAAGGTGACCGTCAGGAGAATCTTTAAAAATTTAGGCTTTTGGCAACCAAGAATGAGCAGAATGCATATTTACAAGCGTTAATGTCTTGCCAAAACGTCAAAGTTAAAAGGCCAAGGAATATAGGGCGAGGTTAACCGAAATCTTACGAATCGTGGTGTGCAAAAAGGCTTTTATTAACATTCACGCAATTACACCTGCTAGAGTTCGACGTCTCGCTAAGTTACTTGTAACAAAAGAGGCAAGTGTATTTCTGGAAATGCAATTCCAGGAAATATAGTTTGCCAGATTGTGGATCATATCAGGAGCTTTCCTACGAAAATTTTACATTATAGTAGCAAAGAAAGACATTATCTTGACAAGAAACTTATCGTGAAAATTATGTACGATTTATTTAAAATGCCGAACCCGTCAACCAAAATAAAATACAAGTTCTACTTGAAAATCTTTCAAGAAAGATTTTCCGTCTCTTTTGGACGACCGCAAGTGGACACCTGCTGCAAATGCGAAGAACTAGGTGTCAAAATAAAAGGTCCCTGGCTGAATGATACTGCTAAACGAACTGCTTCTGCGGAATTAATGGTGCATAAATGCAGAGCCAAGAAATTTTATAACAAACTAAAACTCTGTACTAAAATTTCCCAAAATCCTGAAAATGATGATACCGTCGTAATAACATTTGATTATATGCAGAACCTTCAATTGCCACTGGTTCCAGTACAAGAAACTTTTTATTTAAGACAGCTTACTCTTAATGTTTTTGGAATAAATTTATCTGGAAAACAGAAAGCCAAGTTCTACCTTTATCATGAGGGTATTGCAAGAAAGGGTCCCAACGAAGTAACGTCATTTCTTTTGGACTTTCTGCAGAATGAAATTCCAGTCAGGACTAAACATCTACATATTTTTTCCGACAGTTGCAGTGGCCAGAATCGAAACCATACTATAATCAGATTTTTAATGGCGTTGGTGCATACGAAGCGATTCGAAACCATTAACCAGTATTTTCCACAACGAGGGCACTCTTTTTTACCAAATGATCGAAATTTTGCAACCAATTAACGAGTGATTAAAAAACATGATAGAGTCTACTCAATAATGGAATACGTCGAAATGATGGTCGATTCAACAAAAAAATCGAAATATGTTGTAAAACTTGCAAAAACTGAAGATATTGTTGATTTTAAAGGTTGGTGGCCAAAGTTCTATAAAAAAAAACACTTTGTCCATTGAATCTCTTGGTAGAGGTGTGCCGAGGGACCAAAAATACACATTTCAAATTTCAAACTTCACGCATTTTAGATATTCTTCAAATGAACCTGGCGTAGTTGAGGCGTTTAATTTTATAGACGGGGTTACAAGCCATAAATTTAGACTTGCCACCTCCAACTTATTACATCTTCCTACCCCTGTGCAACAACCAGCTTATTCACAAGGAACGGTTCCGATAAATTCAAAAAAACTTGAAGACTTTTTGCATACATTTCAGAAGAACACCACGGCTTTTATACAGAGATAATAAATTGGCCGAGAACTGAAAATGAAGACCATTAATTAGTTTTGTTTTTCATTTTATGTTTTTTTGACGTATTATACAATAAAAAATATATCCTTATATTCTGAGTTTTTTATGTTCATTTTAAAAACATCACATGTCGCGCATTTTCAAATACCCATATTTTTTTTTCTAATTTTTCTTTAAGGTTTAAATATTATTTTGCCCCGAAATCGAATAAGTTTTTAATGCTTATTATTTAAAAATATTTTTTAAATCCATTCTTTGAGATTTTTTAGTTTTTCTTATTTTCTGTAAAATGGTTTAAAAGTGACATGACCGATTCTCAAATGACCGATTCATATGTAGTTTTATTATTTATGTCAATAGCAGTTTTAGAATATGTTAGCACTTTTCCATTAAAGCTATGTAAATAATATGACGATACCCTGGTGTTATCACAATTTTAAAAAACGATTTAATAAATCTCTAAACGCATAAAAGATTGCTTGGTAAAATTTATAAAATACTAATACCGCTATCAATTAGCAAATGCTTAATTTCTACCTCAACCATATGACCATTTTATAATAGTATTGAATATTGTTTGTATTTGCTTACAATTTTTTTTAATCCATTTATTAAATGAAATGGATATACAAATAACCAATTAATTGAGTGGATTATAAAACTTCTAGAAATAATATACCAATACCTAACAGCCCTAACCTGATCTCGACAATTGTTTATGGGCTTTTCCAAAAGATTAAGTATTTATAGAAAAATCCATCTTTGGAGGAGTTAAGGCAAAAATATCCGAAGAACTAAAATTCTTTGAATGAAGAATATTTAAAGTGGTTCATCAGAACAAGAAAGAAAGCTTACCAAAACTCATTAAACGAATTTGGCGGATTACATAAAATACGGTAAATAACAAAAGAGCATCAAACATTTAAAAACATTTATTTTTAATCATTACATTTTGTCCAAAACTCTTAGATACAGACTGAGAAGCCGTAGTTAATAAATCTAAATTATTATAATGTAAATTTAAACTAATGGTTAAATGCATGGTAAGTGAGCTTAACAAAAATAAATAAAAATAGACTTGCGATATGTACAGGGTGTCCCATTTTGGGTACTTTTGCGAGATATCTCCGTTATTTTTTTGAGATAAAGAGTTGCAGGTTTTGCGACACTGTGCTACTTTTCCGTAAAACTAAAGATGCCGTCAACAAAATTTTCATGGCTCTTTTAATATTTAAGATACAGGACACTTTTAAAAATTTTGCATTTTGGGACCTCCATCGTATCACCGTTATCTTTAAGGCTTCTGTAAAAGTAAACACTTATCCTTATAGATTTTTTTCGTAGAATCCAGTGGGGTAGATATATTTTTTTTATTAATAGTTTTTGAGTTATAACCCAAACCTATATTTTTTTAAATGGAACACACTGTATATTTATAGTTCATAATTCTTATTTCATTTCATTTAAATGATCAAATTCATAATTTGATGGGAGGCCATAGCTATTTATAACAAGAAACAAAAAACTTACAAATAAATTAATAGATGTCAATTATCTTTGGGTTTTGATTAATATTTCTCTGTTTTTGATTGACTTTATGATCCAAAACCCATTTATTCTTGTTATTTGTGAATTTTTCAAAAAAATAGCCGCATTTGAAAATTATAAAAAATATGATTTGCTTGTATAGGCAAGTTAGAAATCATTATATGACTACCTACCAATTTCTAATGTTGTAATTTTATGCTTGCTAGATATCGAGAGAGAAGGCAGCCAACACATCTCGTGAGAGTGTATATTTGCTCGTTTAAAGGACAATTTACATGAGCACGGATCTTTTGTTCAGCTGCGTCCTAAATCATACAATAAAGAAAATAGGGAAGAAAATGAAAAAGACGTTTTAGGTTATATAAAAGCAACACCTTCGAGCTCATGCAGAAGAATCGAAAAAGAAATTGGAGTGCCAAAAACTGACGCACAACGGATCTTAAAAAAATATAAGTATTATCCATAAAAATTTAACATAGTTCAACATTTACATCCTGGCGATTCCAAGCGCAGGACGCTATTTTGCCAATTGTAGTTGCAGCAAATTGATGCCAACAACTTATTTGGCAGACTCGTTGCCTGATCTGATGAATACTTTTTTTCAAGTGCGAGCATTTTAAACTGACATAATACTCAAAATTGGCATGCAGAAAATAGACATTTAATATTTCAAAGGTATGGACAAGGACGCTTTGGAGTTGGAGTGTCTTGTTTTATTTTGGAAAAACCAATAGTATACCGAATTTTTCAAGGGGGTCTTACAGCACATAGGTACCTAGACATACGTAAGGAAGGTATTCCAAAACTTCGGGAAAATATCCCTCTAGCCCAATATGATACTGTCTACCTACAACAAGATAGTCATAACTCTGGGCTAGTAAAGGCATTTCTTGCAAATACTTTACAAAGTTGAATAGGTACCAACGGACCGGTTAGATGGCCTTCGCGGTTCCCCGATCTCTCGATTTTAGATTTTTTTTTTGGGGGTATAAATAAGATCAAGTGTATAATAGACAATGCAATAATCTAATAGAACTTTAAAACGCAAATCATTAAGCATTTCAAAATCTGAGAAGGAGACAAATTATTATTTTGAATGCTATTCAAAGGGTTACAAATATGTGCCAATTTTGTATCAGAGAAGATGGTGGTTATTTTGAACATCTGTTGTAAAAATGTTATTGTGTTACATTTGGTTGTTTTCTTAAAGTGTTAATTAAATTTATATATTTATTTTTTATGTTTTTTATTACAAAAAAAAAAGAATAATGCGATTCCCCATTCGTCGTTATTAATTTGTAACTTTTTATTTATCTATTATTGTTACTTATGGCCTACTATTAAATTATACATTTAATTTAGAAAATTGTTAGTTATTTGCGTATTTTTGAAAATAAGTCCATACTGTTTTATATTTTTTGAAAAGGTAAGAATGTTCCGACTAAAATAAACATAAGCTTGTGTTATAACTCAAAAACCATTAAACAAAAAAATATAGGTATTTACATTACTAGATTCTACTGAAAAAAACCTATAAAAAGGAGTTTTTACTTTTACAAAAATTTAAATAACGGAGTTACGAGAGGGGTCCAAAAATGCAAAAATTTCAAAAATGCCCTGTATTTTAAAAAATCAACGGGCTATGCAAATTTTGTTGACAGCATCTTTAGTTTTACGGAAAGTAGCACATTGTCGCGAAAACCGCAACCCTCTATCTCTAAAAATATCGAAGGTATCCCGCAAAAGTAACCAAAATGGAACACCCTGTATATACAGTAGATGTACATAGTTCAAGAGATACGAGGCACTGGTTTTACAAGTGTTATATTGCAAATATTTTCGTATTCATTAAAGGAAACTAGTTTAGGACTTGTTGCATATAGGTATTTATGTAACAAGTGTGCAAAATGATCCTTTATTTAAAAAAGGGAAACTTGTCATTGTATGCGCTTAAACGACTTTATGGTAAAAAAACGTCAAAGCGTTTGTTGACAAATTATAAATTAAATGTCAAATAAACGTCAAATTACCTTTTACGCACTAGTGTCAAAAGACTTTTTTAAGCACTAGTGTGTAAAAAGTGAAACTTTACACACCCTGGGAAGTGTGTAAAGTGAGCACTACGCACGGTAATAAAAAAAATATATTATGATAAGTGTTTCAATTTAAGTTTTCGAATTTATTGCATTGCTTTGATTTATAATATAAACTATTTCCCTAAATATTCGTTTTCTATAACTTGGTTGATTAATCAATACTTTCACATTATCAAAATAAAATTGGTGGCTTTTGTCCATGTATGTACATTACCAAAACACGTAAGTTTTTCCAATACACATTTCTAATGCATGCATCACTTTAAAACATTTATTTGGTGTGATTCTCTGCCTAAAGGCTTGATCAGCCTGCCCTATATCCTATCTTTCCAATGTGCACATTTTGGTAAATATTGTGATATTTTTGTATTGATTGGTCATTGAAGTCTTTTATTTTTATACCGGAATATCTTTTATTTTAAAGAAGCTTATAGACTTGGACGATTTGTACTCAGCTATATTTAAAATAAAGTCCATCATTATTTATTCTGATGGTATATGCATAGCGCCAGTGTTAACAATAAGGATAATCCTGTACATTTGTATTCTTGTAAAAGAAAATAATTTTTAGAATTAAGTGTAGCAGTGAGATTATTGATTTCTAGACCAGAAAATATTATTTACTGTTTTTCTTAAAAACATTTAATATGAGATATCTACATACAAATAATTGCACAATATAAGTTAATACTATTTCACAAGCTATTAGAAAAAGATTCCTTGCCTTAATTTTAACTATTCAACAGTGACAAAATTGAAGTGGCCTCTTTTCGAGGAACTAGGAGGCCTAGCAAGAGAACGGATGTACAGCTCCGTGCCCATTGTTCCCGGGAGTCCTTAGGGATAAAACAATTGCAACCGCCTCGTTGTCGTCAGGATAGAGAACGGCTGTTGATCAAACCCGCAGGACGCAGTTTCGCTAACTAATCTAATCAGCACGGACGGTCGAACGCCGTCAATCGATGGATTAACGAATTAGGATCGCGTTTGTTCCCGCCGGCTAACGTTACGAAATCGACGAGCTCTCTAGAGGACTTCCAACATAAATTTAATTTTATTGTTCTTGCTCGATGAGCATATAATTTTTTCAATATAGATTTCTTATAAGAATTTACTTGATTCGCTCGGCAGATCTTTTGCTGCCTTATAACTTACATGTTTAACAAAGCCAATTTCCGTAATAAAATCCCATTTCCATCAGAACCCATCTTGCTCCCGCATCTTAAATACACCATATAAAAGCCGCTCCTGAGTCAGCAAGAAAACTATGAGTGGGACACTCGAGGCGATTTTTCGCACGGGGGCTACAAGTGTGTCTTTGTGGCACGGAATAAACCAACCACTATCGCGCCCAAGTGGCTGCACGTATGTAGGGCCCTTAAGGGTCGCGACCACGGGAATATAGCGCGGCAGACACGTTGCAAAAATTTGCCCTTAGGACAAGTGAGATGCCACGCTCTATTAGCAGCTTTTTTTAGATTCTAGGCCAATTAGCTTTTTTCGAGTTCTTGTTGCCTAAGTTAGTTCTTGCTAAAAGTGCTAAGTTATAGTGTAAAATAATTACTGTAGATATATTTTTTCTTTTAAATTAAATATTAATTCTTGGGCATATCAACGTGTTCATAATTTACTTAATACAGAACGGTCTGAGGAATTCTGACTGTACACGCAAATCAGTATAAAAGGTATTACGAAAGCTTACTATATTTGTCTCAAGAAATACGATGCGAGTAGACTAATTAAAGTTTTTGTTTCTATAATTTTCATGTAATATTTAATTCCGGTAAAAACAAATTTAGAAGGAACATTAGCGACCCAAAAGTATTTTTTTTACATAAAGGTAAAATACATAGAGGAAGATTAGCAGAAAATAAATTATTGAATCTTGCTTTTACGTTTGCTTCGACGTTTTGCTAATAGATATTATCATCCATAGAATCTTTACAGATTAATCCTTAAAGAGTCTAAAAAAAAAAAAATTAAGGTTAAATCTCTTAAAGCTTATTTTAGCTAGCTTTATTTATTAAAAAAAATGTTTTTTTTTTCTTTTAGCTGATAACGACTAATAACTTGAAGAAATCGTCAAAGAGAACGACTATATATAATTAAAATAATTAAAATATTATAAAAATATTTTAACATTCTGCTCAAATAAACCGTTCAATAAGGTAAACAACTAAAAGATAAATCGTAAAAGGTAAGATATACAAAACTAAGAAGGATCCTTCATTAACTTACCTAGTAAATATTAATTATAAAACAATAGCCAAATCGTTCCCTGCTTAAAGTCTGATAATTGACCATTGATTTATAGTTTATTTCCAGCGACATCTGGTAAAAATCTATCCAGATTCTGACAACTATTTGAAGTATATTCTATATGCTTACAATCCTACTGGACCCTATCTATGTCAATAACTTGTTAACTTTTCTTATTATTAGCATTCCAGAAATAACACAAAGAATAAAACGCCTTACTTTTCTACTATCTTCTTCTACATACAATGAACTAAAAATAAATAAAGTGTGTAAATTAATTAGTTGACTATTTTCTTATATCAATTATTTTCAAGAGTCTGATGCGTCTTAAACCACCTCAATCTAATAGTACAACATTAAGGAATATTTATCAGGATTAGTTTAAAGAAGCTGTAAATTATTGGTCATCCAGGGAGAAGGCCACTACCATTACATTGAATACCAAAAAGTGTATGACCACATAGTGGAGCGTTTGGAGATAGATTATGGCCAATCACACCGCAAACATGTCTACTATACGCACCTGAGAAATCGATACTAAAATTCAGAGAAGTCCTTGCAAGAATATGGCATATTAAGAAGTCCAAGAAGGATCATGAAATGTTTGGAAGTCCAAGCATTCCTGCATAGACTCCGCAATGGTAAAATAAGGCAAGCATTACTACTAGCTTTATATCATCCACCTAAGCTGTAGATGCGAGCTCTTGAAGTTAAAACTGTTAAGAATATGAACTAGGGACAGGCTCGTGTCTGGCAAATGATTTACAGTAAAGGACAACTTCGAGAAAGCTATTATATCGGATCATAAGGGAGGTTAATGAAACACGTAGTATGCAGTGGTAACTACATCGTATACCATTATAAATATCGTATATCGTTATCAGTTAATCGTTTTTAACTGATAACAATATACGATATGGTTAGAATCTCACCTGTACCTGTAGTATGTTATCATAAGTGTTCTTTAGCCTGTGTTATTATACTGAAAATAAGGTCTAATGATGTCATAAGGTGAATTGCGTATGCTAACTACAAGACGCTATATTTGTAAGATTTTGACTTTAAGTTTATTTCCCTCGTTGTTAGATCTTCTATCTAGTTACCAAAAAGCGGTCATATCAGAAGCTAACATATCAGGATATTTAGGGCGGTTATGTTTTCGAAAGGGGGAGTTGCTTACCAAGAATCTCAAAAGCTTAGCAAGTTCCAAACTCGCATACTAATTTGATAACCTGGACTAGAGAATAACTCGCAACATTTTTGAAGTGGTCCTTAGGTTTGCAGACGTGCAAGTCTCCACTGCTGTTATACTCCTCAAAGCCATTCTCTGAAGAAAACTGTTAATTGTTATTTCTACGAGAGATCTAGTTAGTTAGTTAGTAATAAAGTAGCAAGACGAGAATTTTTGCTAATATTCACATCTTCCATTTTTCCAGTCCACTCATTTCTGGACGAAACAAACTGAGGGAGGGGACAGTGAAATGATAATCTAATCACCGAGAAGCCAGCTGATTCCTCGGTTAGCGAGAGTCTTCCGGAACAACATTCTGTCAAGTATATAAGGAGCCACATCGCCAACATTTCAGTTAAGTCGGAATATTGGTGCGAGATCTAAATAAGAATTATTTTCTTAGTTTCTACCCTTTTTTCAATCGATTATTTTTAGTTCACACCTAATAGACGAAAAAAAAACGGGATATCATAGACACAACAACAGTATAGAAAAGTATAGAAGTTAGGAGTTTATCCGGATTGCAGATTAATAGATTTAAGCGTAAATATTTAAAATATTTTTGCGCAAAAATCTTTTAAACTCCCATTAAATGTTAGAAACTCGAATGGGTAAAACTCTCATTGAATCAGATGACGTAATAATATCGAGTCATTGAACTAAACTTTACTAGCAGAACTAAATAACAGTATATATCGTTGAAAAAGAAAATGTTGCGAGTTGGCTTTATCCCAGTTCCAGAGAACAATTTTCGAAATTAATCTTTTAGATAGAATCATTTGGATTGATTATTCTTGAGTCAATTGAAATTTGAAGTTTATAGTCAAAACAAAAAAAATTACGGGAATTTAGGCAGCAGCTCATTGTGGTACCTGTAAATAATAGGTCACAGTATAATGTTTTAACCTAGTTAGAAATATTACTCGTTTTGTATTTGCATACCAATGCAGTACGTGTTCTACTTTACATCGAGACCATCACCTACTAAAATGTTTATTGGTACCACGCTTTGTCAGCATATAATAATATTGGTCAATTTGTTAGAGTATTAATTATACCGAAGATAAAAACCAGTCTTAATAAAGCAATGATGTAGAAAATTTTGGCATTTTCATTAAATTGGATAACTAGGTAAAATGAACCTTTTACATCATATAGCAATTACGGTAAATAATCCGAGATGTAACATGACTTAAATTCTTAAACTCCCGAACTTCCTTTTTAAAAACAATTTATTAATTAAAATTACAATAAGTATATGCTACATGAATAACGGGCTATAATTGACTAATTGAAAAATGGCGGACACAATGGTTTTGTTTCGGGAGAACTGCAGGGTCAGCATCTTGGCTTTTGTGTAGTTTACAGGGTGGCTCGTCACATAACTTCTCCCCCCTAAGCTTCAACTTAACGGACTAAAGTTGAAGTGGAACATCTCCTAGGTTGATCTGTTCTGAAATCTTGGGCTTCTTTTGGCATTTAGTAGACTGGAACCTTTTATAGCAACAATAGCTAACTGCAATAGCAATTAAACAATAAATACATATTGTCCATAAATCTGGGGGTTCAATAATCGACTGTTCTGCCAAGGGATTAAAGGGTGGATTCTGCAAAATTTGAAACTAGACTGCATGAAGTTTGAGGTAAACTTGAAAGCTTGATTTATCTTGGACCGTTGGTTCTTCGATTGTTGGCAGGATCATTGATTGGCTATTGAATATTGGTTGATTAATCAGGAAACGTCCTTGACTGGTCTGCATTTTACAACCTCATGGAACATTAAAAAGGAAACTGCCTTGCAAACGCATAGACTCAATGTAATGAGTACAATTAAGGTTAATAACCTCGGGTTCGGGAAAAAATCCAATCAATTTGTTAGTTTCATCAATAGGTAGAACTCTGGATCTTGTGACAAGAACTTGGACTTTTTGGCATGTGGAGGTGTTTTTGTTGTCCAGTACTCGGATCTTGCAAGGTTCATTGACTCCATTTTCTTCGAGGCTAAGCCTTTGACAGATGTAGTCTTGAGGGGTAGCTTTCTTGCAAGGCTCGCTCGTAAATGCATGGTAAAGCTCATTTTTTAGCAAAAATTTATTACGCGGAACAAGCGCCTTAAATTGACTTCTATTAAATATTGGTACGGAATATAAATGATAAAATTTAAAATCAAAAGCTTGCATAACTGGGGCACTTAAAAAGTATGTGAACTTTTGAATTATAAAAGTATTTTCTAATGTTATTTTAAATGGTAACTTATTATTATCTAGCCTTTTCTAGTAGATCTTCAAAAGTTTCTTGTATAATTCGTTTGTTTTGATTATACTAGGATGCATGACATTTATTTTTGCAAAAGTGATGGAATTTTCGATATCCTGTAAAATCGAATTAATTATTTCATAAAGATTAATTAACTGATCAAGATATTCTTTAATAGCAAAATAGTGACCTTCAGAACCTAAAATAAGTGAATAAATATCGTTAATTTTATTTTCTAATATTTTTTGATTACTTATTATTTTGCTTACTGTGTCATTAAATTGGTCAATGACATTTAGAGATATTGCATTTTGTTTTGATAAACCGTCAGCTATTTTTTGCTGATTTTGCTCTAGTTGTTTTATCAATTTTTCGTATCTTTCGCCGACAGATGCATCCAAATTACCGCTTATTGATTTAAAGATTGAACCTAGCCCATAAATTAAACCTCTTTTTACCCTATAATTTGGTAAAATATCATAAAGTTTTATATTTACTTTGTTTCTAATTAAGTCTAATATTTTTAAATGGTTAAGACTATCATTCCTATATCATTTATTACTCTCTAAAACTAAACTTAAATTATCAAATTTATTATCTAACTGATCTATTTCTAAAATTAACGGATTAAGATTAAAATAATGTATTAAATTATAAGTCGATTCTTGTATTTTGGATAAACCTAATTTTACAGGAATTAAGCCAGCATGGTTACTTAAGTTTCTTATTTCGATATCGCCGGTTCCTTGGGTTCCCTCGGTGAACGTGAGTAATCTAAAAAAGAAAAGAATCCTACTTATTCGGAGTCGCTAAAAGAAAATTTCTTTCGCGGTCGCTTTAAATTGTTCATATGAATCTTTTTGCTAACATCTGTAGAAACTGTTTTCTGAGCGTTATCAGTAGTCTTAAGAATCGCTGGTTTTCTTAAAACATTCGCGGTTTTTTGTCTTATATGTTTTTTGATATAAGCCTGTTGATCTGGTTGGAAAATTTCGGGGTCATCGCGATTTTTATTTCGATTTTCGATAACGTGCTCTTTATTTTGATGTAATTTTTTATTAATTCGAGAGTATAGCAATTTAACTTTATCTTTATGAACAATGACATAGTAGCTAATCAATAATTGATCGAGCTTAATGTCGAAAGGGCTATTTTCTGATATATGTCCACTAATTATATCTACTAGTTTTAATTTAGTTACGGAATGGATCGTATGATTATAAGCAAGAATTGCATAAACCATTTTTTTAATAGCTGGTGTTTTTAGAAATCCGCTCGTATTTAAAATTCTTATATGTTCTAAAATTGTAGAGTGAAATCGTTCGATCATACCATTAGAATCAGGATGATTTGGACAAATAAAATGAATCTTTACTTTATGCATATCAAGAAATTCTGAGATTAAAGAGTTTTTAAATTCAGTACCATTATCGGTTATTATTTGTTTGGGTACTGAGTGGTGGGAAAAGAAATTTAATAAATAATCAGCCACTTCGACAGACTCGGCTGTAGAAATAGGAGACGCCTGCGCATATTTAGAGAAAGAATCGATTATTGTCAAAAACTTAGTTTTTTCAACAGTAAAAACGTCCATATGAAGTATTTCAAATGGTCTACTAGCTGTAGGTGTTATATTCATTTTAACTTTAACAGGGTGACGTTCATATTTACATTGTTGACAGATTTCACAATGATTTATATAGGTTTGTATTGATTTTTTCAAATCAAGCCAATAATATTTTTCTCTAATTCTACGTTCGGTGTCTTCAATACCTCAATGATTTGTTTTTGATTCGTGATAATTTTTTATTATATCTTGTATATCGTCTTTGTGAGTTACATCGATTAATTTGCTTAAACAATGTTTTAGTTTTAAAGAGGGCCACTTAAAAGTTTTCCTAATTACTTCACAAAAAGGTTCGAAAAAATCAGAGTTTTCGAAATACAGATGATATTGTATTCCCGGTCTTACATAATCTTTAATAAAATTCCTAATATCGCTATCAAAATTATTTTGCGCTATTTGCACACTAATTCGTTTCTTTTTTTCGAACAAAATTTTAATTTTTGGTACCGCTGGAGAATGCAAAACGACAGTAATTATAATTTGATTTAAACCATAATTAACTGGAGTTTCTACTATCGGTATGCCGACTATAGGGTTTTGTTCGGCATTGGTGTGTACCGTTGCGTCATCATCATCGTTATCAGGGTTCGTGATATTAATGTCAGGTTCAGCAGGTTTCGATATATTTACATAAATTAAATTGTTCGTCAGTGTCGTTCGCGTGAATTTCTATACGGGAAAGGGCATCGGCCTAAGTATTTAATTTGCCTTTCTTGTAATATATTGTATAATTATATCCGTCTAATTTTATACGCCAACGTAATAATTTAGACAATGGGTCTTTTAAAGAGAAAAGCCACTGTAAAGGCTTATGATCCTTAATTATATTAAACTTACGCCCTTATAGACACGGTCTGAAATATTTTGTTGCCCATACAATTTTGGTGGTAGATGCTGTCCACATGCATCGCCCGATTCAATACCATCACATAGGACTTAGGCGGCGTGAAGTGGTTCCATGGAACTCACGTTTCGCCGCCATGTCGATGTGTCCGGTTTCCAAAGGGGAAATGGAGTAGAAAAATAAATGCATGATGGCGTCCTCACGACCAAAATTTTTCGGAGGTAAACTCGCCTCCCATTCGGATCTCCGGGCGGAGGCTGGTTGAGGGGGTCCATCAAGCGGGATTAAAAGCCTAAAAATCAATGTCTGCAACATCAGAGGCCTAAACACCAATATTAATGCAGTACACCAACACCTGCAATCAAATAAGCCTCACATTCTGGCATTGGCAGAAACAAAGGTGAAACCTTCAACAACAAATGTTCACCTCATTTATCCTGGATACGATCTACACACCCGATTTCGACTAAACTTTGGATTGGCAGTATTTGTCAAGAGCGATTTGAGTTGCCAGCGAGAGGAAACGCTTGAACCTGCGGACTTCGATGTCATGTGGTTCAAAATAATAGCCAGTGGAGCCACAAAATTTATCTGCTGTATCTACAGTCCACCAAGCGACACCCAATATAGGCGGCTCTTTCTGAACCTGGTTGATTGCATTAACCAACTGCAAATTGACTACCCAAGCGCAAAAATCATCGTCATGGATGATTTTAACGTTCACAATATCAACTGGCTGCGCTTCTGCAACAAAAACGACGATGAAGAACGAGAAGCTGAGCTATTTGCCACCATATGCGGGCTTACGCAGCTTGTGGAGGAACCTACCAGAATCCCCGATCGAGACGGCGAGTTCGCGAGTCTCCTAGATCTGGTCTTGGCTTCAGACCCTGACTCGTACACTGTATCAGTACAGGCCCCTCTAGGAACATCGGACCACAAATTGATAACAGTCTCTTGCCAGTTGGATGTTAAAACGCAGGATCCTCCGATGCCGCGGAAGGTATGGCACTATAAATCAGCAGAGTGGAACCATCTTCGGGAATTTTATCGCTCATTCCCTTGGAAAGAAGTCTGCTTTAGAACCAATAACATCTCAGAATGTGCAAACCAAATTACAGAGACGATCTTATCAGGAAAGGAAGCTTATATCCCTTTTTCTACTAAATTCGGATCAAACAACAAGCAATGGTTCAACCTGAATTGCAAAAAGGCAGTAAACACTAAAAATGCAGCATATCGCAAATGGCGTCAACATCCTTCCAACGAAAATCGGAGGAACTTTTTAACCTCCAGAAATAGCTGCAAGCGACTTATTGATGAATGCAAAGAGAGTCACAACAACAGGATCAAAAACAAATTGCTTAACTACCCAAATGGAACCAGATCTTTCTGGTCGGTATCGGAAGCCGTTAGTCAAGGATTTTCTAAGTCGGCCTTGCCACCCCTAACAGCAGATGATGATTCTATCGCGGGAACAGCAAGGGAAAAAGCCAACTTACTGGGTAAACTCTTCGCGTCCAATTCTACTCTGCACTCGCAAGGCAAAACACCACCATATTTGCCAAGGGTGAATTCATCCATGGGAGAAATTTCGTTTCCCCAACGAATTATAAATAAAATTCCACACCAACAAAGCTTCTGGACCCGATGGAATTCCAGCCCTAGTACTAAAACGTTGTGCAGACGAATTGACTCCTCCCTTATGTAGACTAAGCAGGGCTCATTTCCAACAAGCTGGAAAACTGCAATCTTGGAGTGAGGCGGTAACAATCTGGTCAATTTTAACGCTAAAAAAACGAAGGCTTCAGTATTTACGATGAAGACTAACCTTGGTGGCCCGGAGCTGGTGTTATGGCAGGGAAAACATTGCCAATGAAATCATCTTTACATCTTCTAGGAGTCGAAGTCACCAACAGTGTGTCCTGGCATGATCCTGGATGACACATGAAATAATTTGCGCTATTGCCATGTCTATAAAAAGTATTTATTCTATGTATTAAATTACAACAATTTTAATAACAAACAATTAAAGAAATTAATTTTAATTTATAACTAATAAATTAGCTGCTGAATATGACCCCCACTTTGCTCGGAACACAAATGTAGACGGAGAAATAAGTTGCCGAAGGCGTTTTGTAGCATTCGCGGTGTAATTTGGTTCAAAACGTTTACTATGTTTTTGCGCAGTTCATCCAAATTTCTTGGGGTTGGATTGTAGCAACGGTCTTTTACATATCTCCATATACAAAAATCTGGAATGGTTAGATCGGGAGAATAAGGTGCCCACTCGATTGGACCTGCTCGCCCTATCCATCTGTTTCCAAAAGTAATATTTAAGGAATCCCTTGTGACCCTGGAGAAGTGTGGTGGTGTACCGTCTTGCTGGAAGTAGACCGTGTCTAAAATTCCATCCTGCTGAAGTTGAGGATAAAAAATCTTCCCAAATTCGGCAGTTATGCTTATTTACTCGACCACTGATGTGAAATGTTGCCTCATCAGACTATATTAAATTGGTATCCGGCTCATTTCTAAAAAGATCTAGTAGTGTTTTGCACATTAAATATCTTTTTTTATATTTGGTTATTGTTTAAGGATAACACTTGTTTTAGCAGCAAAATATCATCCAACAGATTATCTTGTACATTTAGGTTTGTTCTAACTTTTCTTTTAACTGTTCCCTCCTGGGAAAATTGGCGTACCCAATGAAGTATAGAATTGCGTGAAGGTGGAGCCCTTTCAACTGGTAAACATATTTAGATCTTTCAAAATCTTTAAAAAATGCAAAAATACATATAGAAATCAAATTATTGGCCCTGCCCAACGAATGACGTTAAAAAGATTTAACAATAATTGAAGCCCACAAAACAAATTGTGCAACTCACAGCCTCCTTGACAAGCTACAATTGTTATTGTTGTCACTTGATACCGAGAATGTTATTTAATAGGTATTTATTGTAGGAAAATTTTCAAAAAGGTGTCATTTACTAAAATTGGCTCTGTAAAAAAAAAATTAATTTAAGACAATTTATTTTCGGAAAGGGAATTCAACAGGCTTTCATGTGAAATTAAAAAGTACAGGGTGTTACATTTAAAATTTTTAAGAAATCGGCCTTTGAAAATCATCAATTTTTTTCATCCTATTTCAGGTAAATTTTGAAACTTGGCAACACTGCAAAAAAAAAACTTTAAAAATATTGATAAAGTTCTGTGAAAACCGCACATTGTTGTCGTTTTCCGTTCTCGACTTATAAGCAGTTAAAATCTGTCAGGTTAGAGATGGAACCCCTGTATTATTTTGTACTTAATATATAGTTTTAATTCTATAAGTGCAAAAAGTTAAACATCATAACAAGTTCAAAGAATCTAAAGATTTTGATTAACTATTGATCTTACTCCTTAATTAACCTATAATTTTAGACAAGTAATCATTTATCACTTTTACAAAATAAAAAGAATTATAATAAATCACTAAAATGGACATGCTTATGGGTAAGAAAGTGTTATCGAAAGATGGTAGTGTACACCCTGTAAAATACATTTTGAAAAATAAAAGGATTTTAGTATATCTTTTTACTGCATCTTATGTCAACAGACCTGAGTTTTTGCAAAAATTAAAATTAGTGTATCAAGAAAACTTAAAAAGAAGTATAAATTTTATAATAGTAAAATAATAATGAAATGTAAATTGATCCCTCTAATTTTTAGATTCTGGAATTGAAATTATTTATGTATCCTCAGATACAGATGAAAAGGCCTACAAATACGATTTTACTATAAAACAGGGACCCTGGATGGCAATTCCCTTTAAGGATCCTGTTGCTACCGAATTAAGGTAATAGTCAATTTATAGTCCAATATTAGCAATATTAAACTGAAATAGAAAATATTGCTTTAGGTACAAATATGATATAAGTAGCTTACCGACTATAATAGTGGTAAACAAGGAAGGACATATAATAACAAGAAATGGAAGAAGTGAACTTGAGGCAATTGGAATTAATGTAATAGTCACTTGGACCGAGTATATTCAATCATAGTCGGCTATCACTATTTCTTAAAATAAATAATCTAGCAAATGCATTTCAGTGTTAACCTCATACAGGCCAAATCTAATTTAATCTAGTCCAATAAAGTATATGAAGGGGTTATCGCCCTAAATTGGTACAAGATAAACCTCCCCCATATCGTCATTATAAACTCATTAGCGTCGAGTAAAGGTTTATCGCCTCATCATGCAAAATTCAGGTGCTTCGCGATCTCCGTTGATAAAAGGTACTGTTTATTGTTATCGATTTTTAATCAATAGCGTAGAAGGCAGGGTTTAGTATGGGTAGAAATATAAATAAAAAATTAATAACTTACATAGTTTTTTAGTAAAATTAAAAATAATTCACGCAACAACCTTCGTGCAAAAAATAAGTCAGTAAGAAAACAATATCAAACATAATATAAATTTGACGTAAATCTATCTCACGGTGGAAAATTCGTCAGTTTGCATAAGTGATATTCCGATATGTTAGTGGCTGGTTATTCTTCATCCGCTATTATCTCAAAGCAAGCCATCAATTATGTTTTCGTCAATCGTCGATACGAACTTTTTAAGTTTTCTGGGCAGATGTCCATTTCCACTTTGAGATAGACTTATGCTTTATAACTAAATAAATTATACCTTATAACACGGTTCTCTAATATACTTATTGCTCTGGGTTGTCTTCAATCAAAATCCAATTTAATGCTCATAGAAAAGGTACGTTAATGAGGTCTTAGAGCTGTTTGCTACATATTATAAGCCGCTCGAATATGTCAAATTTTAAACCAAAAGGCCGTTCTCAATAAAGCAGTACAAATATTTAGACAAAAATATTCTGAAATTAAGCACAGAATGTTAAAAATGGTTAGGTTTGTCTGGCTTATTTAATAAAGGAAAAAAGCGAAAAAATAAAGATGATATCTGTCAATACATACTTAGTGACTTCTTCAGGGCAAGGCAGCTAGACAATTAAAAAAAATAGAGAAAAGATAATGTGAGGGATGACAAACAGGAGCGAATCAAAAAAACAGACAATCTATTCTGCAGGATAGTAAATTATGTTTATTATCACATCTTAAGACACATCAAAACTATGTTGCTTGCCGAAAAATCTTAGTGCATGGATACCTAACGGAAACATGTTTGAAACTCCTTGATCACCTGGTGGCTTGGTTGTTTATATATTTTTTTAATTATTTGCAATATATTTTTTTTCTTAGTAACAATTAGAGTAAATTCGTTTGGTGCCTGCGCAGGAACTATCCTTTCGCCATCAGAAACACTTTCTTTTAATTTTTGAGCTCCTGCTGTAGTTTCTTTTTTTGTTATAATTTTCGTCTTATGTGATCTTTACTAGAAATGTTTATATTTTGTGTCCTATACTTTAACTGAAGTTAGGCTAAGTGCCTTATATCATCAGTTTCATATAATCGCTGTACTGGTAAGAAATCAATATGACTTGATCTTAATACGGCATTATAAGATAAGAGTTGCACTAGGCGAGCAATCGTAGTTCAATAAAAAGTTCCTTTATATAAAAGTTCTTCTCTTTTCCTTCAGTTGAGTATTGAAGCAGGTTAAAGGTTAAGGAGATGGAGTGGGAAAACTCCTACTTAGTCAAGACATGGTAAATAGAAGGCATTGTTACTAACTCTAGCTACGGCAGTAGAAACTGGTGTAGAGACATTTTTAGTAAAAACATATATTTATTTTTTACAATTTAGATTTAAAAAAAAAGGGACAAATTACGCCGTATTTAATTTTATCACAGATTACTGCTGCATAAGCGAGATACCTATAAATTTTATGGTAGATGTTTAAGTTTGTTGTAGTAGTATTTGAACACAGTCCACCTCATATATTAGGACATTATCTAATACAACAGAATTTGAGTAAAGGGTTCCGTACGTTTCAGTTTTTGACCCAATTTTATTTTAATTCTATGTAAACAACACTGCAAATCGAAGGATTTCTGAACAATTTACAGTATTTGCAAATGATACACTAGGTTTATCACTTTAATTAATTTTCAAATTTCTTACGTAACCTGGCAAACAGATAAATTGTCCGTTACAATGTATAAAATCTCAGTGCTTAACTCATTTATTTTTGTTAATAGTCATAATATATTAAATTATGTGGAAAATGATAGGGTTAAGTGAGAATACCAAAATTTGTTAGACTTCGCCCATCAAAGGCACACAAATATTCTCTTATGTTAATTAAATTATAAATACTTTGTTTGTAATATTTTAAATAATTCGCTTATTATTATTAATATTATTATTATTTGACTTCTATCATATTCTTCCTCTTATATTTGATTCTTTAATTCTTTACATTTTGGCATTAGAGAGATTTTTGTAAAAGAAAGATTTAAGAGAATAGTACAACTTGGTTATGAGGAATAATTCTGATATTCAAGAATGATCATTTTTATGTGTACGCATATATGTGTATACAAATATGTCAGTTTTACGTATTTTTTAAAAGAATTTAGTGATTATGATAAAAGATTTGTTCTTATTAGAAATGAGGTTGGATTTTGTTTCTGGTAACGAGCGAAGGTTCGGCTATCTTTTAATTATTTTAAATGTCTGTGAAAACTTATTTATTAGTCTTATTTAAATTATAAAATGGAATTACTAAACATATTATATGTACTTTCCGCTGCAAGAAGAAAATGTCACTGACTATCTAATTAAGATTTTATAGAGAACCAAAGTGTACAAGAGAATCTAAGGTCATGAGATATTTTAATTAGTATTTTTATAGAGTTTTCTAATTTTAAATCTAAGTGCACACAAAATTTAATGTACCAATTTTTTTTTGAGAATTATTACACATACATACCTGATTACATTTATTCCAATCCAATCTAATGTAGGTAGTCTCTAAACAATAAATGTAGTTGGGTGAGGTTATATAAGAGAAATCACAGCATCTGTATTGATCTTCATTATACCTCAATTAATTAACTATCAAAGTAGTGAAGAAATAGTTCATACTTACAGTGGAGTCGTAGGTTAAGGTAAAATGAAAATCCTGCAGTCTCCCTCCAACAACAGAATGTAAATAAATAAAATTAAAAATAATAAAATAAAAAACAACAATAATAAGAAATAGAGGGTTTTTGACATGAAATCAAACCCTGGGGTGTATTTCTAATACCAATTATAAACCTTTTATCCCCTGATGATGACACCACTGTGTCCGAAACATGTCGCGAGTTTTGAATAACTGAATGTTTAATAGCATTTTCATTTTCTCTTAAGTTAAAGTTAAAATTTCGCAAAGATAGTAGAGTATCAAACAAACACAAGAAGTGGAAAATCTATACATAATGATATTAAAATTGATATGTTCGTATTTATTTTAAGTTCTTAAAAATATAACTGCTCTATATAAAGAGTGATTCCACTATAAGAAAACAACATAAATTGAAGTCGAATATATTTGATTATTATGTGAATAGATCTATACAAAATTATTTTATCAAATAGGGAAAATATTCTGTTTTACGTATTTATTTTTGCCTCCACCCATGAATGTCCAAGAATCCGCGCATAGCTACATAAGTCGCTTCGCGGCGGCCCTATGAATGCTAAAACGGGGGCGATGATGGCAGCTATCAGATTAGCATCCAGCGGGAAGCCATTAGGCAAATGACGTGATGTATCTAGTGATTAGTTCCACTCCCAGAAGCGCCCGGGCCTGCCAGATATACACCCGATTTTTTTTTGCAATATTTCTGGGTCGGGGAGGAGGAGCAATTCAGTTTATCCTCCGCAACCCTCATCGACCTATCATGGCTAAAAGATTAATATTACTAACGACTCTTTTTGATCTTTTCAAATATTTTAGCGGTATATGCCTATATTGGCATGAAGTATAATAAATATAATTTGCCCAATATTTTTAAGAAAAAGAGGTATTATGTAGACTAACTGAATTTTTATGTTTTTTTTGACATATTTCTCTACATGACTTGTCTGAACTATGCATAATTAAAACATGGCATTTATATCGATTTAAGTTATGGACAGGTTTCTTAAAAAAAGCAGAAATATAATCAACCTATTTTTCATAAAAAATAATTGAAAGTATAAATTAGATTTATACTTTCAGTTAAATAAAGAAAATGAATAATATTTAATTTAGTGACACGTATGTATATAATATTTAGCAGATCTCTCATATATTATAACTAATACACGTCGAATATCATTACGGCTGAATTTTCCAAAGTATATTTGTAGAATGGCTTATTACAAAGTCTCTGTGTATTCTGCAGATTGAAATATTGCCGCTTCCTCTTCAAAGCTAAGAAAATTCGAGAGTTGCAACAAGCATACACAAGCAAACAGCAATATTGAGTCAAATAGCCTTAGGGAACACTTGGGGATGGCTTCATTACGAACTTGAATGGGAAAGAAATTATAGTAGGTACTGGCCAAGCACAAAATAGCAGATGCCTTATTATAAATATGATTAAAATGAAAGGCTATTACATAATTTTTCAAGAGAGGCAAAATTTATAAATATTTTTTATTTTTTTTATTTTATTAAAAATGTTAATTTTTCTCAATTAAGTGTCAGAGATGATATTTCTATATCTTAGTTTTTATTCTTTAAAAGCAAAAGGTTTCATTTCATTAGTAAGCGGTACTTAAATTTAAAATAAAATAAATTACTATTTAGAATTTAATAAAACATGAAATAAAAGAAATTTTAAATTTAAATCTTAGTAATTTTTTAATGAAAGCCTATTAAAAAGAATTTTCACTTATAGTTTTTTTTGCCAACTAATAATTTTTGGCTAATAAGGTTTTTAGGGCTTATATAAAATAATTAGTATATTTTTTTCAAAGGAAAAAATTATAAATTGATGTAACGTAAAAATGTGACATAAAAAATAATTGTATTCATCCTGTATCTCAAAAGCAAAACAAGTTAGCTTAATGCTTCTTGAACCATTAATAGTTTAACGAAAAGTGGCACAAGTTATCAAAAATAATAAGGTTTTGACTTAAGGATTAACTAAAAATAATTCAAAGTTAAATTTAGGAAGGTTGCCTTTAATTTGCTGTAATGAGTTCCCTTCTTACTAAGAATTAGTAAAAATTATGCAATATGCATACGATGCAACTTTTTATATATCCCTTATTGATTGATCCCAAAAAGATCCTTAAGTGTGGTCAAGAAAGAAGTTAGAGTTAGACATACATAGAATACTAAAGGACGAGACTTATTTCACTCTCATGACATTACCATAGGGCAATAGGAGCACTAATATTTAATTAAAAACACTAATCGGTCACATCACACGTACACAATAATAATGATAAATTAACAAAAATTATGTTGGAAATTTCGATCGATTCCAAGGCGCCCAATCTTGTGCTATTTAGGGAAGAAACAATGTAGCATGTTACAACTTGCTTTAATATCAAAATTGTATTTTGTTGTTCTTTTGTACCCCAAAGTCTGACTTGTGGTCACTAGGAAATCTAAGAAAGTTCAGACGTTTACATATGCGCATTTTAAAATCACGGCTCATTTCACCTATATGTCACAGCCTCACAGTCGTCGCATTTAAGGTGATAGAATCCGCTTTTATGCAAATTTGTAACTTTATCCTTTAATAGGCTTAAGATGATTTTTAAATTAATGGAAGATCTAAAGCACATAACTTAGAGTCCTTAAGTAAATTACCTAATATTAGTAAGACAGATCTTAGAAAATTTAAACATTTAAATTTTGGTGGTTGTTGAGACATAAACCAGTTTTTATTTTGAAATCTTTTAATAACTAAGAATAATTAGTGCAGACTTGAATTTTCTATTTTCTTTTCCTTAATAATATAATACTCCATCCTAAAGAATACCTCAACTCTATATATACAAAGATCCAGAAAGCTTTTTAATTGCGGTTTGTCACTGAATCGTGGCCCAATTTCAATTGCATCGCCATTTTTTGATATTACATATTGAGGTATCGAACATCTTTTTGATTTTAATAATATTTTTATTATTTTCTAAGGTTAGCCTTTCAAAGCTTCATAAATACCTCTTAAAAATTCTCAAACTTAGCATAAGCCTTTGAAAAGAAGCATCACAAACGTCCTTACAGATTGACTTCTGGTGCACCTTCTCTTTCATAACTATGTAAAAATCTATCTGCCAGTTCCTCTATCTTTTGCGGAACTTTCTGCGGAAGACGTCCGATTCACCCGGACATTAGCTAATCTGTAGTTGAACAATGTGGCAGAGCATACTCAGCTGAAGCAGTAAACAAGTCTTGCTGCACTTTAGAGGCCATAATGTTTATGATGGACAATAAACTTATCGGAAATCAAATCCGGCGTTGGTTGAATTTTCCGCAGCTGAGCATCTTCGTGGTTTCCATAAGGAGCCAATCGGTTAAAAAAATTACTCGAGATTTACCCCAAGGTGGTCTTTTTATCCATTGTACAACTCTTAGAATATCGAAAGCCTTTCAATGTTCTAAAGTACAGCCTAAGTTTTGGCGACAAGTTTTTTTCATCTCTTAGGGTTATAAAGCCAAACCATATCACCATTATACAGGGTGGGGCATAGAAACCAAGTGTTTTTAGGTTGGATAGGACGAGGCCATTGGAAAAGGGAGGGGCGTACACCATGTTACAATCTGTTTCTTGACTCAAAGCGTTTCCGTCATTTCACTTTTAGTCGCAACCATGGAGCCGTGGAAGTTAGAACAACGCGTATTCGCTTACGATTGTTTTGTTAGAAGTGGCGAGTCGGTGACTGCAGTTCAACGTAAATTTCGTCGAAGATTCAATATTCATCGAAAAGACTCTGTCCCCGCTCGAGACACGATCTTACGTTGGGTTCATAATCTTCAAACATGGGGCTCGATAACGAAAAAAAAACCGCCTGGCCGCCAGCGTACTGTGCGTACTCAAAAGAACGTTGAAAGGGTTATGAGTGATAAAGCCCATTTCCACCTTAATGGCGCGGTCAACTGACAAAATTGTCGTTACTGGGCTGGCGAAGATCCCCGTGAAATGCATGAAAAACCACTCCACAGCCCTAAGATAATAGTTTGGTGCGCGGTGACAAAATTTGGCATCATTGGACAATATTTTTTTGAAGAAAATGGGGTTACCGTTACGGTAACATCCGATCATTACATTCATATGGTTAACAACTTTTTCATTCCTGACTTACAAAGAAGAGGTGTGGATATCCAATATTTGTGGTTTCAGCAAGATGAGGCCACGGCACACACCGCCAGAGCATCTATGGCTGTTCTTCGCCACCTATTTCCTAACCATCTCATTTCCCGGTTTGGCAACATTTTATGGCGTCCTCGGTCCTCTGACTTATCCATGTGCGATTTTTTCTTGTGGGGATACCTTAAGTCGCATGCTTACGAGACCAAGCCACGTATGTTAGATGAATTAAAGGAAGCGGTTCGTCGCAAAGTCAGCCTAATAAATAGAGACCTATTGGAAAGAGTGGAGGCAAATTTTCTAAAACGACTACAACAGTGCGTCAATGAAAACGGTCATCACATGCCAGATATTATTTTCCGTTCATGAAAATCTTAAAATGCTTTTTTATTACCTATAGTGTGCTATCAATAAAACGTTTTTAGAGTAAAAACTTACAGTTCTATTATTATTTTAAAAACATTAAAAACACACAAAATCATATGCGTTCTTCATCCGATCGCTCGCATCTTAAATGAAAACGAATCTTAATATTTCTAATGGCTACAGACTGCTTTGACCAAATACCGATAAATGTTTCTATTTGCCTTAGCCATTTTTGTTTTTGCTAATCTTAAGAATTTTCACCTTTCTGCCAGTCTAGTCTAGAGACTGCTAAAGGGTTCTATGACGCCTTCCCTGAAGAAAGGAGGCTGGTAATACTTGAGTGTTATCAGCCTCCTTTCTCTTAGTCAAAGGTATTCTTCTAGCTGTCGGATGGATCGAGAATTTTCTGTATTCATTTTATGTTGGATAATAATGACCTTCCCTTTCTTTCCAATATCAAAAATACTCGATGCTTCTTTAGTCTGATCTTAGATCGGTGCCTGATCACAATACCAGCTCGACTAATTATTTCGACTTCTTTTCTCTGGTTTCCATAGCTGCAACTTGCTGAAATTGCAGTTCTAATTTCGTGCGCCTTCTTTAATATCACAGAATAATGATTGACATTTATCATCCGTACGTACCAGGGTCTGCTCGACTTCTATCCGTCAATAGTCCCTTACAGCTTTCTGATGCATTGCATGTTGGAACATTAGCTGTCACAACTATATATCTCGCAGCACAGTGCCAAGGGTTCCAAATATGTATTTGGAACGCTCATGTGTGCGTCGATGAAAACACTGTTCATATGATGTTGCAGCCAGTAGACTTAGTATTTACTGGGGCTTGCTGCATGCGGAACGCCGGTCGTCCCTTTGCATATTCCTTCCTTAGTTTTCCGGATTAGCAGGAGTGAAACTAGCGCCTTCTGAATAGTGTCTTCTTACTTGACCTCCTTTGCTTCATTTCCAGCACTCTTACTTCCGATCCTAGCTACCATATCCTCCATTAACATATCTAAGGGTTCATGTTACCGATTCCTTAACGTCATCCTTTCCTGAAATTAGTTCCGAACTCGAGCCTGGTCATTGTTCATATTTTTGGCAGCTTAAATTCTAGGGGTCATCTATTAGTTTAAGTGGATGAGCTAGTAAATAATAGAAATAGTCTATCCAGAAATATTTGAACTGTCAGATATTCTATGGTCCTTTCCTAAACATCTGAATATGCCAGTCAAGCCAAATGTACAATATCAGCTTCAAATTTTTTCCAAGAAATCCTCTGACTGCTAGTGCCGATTTTTTAACTACCTGTGGTAGACAAATTACAGGCGTTACTCAACTCCAAATGATACTTGACTTTGTTCTTCAAGTACGGCATGATTCTTTCTTAGTCTAGCAGAGTTTTCTTTCAGCCTTGCAGAATTTTCCAAGAATTTAGCTTCCAGGTTGGCATTTCCCGTAATCCTTTGAAGGCTCAACTAAGGCAACTCTTAAATATTTTTCTTCTCTCATCACATTCATCGGCTACATCTCTTCATGTAGGAGAGCATGAGCAACTTTGTATTTTTCGTCGTTAATCTCCGATTAATTACATTCATTTGTTACATTATCTATTGTTTCTAACACTTATAATGGCTTCTAGAATGCTGTTAAGGGGAACTTTAGCATTATGTAGACCACCAATCGAGATCCTTTTTACATTTGCGGACTTCTGGATTAGATTTGGTGGTGGCAAAATTCTACAATGAGATACTATAGTGGTCCTCAAAGCGGCTAGTATCGCGAAGTATAATTGCATTGTCATATATACATTGTTTCATCTCTATAATTGCTCCTGCTAACTTTCATTTTGCAATCATGACTATTTAACTGACACTGACTAGTAAAATGATATCCGTTGTAAGACGTATCTTCTCTTTAGTCACAAACAATTTGCAGATTACCTCTGGTTAGTCCACGTAGTTCCTTAAACAAACTGCAGCCTTGAGTAACACCGCTTTTAGAAAATCCTGTGAGAATATGATGTAATTAGTATTTCGATATTCGCTACGGTGAAACCCATGCAATGGCATGATCTTGACAATGTAACAACTACCTGTTTGCAGTCTTATATCACCGCTTTATCAGTAACCTTGCTACAGATTAATTGTTCTGCCGCCAGGGTTAGGCTAAATATTTCCGTTTAAAAGACACATGGCACAGTATCTTATGCTAGTATTGTATTTAATAAGAGGTCTTTAGAGTATGCGCCAAGGTTAATCAATAGGGAATATTTCGCAAACCATTTTTCTATAATTGAAGAGTGCCTTCCATTGGCTCGCAAGCGACAAATTGCAGAAGTCATCTCCGTGGGCTATTGTGTGGTGGTGGATGTAATCATTATTCAGGCGGACCATAACACTGTCCAAAATCATATTTCACAGTAGAAGTGACAGCACTCCTCCCTGTGAACAGCCCCTGGTCACATAGGGCAATATGCTTTAAGAGTTGTATAGTTTAGCCTTTCTCACTTTAGAAGAAATAAAACTCTGACTTTTCTCTATCCCTTAGGGATACATCTTTGTGCCACAAATGCTTTAAACATCACGACTAGGAATGACAATAGCTATTTCAGACCTTACTAAATAGATTGCGTCAAGCATCCTGATTACATTACACTACACTAGTATACACTACAATAGATTATACTACAGCTACAATACATAAAAGAATGCCAACATTAAAAATATCCTAATATATCTTATATTGTCTTGTATTGTATAAGTTATGTCAATGTGATTTTAAAGTTAAGAACGTTGCTGAGATGGTTGTCATATTATTGAAGGATAAAAAACCTTATCGATTTTAATTTAATTTTTGATATTATTTTGGATATTAATTTCAGGTAACCTTTCCTCAAGGCTATTATAACTAATAAATGTTCTGTTAACTTCATTGAGGATGGGCTGTTAAAAGGCTCATAAACTTAATGTAACACACATGTTTTACATTAATTTGCTTTCGTTTAGTCGCTCACTACCAACAATGGTATCAACATCCTGTTGATACCAAAATCAATTGAGATTAATATTCAGCCAGCAAAGTGTAGGAATAACTTCGTCCCTCAAAAGGTAAAGGTATTTTTCGGCATTTAGAATATCATAAATAAAAAAGAGCCCTATAATTTAGTATGTATGTATCTAATAATGTATAGACTAGTATTTTAGTTTCCTAAAATACTTGTCCATACATTAACCTTCTGGGGGTACTGCGTACTTTATGAGATACTCAAGTGTTTATTTTCTGTTGAGAAATCGACGGCAACAGATGGATTGTGACGACCATAAACAGAAAAATACGACTCATCAATGAATAAAATATTTTTTATAAATGTAGGCTTTATACACGGATTACACACGGATTTTGGAATGTAGCTGATACTAGCAAACATATTAATTATTTAGAGTTGCTTGCCGCCTTCAATGCACTTAGATCTTTTGCCTCAAATATGTCCTATTGTTCTATTCTGCTTAGAATAGACAACGTAACAGCTATAGCCTGTTTAAATAAAATGGCTAACTAAAATGGCTAAAATACTAATAAGTAGTGTTAGATTTAAACATCTCAATAATATCACACGTCAAATTTGGGATTGGTGTGAAAATAGACAGATTTTTAGCATCGTATATACTACAGAGAACCTTTATGCAGATAAAGAATCTCGTTCGAAATCTATTGACCTAGAATATGAATTGTCGGATTTGGCTTTCCAGGGAATATGTTCTAGTTTTGGAAATCCAACTGTTGATTTATTCGCCACACAGTTAAATGCCAAATGTCCTAGGTATATCTCCTGGAAACCAGATCCCGGTTCCTTAGCGGTTGATGCCTTTACAGTATCCTGGAAAAATGAGTTTTTTTATGCTTTACCGCCATTTGCACTTATTTTAAAATGTTTGCAAAAAATTATTGCTGAGCAAGCAAATGGAATCCTTGTAGTGCCTAGTTGGACAACACAACCATGGTATTCGGTTTATAAAAAACTTTTGATAAGAAAACCGATGATATTTACACCTACTAAAACTCTTCTCTTTTCACCCTTCAGGAAATGCCACCCACTTTGGAGGAAGCTTTCCCTGGAAGTTGGGAGTTTATCAGGGAAGCTTTTCTCAGACGAGGAGTTCCGGATATAGAACTCCAAGCAATCAGGGCATCCCTCAGTGCATCTACCCTGAAGCAATATTCGTCGAATTTGAGGAAGTGGTCGCTATTCTGTATATCTAAAGGCCATAGTCCCTTTTTGTACTCATTAGACTCAGTTATGACCTTTTTGAGTGATCAGTTTCAAAACGGTTGTTCTTACTCAACACTTAATTCGCAGCACGCAGCTATAGCCTTAGTTTTTGAAATAAGTAATTTGGATAAAGCTCTTTTAAAGCGGTTTCTCAAAGGGGTTTATAATCAAAAACCTTCAAAGCCTAAATACCAATCAACCTGGGACCCGCAACCGGTTTTAGAGTATTTATCTGCTTTACATCCATTAACAGATATTTCACTCATGTTATTAACAATGAAATTGGTAACAATGCTTGCGTTAATTACTGGGCATCGATTACAAACGTTTACGTGTATACGTTTACAGAACATAGTTCACCACCCTGACAGATTAGAGATTCATATCACAGATAAAATCAAAACCTCATCGTCTAAAAATTTTCAGCCTCTGTTAGTAATCTCATAATTTAAGGAAAATGCAAACCTATGTCTAGCCTCAGTTATTGACTTTTATGAGATAAAAACTGGGGAGATTCGACCAGTTAATACAGACTTACTTATTTTAACAGTCAAGAAACCTATACGCCCAGTATCTACACAGAGATTAAGTAAATGGGTCAAATTAACTCTTGAAACAAGTGGTATAAATACCTCTATTTTTTCAAGTTATACCACTAGGCATGCGGCCACATCTGCGGCTTATAGAGGTGGAATTTCTATTGAAATCATAAGACAAAGGGCTGGTTGGACTCAAAAATCCGAGATGTTTGCTAGGTTTTATAACCGCCCCCTTTGTAATGATGTTACGGCCTTTGCCAAAAGTATTATAGGTTTAACTTAATTCAATCGTTACCTTATAATGATAATAATAATTATAGGTTAAGATGACTTTATCATTTAATTTTGTTTTTTATTTTTTTCATTGTATGTATATTATACATATAGTATTATTAACTTATAGTATATATTATTTAGATTGGCAATTATAAAACATAATGTTAACAATTATTTCTATCATATTAAAGGATAGTTGTTGAAATGTTTTCTTTTTCGGATTATACATTAAGAATAAATGTCGTGTCTTAATCCCAAATCGGCTTACTTTAAACATCTACAAGTGGTTATTTTGTAATTCGAGATCGGCAATACGACATATAATAAACTGGTCAATTGACTTACCTTAAGGAAAATTGAACCATATTATGTGAGTATTGCCGTTCGAAGAATTACAAACTCACCCTTTGTCTTTACCCTCTACCATTCTGCCGATTCGGAATACCTGCGTAAATTGCAGTGACGAGCTCCGGTGATGGGACGGGGGCAAGCGGAATAGGCGAGGAATGGGAAATATTTGGTTTTTACTTTTAAGTTCGTGCGGTCCGAGCGTGGAAAAATTGCTACTACAAGTGGTTATCTTGTAATTCTTCGAACGGTAAGACTCATATAATATGGTTCAATTTTCCTTAAGGTAAGTCAATTGACCAGTTTAATAAAAACTCCTTCAGTGGTTAAGCTTGATTACGTTAAGTATTCTTCTGATTGCTTTAAATTTTTTTGCAATTTCAGAAAAGTTTGCTAACTGTTTAGAATTAGAAGATGTACCTTGTATTTTTCCTTGTAAAAAACCGCATACTAAAATTTAATAAAGGAATTTAGTCAATGCCAAATAGGGTAGGCTAAATTCGGGAAAAACATATAAGTATTATGTATATGGACATTATTCAAGGACTAGACAAGTTAAAGCTGATATCTAGGGCCAAACAAGAGATTAAAATAATAGCCTTGACTTTGTTGGAGTAAAAGCCTAAGGATTTAATAGAATTAACACAGTATTTAGTCGGAAGACTAAATTGGTACTCGCCCTGTAAACTTACCGTGTAAGTTCACTGTGTGGGAAATAAATCGACGATAGTGAATATAAATGAATATCATCTCAGCATAATAAATAATATGTTTTTGAAGACGTTAAGGCTCCAAGGTCACTAAAATGTGGCCTAATTGTCAAAACGCAATATATCACTAAATATTTCAATTTTTTCTTTTAAGATAGGTAATATTGAATTTAATCTTTTTGTTGAATGAATACTAGGTGTTATCTTTTTTTTTTTAATATAAAATAGATCTGATAAAATATTGAATAATTTCTTACAGCTTTTTCTTACTGATTAACAGTGGTGTTCGTAGAAACTCCTTAAGTTTGGTAATATTGTCCATAGATAGGTAACATGTCCAATCTATGGTAGACAATATTAGGTAGCTGAGTAAAATAAAAAGAAAATAAATAATAAACTGTATATTCCTATACCCTCTGTCTCATTAACACACAAAAATATGCTTATAATTATACCATTTCTAATCCGCAAAATCTTGAGGTTTTGCTTTCATATTTTAAGCAAAAGTAAGTAAAGTAAACGTAATTGACAATGAGCAATAAATTGCTTTATTTTTATTCATTAGGCCGTTTAAATTTCAAAGCTAAACTAAATAGGTAGCACCTTATTAAAATCTAACAATTTATATATACTTATTTAGATACGAATACGATATGAATACATAGTATTATTCATATACATGAAAATAAAAAACCTAACCTAGAAACAAAGCACTATCGAAATTTTAAAACCCAAAATACAATACACCTTCACAACATTATTTTTAAACTTTTAAGTAGCATTGTATTCATTAAATTATTTTAACACGCCTCATCTTGTATATTAAAACCATCAACAAAAATTAAACCAATAATAATAATAACATAAATAACCAATTATAATAACATAAATAATTACACATTTATTTACTCTGTTACTACCAATTTTACCGCACCAAACAAATCACATCAAAACATTTTTCTTTCTAATGCTCTGTAGCGTAGTATAGTATGTAGAGATAAATAAGCGCATTTCTCAACTACATATTATACTGCGGTCAAATTTTGGTGGTGTCAGTTTTTTTATTATTTTTTTTTCAACAAATGGGATAATTAGCATGCTTTACGTACTTTTCTACTTGTATTTATTTTTGTACTTGACCCCCTTTTTTTAGTTTTGCATGAATTTGCAAATATTTTTTATGCTCTCTTCTGAGGTCTGCTAACTTTATAAAGCCATATGGTATGGTCTTCATAAAATATTTATTTTCTTTGCTTAGGTTTTTTTTTGTTGCCTTAGTAAAGTTTTTATTTCACTTGTTCTTAAACAGGTTCTCCTGTTCTACTTATTTTCGGAATTTAGTTATTCTTTTTTTTACAATAGAGCCAGCTATTTAGCAATGCAGCCAGTCGCATTCTTATATAATAATTAATTTTAACACTAATCATATACACACAAATGACCACTCCGAAACATGATCCACCGAGAGTAATATAATATAAATTAAACCAAGTATAATAACTTTGAAAGTTTAAAAAAATATAAATAATAATATATATTATGTTTTCAATCATGAAAATTTGTATTTTATTTTTCATTTGTATTATAATTTGTATTTTGTGTTGTCTAATTTAAATAAACATTAATAAAATAATATAATTAATTTATAAAAATATAAATATTAAATAAAAATAATACCTAATTAAATTATAAACAATTATAATTTTCGTCATCTGGTAAAGAGCTGTCATTACCGCGTAAAATAATAATTAAAGGCTCAACCATCTGATCGATTAAGTTGTTTAAATCCTACATTTTCTCCTCCTCTTTAATGACATGCTCGATTACTTTTCGCCAGCCTTTCACACTAAATTCCTTAATGACTTGGTCAAATAGTATTTGAAGGTTTTTCAGACATTGACATTTTAAAAGTGGTATTACCGGTTTTTCATTTCGTCGAATACCTGTCTGTCCCAGAACCTATATGACACTAAGTGAGTTCTCTTGAGGTTTTCAGTTCTATGAGGCTTCCCAAACCAGGTTTGATCTAAATCTACGGTTCGATAAGACCCTTAAGAGGGCGGCTTTGCTATCTATTATTATTAGGATCTGCTTATTAGTGTATGCTCCACTAATGCTTTCCCTAGCACATTCTAGTATCGCAAATATTTCTGTCTGAAAACTGTGGCATGTCTTGCAAGTGGTAGGACGTTTCATGTTTGGGTTTTTCACTCAAAAATTCCAGCTCCCGTTCCCTTATCGGTTTTGGATCCATCTGTTTACTAAATAAGATCTCCGTCTGGTCTGCGGTTGCTGTCATTCCAATCTTTTCTTGTTGGATATTTAACGTTGAATAGTGTGCGGCAACAATACTTTGGAATCATGTGATCCGAAATCATTTCCGATTTGATTGCCTTACAGATTTTTGATATTCTTTCGTGCTTTGTCAAGTAAGTTTGACTGTTATTTCTTATTTGCTCTAGTCTTAGCTTTGCTTCTCTTTGAATCACCACATTAGTGCAGAATAAGTTATATCGGGCACTACTATGGTATAAAGCTAATGTGCCATTTTCGGCAGTAATCCCCGGGTTTGCCTATGCATCCGTTTGGTCGTCATTCAAATTAATTCCGATCGCTTGGTTATTTTGTCGAGATGGTTAGCGCTTAATTTGGAGTCCAAGATAGCCACCAGATATTTTATCTCTCCCAATATAGGAATTTCGTTACCATGCAAGAATAGTGGCCCAAAGTCCTTATCATTCGCCTTTTGGTAATTGGTACAATTGCAAATTTAAGGGGACTGAATTAAGATCTTTCCTCTCTGTCAAGCTTTTCACGTTGTTCAGAGGAGTCTGCATTCGTTCTCTCTCCATTGTATTAAATTTAGATGATTTTAGTATCATCAAGTGATCTGCATATCCTAAAGTTCTAAAGCTTTTTTCTCTTAGTTTTAATAGCAGCTCGTTCATCACCATGCACCACAGGATAGGCGAACACCTGCCTGTGGATATTCCTGAGTTACTGTCGAAAGGTATTGGGTTACATTTATTATAAATAGTGTTGTCATAATCTTTAACAAGTTGGTTCTTAGTCTGAAACATGATTGGTCAATCTGTTTAAGTAAAGAGAAGAAGGAAGGTTACACTCTTTTTTTATTGGTTTATTTATACCAATGTACCTGGGTTAATAGTTAATACTCGCTATAATGTTTGGAAATTTTTATTTTATTTTTTTTTTTGTAAATGATTGGAGACTATTGAATGGGTAGCACATTGAAAATAAATGCATTTCAACCTTACAATAAATATTAATTTCAGCACATATCTATATTCAAAATAATAATGCAAAATAATCTTACTTTTTTATCGCGTCTAAAATACAGTATCGCTTTGTATAATTTCTTCTAAATATACGCACAGATGTCACAATATACAAATGTCTTTTTTCGCATCGAGCATGCCCATAAGTGATAAATTTGGCAAGCCCAATTTGAGTGGGGAAAAAGAACGAGAACGGACTCCGGTGTGAAAAGTGACGGTACCGTCTGCCTTGTTTCTTGCGTTGAGATTCTGGAACCACTAATTTCTAGATTCAACCCAAATACTTGATTAATCTTGTGTGGGTGATGAATTGAGTAATTGCCATTCCAGTACCCAAGTGCGATTTAGAAGGCTTATCAGGTAAGAGACTTGTGCGTATCGCGTCGCGCCGATTAAATCCAATTTTTCTTACTTTATATTCACTCATTCAATTTCATTATCTATTTCCTGCATTTCAATAAGGTAATTAGAATTAAACGGTAATAATAGCAAAAATAATAAATACAAAAGAATAAACCATAATTAGTTTTAAATTTAACGTATTATTAAGACAAAACTATAATTTTCCTTGTTTTCACTTTGGCAAAGCTGATTAGTCCTATGCAAAAGAAAAATTAAATGTAGTTATTAAGTAATAGTACAAAATGTTAAAATTAGATTTGGCCGATTTTGATTTATAGCATTTGAATATAGAAGATGCACATTTTAACTTTTACCACTTTATGGACCATAAAATTAGTCTATGGCAATTTATGGGATATTAAAAGCGGAAAATAATCCCAATATTTATTATCTATCGTAGGTTTTAAATGTGACAATTTAACATTAGGTTTTAATATTGTAAATCGTAGTAGAATCGAATGAAAATATTTAAAAAATAATTCCAATTTTAAATTTTGGAAAACACATCTGTTTAGAAAATATTACTATACATTAATGTATTTATTTATTTACACCACTTGACTATACTTGACAACTTGACAACTCGACTAAAAACTACTTAAACTACTAAATTTAGATTCTTAATCGCTCTAATGCTGCAGATCAACACGTCATATTGGTTCTGTATGGAATTATATAAATTACTAGCTCCGCGAGAAAATTTAGAAATGTTAGTTCTGGCTCTGGATGAATAGAATGTAGTAGTTTTTTTTGTAAAAGCTCTTGGAACATGAAAGATTAAAACTTCCAACAAGTCCAGCTAGTCGATTGGAATATTTACTAATTTTTATAAAAAAACTGCAGGTCAGCTGACTATCTGACCATACCATTGTATGGAAAATCTACTGAGTAAAATCCAACCCAACCCATGTTTTAATCTTGTCTTTTTAATGCTCTTGCAGCTTATAAAAAATTATATTATTGCATTGCTTTCAGTACGAATCTTTGGTTTAATTAGTTATATGAGTCTTGTGTAGAAAAATAGCCCATGTTTACAAAAACAATGAACTAGTAAAGTAACTTTAAAAAGAAAAAGATTTACCTAGGAACAGTGGCAACAAAATGTAGTAGCAACATGGAGGTTGTATGCATTCCTTTAAGAAATTCTCTGGCTCCACGTATGTTTGTAAGTTTAGTTATGAGACTTCGTGACGCAAACAACGAGGGGACCACGGTGTAAGAGCTGCTCAATTTAAAATGTTACAGATTGAGAAAGACATCTTAGAAATGATCAAAGAGCCCAAAGGTTAAAAATTGCTTAGGTGGAAGTCTCTTTTGCTTTTTCATATCTCATTAAAAAACGTAAAAAAAACTAATTCGAAGGGAATCGGCAAATTTCGTTTTTTTAGATATATTTTCGGCACTACTTAGAATTTCAAAACTTTCTAAACGGCATATTGTTAGACTTGAAAATACACAACTTTTCTCTAATTTGATCATTTTCGTATCTCTTTTGATTTTCAACATCCTAATGACCCTAGACATCCTTATCTTGGACATACTGTATATTATATAAATAATTAAATACTAAGTAATAGTTTATAGAACAAAAGTATACCTTTTCAATTTATTCTCATATTGCATGATCAAAAAAAAAAGACTAGAAAAGACTTTTTCGGACTAAAAAAAACTATACCTAGAAACAGCTATACAGGGTGACTCACCGAAAACTTTTTACCCCTAATTGCTCCAAAATTTTGTAAAAAATCAAAAAACGTTGCTTAGCTTACACCCGTCGATTTTTGATTTTAAGCAGCAGACATAATAATCTCGCATCTATAAACTTTTACCATCATTTTTTTTTTTGGAACTGAGGTCGATACCTCATTTTAAAGTACTTTTCATGTGGTCTATAATGGCGAAGTTTTAACCTGCCGTTTTCAGATTCTGGAATATCACAGGTTGTAAACATTTTTACAAAAAGGATTTTGTTTTTATCTATCGAAACAATACAAGTAAGAGCAAGCAATTTCGAGCTACCTAGGGTAATAAATGATACTCAAAAGACCTTTCAAATATATTATTAGATCAAGATTTTTAAAAGCCCTGGCTACTAAAAAAAGCTTTAAAAACTGACCTATTTTTAAAACTATTAAATGATAGAAATTTTAAATATATTTTAATCCTGAATCTTTTTGCTGTCATTAAGATGTATTTGGTTTGTTCACAATTTTAAGAAAAAGTTATAGAATAGTATGTATGTATGTAGTATATATATAGAAAGTTCCCATAGGTTATAAGACAATTAATTTTAAGTAGTTACTTTTAGATGCTAAGACCAGAAATATAACTCATAAACTCCCAAGAAACTATCAGACTCTTAGGTCTTAAGCCCTTTTTTACATACCTTTTAGAGCAAATATGCTAAGAAGCAAAAGCGAGTTTAAATAAGGTTAAATTAAGTATACAGAAAGACAGTAAAGACCATCCATAGCTTACAACTGCCTTAATGAATAACTGTTCTATTTACGTATCTTTGGATTTAATGAATGTTCATAATTTGTATTGTGCAAGTTTGTTTCATTTATTAAGTAAATAGGTTCAGCGCCATATAAGCTGTGATCATTCGATGAACATAAAACGTAAATAAGTCCACTGGTATCGAGTGGCACAATTAAATAATTGTATCCTCCTCTATTTGTGGAGGAAGCCAGGCAGCAGTTCTTCTTCGAATAATAATAACATATAGAATTAAACGAAATATTGAGTATTAGATTATAAAAGAGTATCAGATATTTATTAAAAATTAAATTACCAATAACAATATTCTTATATTTATATTTAATTTATTTCAAATCAATGAAATGTTGAAAATACCCTCCTCCAACTTCCATATAAAAGTAGAGACACTTTTCTAACTGCTCCCGCACATTAAGTAATTTTGCAGGTGCCTTTTGTTGGCACCTGTGCACTATTTGTCGCGAATCTTCTAAAGAATTAAGAAGTATAGCATATATTTTGGATTTTTAAAGACCCACAAAAAAAAGTCAAGGGGTAACAAAACAGGAGATCTGGCAGGCCATTCAGTTCGACCTCTCCGTAGGCTCCAAAAATTACCTTACAGGAAACGCATAATAAGAACATGCTCTGTCTTGCTGAAAAATTAAATTTTCTGGCCAATGGCGCTTATCTTCCTCAATAGTAGTAACTAAAGCTGGCTCAGTAGTGCTTTCCAGTAACTCTATGTATATTTCCTCTATTAATTTCCAGGAAAACAATATGGCTCAATACTGCGGTTGCCAAAAATTCTAGCCCATACATTTAATTTTTCGGGATATTGGGTATGCACTTTCCTAAATAATTAAGGATTAAAATCCGACCAATATCTGTAATTATGTCCATCTCGGTTGCAATGATTCGTTCAGTCATAGTTTCGTAAAACTGTAAACGGCGGTCATTATTATTCTCGTTAAGTTTCTGCACTAGTTTAATGTTTTAGGAATGAACCCTATGTTTTTTTCTTTAATCCTCTGGACACTTCTATAAAACAGCTGAAATTTCACTCACTTTTCTTGTACTAAGTATGATCGATTGCCGTATGACCCAAAAATGCAACTTCTACAGCTTCATTTAGGACTGGACCAATACAGATAACAGAATTAAATAATGAGCATTTTAATCGGAAAAATTTATTGATTTTTTTTAAAGTTCATAGTAGCTTTTTAAAGATTTTTACATGCAATTTTATTAAAGAGGATAACAGTAGCAACTTAAAACTTGGGTATTTGATATTTTTGCTAAATTTTGGAGACTTTTGGGATGGAAATCTTCGGTGCGTCACTCTGTATATCTTAAGCAACTAAATGGCTATTTGCTGGGATTAAAATTAACCATAAGCTCGCGTTGCGGGACATTTTAGACATAATTAAGAAAAAAATCTGTTGATGTATGTGTCAGTTTAAAGAATTTAAAAATAAATAAAATAATAATAAATTTATTATTTTAAATCCTTTAGTACTTGTCATCTTGTCTTCGTTTAGCAATTAGAAAAGGATTTTTCTTCACTTTTTAAGTTTTTCAGTAATACCTGCTTATAGGATAATTTACATATTTTTAATTAGCTCAGAAAAAACTTATCAGCTTATACCAAATATTAATATAATCCCTGAAGATTAAACAAAATTATTTTTGTATTGTATTTGTACAAATCTTGTAAAAATTTTTTCTAATAATTTATGATTGTTCCACTCATGTTAGAAAAATATTATATAAATAAATTATTATAAGTCTGTTTATTCCTGATTTAGTTTTACTACCCTAATTTAGTTTTACGAAACCTTGTTTACTTCTGACTTACATTATTCACAAATTCTAAAATTATCTACACGATTTATATAAATGAATTTCTATTAACACTTAATATTTGACTGTAAATGGACAGTTTTAACAAAACGCTCTAGAAACATGTAGACAAACAAATTTTCAATTTTCAATCTTTCACTAAAAAATTACAACTCGAAAAAATACTATACAATTTTTACCTTTTTCAATTAAAACAAAATACATATTGATTTAAATGTTTTTTTTTTTAATTCTGTTATAGTATAAAAATATTATACCTTTAAATTTTGTACATTTTAATTAACTTTATTTAATTTTATCTAATATGTTTTTATTTGAGTAACAGATCTATTTTATTAGTTTTGGAATGAAAAATACTATAAAAACAAAGAACTACTTTAAAAGTCTATGAATATACATATTCAAATAGTTTTAATCCAATTTTCAAAATTATAGATAATAATATGTGTGTGATTGTTCCTAAATAGATCATTTTTAATAACAAACAATTTTGTTATTAATAAAAAGGGTGTTGGTAGTGATAATAAAATTAATAATATTACCACTAACAACGCTCTAATGATAATCTAATATAGGCCGAAAATTAACATTTTCAAAATTCAAAAGCTGGCTCAGTTAGTCTTTAACTGACTTGGATGTAACAATTAAAATTATTTTTGAAATCCTAAGAATTAGAACAAATAAAAAATGTTCTAAAAATTTTAAAAGATAAAATAAAAAGATTCTAAAAACGCAAAAAATCCAATAATAAAAATATAAATATTGCATTCATAGTTCTAAGAAATATCAATGATAAATTTAAGAAAAGTCACTTTTGACACTTTTTATTTGGAAGTCACGTGATATCAGAAAGTATAAAAATTTTGGCCATAATAAACAAAACTTGGAACTTGTTAGCTACTTATAGCAATAATATATTATTGCTACTATAGCGATATTAGTAGCAATAATATTATAGCTACCAAGATAGCAATATTCTTCTACATTTTTAATAAAATAAAGGTATTTTTTTGTACATTTATTGTGTTATTAATTTTTTTTAACATCAATTTCAAAAAACTATTTTAATTATGCTTGTAGATAATAGACATATTATAAATTAATTTAAAACAGTAATAAATATATGGGCTATATAAGCCTAGACAAAATACACAAATAAAAAATGGTTCTACACGTCCATCATATTATAAATAAGACAAAAAGTTTCATCTATTTAAGTTGTTAATGTAAACACTATACACTCTAAATAAACTAGACGAAAGGAAAATTCATATCAGCCAATTTCTGTAATAAGGCTTTCAATAAATTCCATATAATAAAAACTATGGAAAGTACGAAGGGCAATATATAATTTAAAACAATAATCATCTAATGAATATTGCACTGTAATTATTGGACAGTGCTATCTATTCTGTATTATTAAAAAATATATAAACAATTTGTCTAAAAATTTTATAACTCAAAGGTTAAATATACGTCATCCTATATTCTATTGTTCTATTAAATCGCATATAATTTTAAAAGTAAATATAAATTAGGCTTATTATTTAATAAAAAACATATTCGAAGTCAGTAAAATCATTGATAAACAGAACTGTATATTTAAAACACTAGTTTTATAAAACAATTTTTCGTAGCTTCCTAATGCTATTATTATAAGAGATGAAAAGAATGATCAGATAAATACTATATTAATATTCAGTAATAATTAATGAAGAATACATTGTTTATTACTGGATAATAGCCAGAGCCAAGTATCTTTACAATTAGAGGTTAAACTTAGCTTTCTATAGGTATATATATACAGTGCTTTCATTTCAAAATGAACCACTCTTAATAACTTTCTTAAAAAGAAAAAAAACACGTCAAATTAGATATACAAGAGAAAGTTTAATTATGCATTTACTGCAGTTCTGTCAATCACCTCCAGCTAACCTCACTTTAATATGTCAAATGGGAACCCCCATCGTGTTATACATCATAGTAAGGAGCGTAAAATTCTCTATTTAACGGTATCAAAAAAAATGAAATCGGTAAATGTGTAAGCAAATAGTTAGCGAAAATGTATAGAAATAATAAATATTTTATTTACGCCAAACTTTGGTATGTCAAATGGCTACCCCATGGTGTGATACATTATTTTAAATGGCATTCATTATGCTATCAATGGTTGTAAAAAAAAAATAAAATTGATTGACCAAGAAGCAATTAAAGTGTAAATCGGTAGGGTAGAAAAACAAATTTAATTACTTCAACAAATTTATTTTATTAAATGTTCAAAATGCGCGCCGTTATTAGCAAGACAATAAAAAAAACTATTATCAAACTCCTTACGAACATTGGCAAGGGTGTGCCCGCTAATTTCTCTGCATTCTTGAAATATTCTATTTTTCAAATTCTCAATACTCTCAGGTGGGGTTCTATAAACTTTTCTTTTTAAGTAGCCCCAAAGAAAAAATCTAGTAGGGTTAGGTCCAGAGACCGCGCAGGCCATTCGATTGCACCACGTCTGCCAATCCACTTTTCTCGAAAATTTTCATCAAGCCACTCTTGAACTCCCAAAGTTGTAGCCAATTTTTCTTCCTAAGTAGATTATTAACTACACATAAGCACGGCAGCTATAAGTCAGGTGAGCAGGGTAGTGGGTGGGTGATCTCCTGGTCCTTACACTTACTGGTTTCCGCCTTGGACGCTACTTGATTTATTAAAAGTTTAATTTACAAAGTATTGGTGTTATTTATAATCAGGCAAATCAAGAAAACTTAATTATTTCATAAACAAATTTCTTTTCAGTCAGGTGTCGTTCCCAAGTAAAACAAGTCGGGTTTCCCAAAGCCATACTAAGTATTTACCACAATAAAGTTATAATAAATAGTAAATTCTATTGCATTACTATAGAGTAACAATGAAATTAAACAATAAAACACTCCAAAACTTTTCCCATCGAAGTTACAGTTCTATGTGCGCTAAGTAATTAATAAATAGTTATAAATAATTATTCTTTTAGAACCTGGGAAAATTCATGAACCTTCGGCGCAGGGGAACAAGTATCAAGTATTTATATACCACTAATTATTATGATAAAATAAACCGCAAACACAGGACTATATTTACATAAGTGAGAATATAATATTATTATTCTGTTTAACCTGGATACATTTACACTTGAATTAAACTATAAAACTCTTATAAAAGTAAAAAGTTTTTAACTGTTTAGAAAAAAGTAGTTTTAAACTATAATAAAATTAGAACGGACTTGCCAGTATTATTCCTCGTTCGGTCATATACCTCTCGACAGAATTGGGAATCGACGGCGAGGTGTTGAGGATGCTATCAGTTGAGGGTTGAGGTGTTGATATATAGCAGCTTTCTTCACCAGGTTACTTATAGCCTAGCTTGGTCAATCAGCTAAGAAGGACATGAAGAAACTGAGGAAAATCCATAGAACTTAGGAGACACTTAGGGGACATTTAGTGAACTATAGAGAACATTTGGAGAACCCTAATTAAGAAACAAAGTGGTAAGGATTAAAAAGGAAACAACGGCAAATGAATAACTTACCCCTAAAAATTGGTTTTCTAACTAAATTTAATTCTGTAGCAAAATATCAGCATGGAGAAGGCAGAACATAATAGGGCGGCAATAAATAAATGGATAATCTTTAAATAAAGGAGAAATTGAACTTTAAATCAGATTCTATGAAAATGAACCATGTGCTACTTACATGATGTCAAAATTCCAGAGGACACACAAAGAATTCACGTTACCGTAAAATAATTCCAGCAAATAAAACAGACTTAAGTAAGCTACAAGTAAGTTTAATCATTCACAAATCCCGAAAGGAAGACTTTATTACTTGGTTTGACCGTTTTTTAAAATTTTACTTTCCCCTTTTTAAGAGGTAGATCAAAAGGGACGACTATCAGATCCTCCAGTCGAGGCGTAAAAAGACCGGTCTTTCGAGAAATTACGGCAAAGAAGACTTTGGTCACCAATGTTGTCAATACAGATATTGAATTGCACAAAAATTCGGAAGAGGGGTCAAATCAAATAGTAATCCGGAAAGCACAGGGAATTAATTTGGTAAAAAATACAAAATCCAACACCAATTCCATAATAGGAGCTCTTAGTGGAATCAGTACCGATTCATGATTTAATAATTAGTAGGTAATATTATTATTTTGTCAACAATTCAAAACAATAACCGGGTACTAATTTGTTATTTTCAGCAGTACCCCGGTACCTAGCATAGATCAAGGTTGACCTTCCTGAAGCAAAATTTGCGAGAGTGTCTAACGTCTATAAAGTGACTATTATCAAATATTAAACCGGTTTTATTCATACTTATTTTTATAAATTAGACCAATAAAGCTAAACACACTTGTAGTATGATTACTGTAAACAAAATATATTTAAATAAAGAGAGTAACCAGATTAAATCATTTAATGTATACTACTTAAATTAATTTTAAGTGATTGAATTTATGCAACCCACTAGACATGAACTTGAAACTCAACATTTCAAGGTGGCATGGTGCGAATGCCCTGTTGCCGATATTTAAAAATAAAGTCTAAACCTCATACAATAATATTAAATGGATAATTTACATAAATTTATACAAACCAAAACTTGTAGTATTTTTAAGAATATCCTATAAGAACAAAAAATGCTACAAAGTGTAGTGCGCGGGAGCTCCATCCTGCTGAAAATGTATATTATTTTCATTCAATAATATAGCACCATGTTGATCTACTTGATTTTCTATAGATTGGATGATGGAAGAGTATATTGCATTTTCTAAAAGGTTTAAATAAATTTCGCCAGTCAAATTTTCTTCCAAAAAAAATGGCCCGATATTAATTTTTTGGGGATATTGGGTATGACCTTCCCGAAAAACATGCGGATTTTCATTATCCCAGTATCTACAGTTATGTCTGTTCACCAGGTCATTTAAAAAAAAGGTCGATTCGTCACTGAAGCAAATGTTCTTCAATAAATGGGCATCGTCGTCAATTCGCTGGCACATCACTTCACAAAATTGAATTCTCCTATCAAAATCATCTTCTCCGAGTTGGATCTATAGAAAATTATCCTAGTACTTCAACTTGGCATGCTTCATCGACAACTCTATTTTCATATTTTTTCTTATTGCAAATCGATCCCGTCTCTTCAAATTTTCGTATCAATTCTAATACGTATTTATGGCTCACGTTTTTATCTTGATACCTTTCATTAAATGCTCTCGCGGTTCTGCGAGCACACCGATCTTGAGCTCCATAAAGGAAAATTATTTCTATTCTTTCGGCTAGCGTATACACCATTTTATTAACTCACTTTTTTAACTAAAATTGAAAAATTGCACGCGTCAAACTGACAGTTTTAACAATAATAAATCGCCTGCTTTTTAAACACCTTAAAAATGTAAGGTATTGCAGTGTCTTTTTGTACCTATTAGGTAGGTTTCGCAAAAAATATAAGTGAAATAAATACACATACAAAGTTATAAGACTGCAAAGATTTTTACAAAAAATTTGAAGACACTCTTTTTTCTCGCAAAGAACGGTACACATTCTTTACTTAAAAAAATAAATAACTTGCTTGAACTAAATGTACTGTTTGTTACCGCACATTTTAACTTCTAAATTGCTTGTACTTTTTTTTTTGATGATCTATTATAAAAAATGTAAGAATTTTAAAATGATGTAGGCACCACACTAAAAGTATTCATTTAAAATACCAAAGTTTGGCGTAAATAAAATATTCATTATTTCTAGACATTCTCGCTTCTATTTGCTGACACCATTACAGATTTTATTTTTTTTGGTACCGTTGAATAGAGAATTTTACGCTGCTTACTATGATGTATCATACGATGGGGGTTCCCATTTGACATATTAAAGTGAGGTTAGCTGGAGGTGAGGAGGTGATTGACAGAACTTCAGTAAATTCTAATTAAACGTCCCCCTGTATATCTAATTTGACGTGTTTGATGGTATGCTGAACGCTTCCTGAAATGAAACCTTTTCATTGGCAACGACAATTGACCGAAGTAATTTCAGCAATATTTCTAATAAATTCATATTTTATTAATAGGGAAAAGAGCATGGAATTTGGCAAACATCTTTGTATGGCACGCGAATAAGCACAGAAAAACTGTTGACTCAAAAAAAAATTAAACTTATACCTAGGGTGTGTATCAGCTGAATATAATGAACTGAGATGGGAATTGTTACTTTTTATCAGGATTTTTTTTTAATTAAAACTTTTAGAATGTATGATATAACACTGGATTAAACTAGTTTTATTCTTTTAAATGTAGCAATTTATAAATGTATTAATTTATTTTGAAATTATCCCTAATGGAAAAACTATAGACATATTTATATATTAGAATCACTGACTTAGGAAATATTTAGTATTTTCAAATTTAATGTTAAAAAAGAAATATATTAATAAGTAATACTATTTATTTTTTGTTTAAAAGTTCAATCTGGTAAATATTCAAAATGATCACAGCAAACGTCATATCATATGGTAACATTACATGCATGTATGTCATAAATAAAAATCTTTGCTAATATTATTACGCTTCTCAGGTGCGACCAAACTCATTACAATCAATATTTGTCTCCTTAGGTCATTCTGACATTGTCATAAAAAGTTTAATGGTATTAAATTAAGTAAACGTGCTGAACATTAAATTGATTCTCATTTCCTTGTGCACCTATTTAGTAACATTCGGTTGAAGTATTGCAAGCATATTATATTCATTGGACTTGCAGATTTTAAAATTTGCTAAATCTTGATGGCTATTCCAGTATCCATCGGTGAAAAAAGAATATAAAATAATATATCCATTCTGCCCAAACATTAACATTTTTAGGATATTGCGTGTTTTTCTAGCACCTCGTAAGTACTTTTCCTAGATCAGCAGCAACAATTTTGTTAATTAGCATGAGTGATGTTTAATGATATATTTATCAGAAAATAAAATATATTTTTATTGAATAACATTGGCATTTAATATTTCTTCTTAAAAATACAATTTTATGTTAGTAGCAAATATAGCTATTTTGCAAGGAGAGAAAGTATAAAAAATATTTTAAATTCGCGTCAGTGAAATCTTCTTTAATGTAATTTATTTGCTATATAAAAGTCTTTGTTCAAATAAGCGCCATTCTACATGTATAACTTAAAGGCATCTTTTAATATGTATAGTGCACTTGCAACTGATTGCTTTTATACATGGAACACTATCACGAAAATTCTACGAAAACCGAACGAACTCTTTCTTTTATTTAAGACTAGAAATGAAATCTATCGATTTCCTAAAAAATTTAGTAACGAATTTTTTAGTGATTTAGATTTTTAATGACTGAAAAATTTTCGGTGTTTAATGAAGCTTTTTTCTGTTTTTAGTTTATTCTTAAAACTAAATAATACTAAAAAATATTTAATTACTTCTAATGGTAATAATCTTTCACTGTATTTCAATATAATTTTAAAAGGTTTCGTCACAATAAGCAAAAAATTTATAAAAAGTGTATTTTTTAATATCGTTCGGTTGGTTAGCTTTAGCCTATTCCCGATTATAATTAGGTTTTAATAATTAATTTGCAATTTTGAGGCCGAACAAATACATGGGCGAAAATATAAAATATGAAGGTTTGCTCTCGCGCATACATCCACTCATACACACATCATATGCCTAGTGATTAAAAAGAGGAATTATTAAAATTGAGCCCTAGGAGTTCAACGAGGTCTAAAACTGAACAGACTTGATTTGATTTCAGTTTATGGAAGTTTTCAATTTTAAAAGTAAGTATAATATAAAATGCCTATTTAAATTATTTCATTATTACGGGGCGGTCCAGTTTAAACATCATTAATTTTAATACGTGATAGAGAATTCAAAAAGAAATAGACTTTCATTGTGATTCAAAATGTTTCTAGAAATAATTAGATAATAACATGATCTTGATGACTTTAATAAAGATAATGGGTGTTAAAGTTAAGAATAATTATTTGTTTATTTATCATAACTTTTAAACTTCCAGCTCAATTTTAATTAAATTTCGCATGCAAAATTTAAAAAATCTCTATCTATCTGGCCTAATATACAGCCAAATTTATTAGCTAATGGGATAAATTAGCTAATAAATAGACGGGAGCGTGTTGGAAAAAACGCTTGAACACGTCGATTGGTTTTTATAGTTGCGCATTTTTTTTTCATAAAAACTTTTTATACAAGGAGTATCAGATAACGGTGGCCAATACCAACTTGCTTAGTTTAAACATAACACCCTGTATGTTAATTAATTTTTAGATTCCTTAGATCATTTTAGACATATTTTGTATACCATATCCTATATTTGACTGTTTCGGAAATATTAAGTAAAATTTAAAAAATAACATTTAGAAAAGAAAATTAGTTATTTGCCGAAAATTGATACAACATATTCAAAAACTTATACAGAATATAAATCTAAACAATAATGTCAATGTAGGAGATATTCAAAATGCTCGCCACGAACGTCTTGGCAACACCCTACCCGTAAATAGAAATTTCTTCTAACGTTACTCAACATCTCAGGTGTGATCGATCTAATTGCCAGGGTTATTCGTCTTCGTAAGTCAGCTAAGTCAGTGGGTTTAGTTTTGTATACAATAGTTTTCACATATCCCCATAAGAAAAAGTCTAATGGCATCAGGTCGGGAGACCGTGCTGGCCACCGATCTGGAAATACTTGATTGAGGTACTGCCGGATATTTATTTGGTAGTGGGGTGGTGCTCCATCTTGTTGAACCCATATCATATTCGCTGGAACTTGTGGGTTTCCTGGATCAAGATACAAGTTGGCCAACGTTGGCACTACATTATTTTGAAGCATTTCTAAATAATTATCGCCATTTAAATTGCCCTCAATAAAAAAGGGACCTATGATCTGATCTTCAATAATTCCTGCCCACAGGTTAACCTTTTCAGGGTATTGAGTATTGTCTTCTCTCATCCAGCGAGGGTTTTCCCTGAACCAATAGCGGCAATTTTGACGACTGGCATGACCATGAAGAGTAAAGGTGCACTCATCAGAAACATTTTTGTTTGATTGTTGACATGTTTTAATTGGATCACATTGCTGTCTAACATTGCCATCATTTGTTCACAAAAATACATTATCCTGTCAAAATCGTCTTCCGTGAGCTTCCGGTTGGGTATAATTTTATAGGTATGCATTTTGTTTTCTTTTAATATTGTAATAACTGATAATTAGCTAATATCGAGTACTGGGGCTGCTTTCCGAGTAGATGTATGTGGGTGTTCCTCAAACTCAAGCATAACAGCCAAATTGGTATCCTCACTTATTGCATTGGCAGCTGCTTTTTTTACCTGCCTAACATGGCCCAGCTCGCGGAATTGCTTTTCTATTTTACTAATTGTCCCTTGGGTTAAAGACGACAAATTTGGAAATTTTTCGTAAAATAAGAGAACTACTTCCATTTAGGTCCATGTATTATCTCCATAGCCAATCATCTGTAGAATTGTTATTTTGTGCATTTCTGTTAAATGAACTATTTTTCTGGCTTGTAGTTAATGAAATTCAAACGACTATAGCACTGACGACTACTTCTGTCATGCAACATGAGTCAACATTAAGTCTGGCATTTTAAACTAAGGTAAGCAACAATTTTTAGTTTTTTTTATTCTCATATCAATAAAAAGGAATGCTGAAATAGTTTTTGCTTGCTTTATTATTACCAAGACCTAAATGGGCAAGAAGTATTAAGTGAGTTGTAGAGAACCTTGAAAAATAAATAATTTTCTTTTCTAAATGTTATTTTTTGAATTTTACTTAATATTTCCGAAACAGTCAAAGATAGGTATAGGACATTATATACAAAATATGTCTAAAATGATCTGAGAAATCTAAAAATTAATTAACATACAGGGTGTTATGTAACTAAGCAAGTTGGTATTGACCACCGTTATCTGATACACCCTGTATAAAAAGTTGTTATGAAAAAAAATGCGAACGTTTTTTTCCAACACGCTCCCATCTATTACACTGACACACACTGTATGTACGAATGTACGAATAATGGAAATGAAAAAATATCTAAAATCTTGTCTTCAGTGTTAGCACAGAAAAAAATCCTCGGGATGATAACAATCTAATAGACTAGGCTCACCATTCTCTAAAATTGGTATAGATATCATTTTATATAAAAAAACTTTTATATAAAAACTAAAGTTTCTGTCAAAAGTATCGCATCTATTTACACATTTACAAGAGTTACACGCGTTTCGACCTACACGGCATCCTCACACCATCTACAACAGCCAGACTAACCATTATCACAAACGGGACCGACAATTCAAGACGTACACGTTATAATCCTGTTGTGTGTATTAATAATATTATCTGTTATGTGTAACAATAACATGTACGTCCTAAATTGTCGGTCCCGTTTGTGATAGTGGCTGGTCTGACTATTGTAGATAGGTCTGAGGATGTCGTGTAGGTCGAAACGCGTGTAACTCTTGTAAATGTGTAAATTGATACGAGACTTTTGACAATACCTTTAGTTTTTTTATATATTTAATTTAAGTCTCTTTGATTGAGAGGACGACTTTTTCATATTTCAAAATACTAGGTACATTTCATAAAACCAATTTATGAAACATGGTCATATAATCAGTTATATGCTATGCACCAAAATGGGCTATAAAATCAGTAAAAATTTGTCTGGTTTTAGTCTGGATCAAATAATAACAGGTCGAAGCAAATGTTTTACATCTAAATTAGTACTTAAGTATAGGGACCCATCCTGCAATCACCGCTGCTTACTACCCATTTAGCAATGATACGTTAGCTCTTAATAAAATTTCCTACCTACTTTTTTTTTTCTTACTTTTCTAAAGGCCTACCTTGTAGACCTTCAGAAAACGTATTTTTCAGATGGGCTAACGAAATTAAAACTTTACTAGATAAAGTGTATTGAGTTAAAATGAGAATATGGAGAGAAATAAATTGTCACTTCTTCCAAGTTTTCCTTTTACTTTTATAGGTTAAATACTGATTGGACGACCATTGTAATATCAGGAGCACTTAAGAAAATTCATCGACAAATCACAGCATAAAACGTGGGCTTAGAATAAGCACAAAGCTTTGTTTATTTTATTTAAATTAAGAAATAATAACTACTTAGTATGCAAAATAGGTCTAAAGTTGTACTAATTATTAAATATTAACATAGTGATTATTTGATTATTAATATTTGCTAAAGTTGTAAGTATTAAGTAAAAAAAATAGTATTTAAGTAAAAAAATTGTTATTATTAAACGCACTATGAAAATACATTAGTAAGGTCATTTTTCTATCAATTAAATATTCCTTCACATTAGGATAAAAGTAAAATGATTTTCATTAGTAAAATCTTTATTATGTAGTTAATTTTTAACTTCGAGTCGTTCAAAATAAGTTAAGTATTGGGGATTTACTTAATCAATTTAGAGATACAAAATGATATAGGCAAAATTTGATATGAGTTTTCTGTAATATTTACTTAAGCTTAAAAATAACTGGATTACTTACATATTATGAAACTGGAAAATTTTAAGCATTTTTGGGGTATGGAAAATATCATTCAAAAATTTGAAAACCTATTGACCAGAACATCCGGATATGACTGCTTATCAATTTTATGTGCTCTTGGTTTATGTCACTAAGATACCAATACAGCTAAACTACGTCTTACAATTCACAGACGCTACAAATAACTGTAAAGTCTCTAGCTTCTTAGTTTATCAGAATGACAAACTTTTGAAACTTTTACCAAGTGTTAGTTCACCTTTAATTGGTAAAAATATTAGTAACAGCATAACTGTATAGTTGTATACTTATATATTTTTTAAATATTATTTACTTATTCTATATGACTTTTACAAGTATGAGATAAACGAGACTAGTTTTATTTTTGTTAAGATTTATATTAGCAATGCATATTAGCTCCATTAGCAATATATCGAAAAAATAGACTGGATGAGCTGCAGCTGCCTCACTAATTAAAATATCTTCCCAGGATTTCCCATATATGCTGCCATAATTACACAATGATATTTTAGTTTTTTTTTGTAGCTTTGTTTAATATCTAAGTTCTAATTATTGAGCATTTTATCTAGGTAAACCGCAAGCTGGAGGAATGTGAATACCCAAATGTGAGAAATGCATTTAAAAAAAAAAGTTTTCATATTACACTTTTGGATATTGCCATATTTATATTATTTAATTTTCAAATAAAAAAAAAATATTATTGAGCAAAAAAAACATTAACAAAAAATTAAAAACAGAAACTATGTTAATAAAAAATATTTAATACCGGCAATAAATTTTTTATATAGTCTTTAACAAAAAAAATCAAACTTCATTTTACAGTCATTATTAATTCGTGTTTGAAACAAAATATAATTGAATTAGAAGTTGCTTGGACAAGCATGTGTTTTATTATTTTAAGCATATCTTTAGAACTGAAACAATGATTCTGAAAATCATTGCTTTCTCAAGCAGATTGAAGGATTCCAGATATTCTAATTAAGTTTTTTCAGTGCTTTAAGAAATAAGAACACGAGAAATTGTACCATCGAAATATCGCAAAGTCCTTGGACATTTTCAGTCATACTAGTAAAGAAAACGAACAGATTTTAAGTAGATTATCGACGACTTAATAATATTACCAAGAAAAATAGTTAAACCAACAAAAACATAATTTGTATACTTGCTTGCTTTGACTGTCAGTATTCTCTTGAAATTATTGGTCTCCATCGGCAGAAACGATGTAAAAAAATTCTAAACATTTTCAAACTATTCTATGGTTTCTAAAAGGGACCGGGTTTCATTTAGACAATTTATTCAGTTTTAATTGTTTAGTCAGTTTTTACCTTGGAAATAATTAAACAACATTCAACGCGAGTTAGGTTAGGATTTTTAACGTTGTCAATGAAAATATGTTCCTAAATTTCATTACAATTTGTGTCAGAAATAAAGGATATTTGGAAGCCCATTTTAATAGATACCTGGGATAACAAAGACAATACAATCTTAAGTTATGCGTTGAAGAAGAAGCTATAGAAATACTAAGAATGGTACCATCTGAAGATCAGCTTAATTTCGTCATACTAATGCGTACCGTACAGATGAAATACGGTGAAGCCTATCTAGAACAGGTGTACCCGGTCTAATTGAATACTAGAAGACCACAAACCGAGGAAGGACATCAACATTTTAAAGCTGATATTGCTCGATTAGTATATCTGGCTTATCTTTCAGCTTCAACAGAGTTTCGGCAACAAATTTCTATAAGTTATTTTATTGACGAGGTTAGAGTTTCAGATACTCACCATGCTCTAAGGACCGCTCACCATAAGAGTAGTTCAAAAGTTTTGGCCCATGGACTAAAGTCTGAAAGGCAGACACAGATAAGACAAATTCTAATCGTCTTATCTGTGTCTTTGGACATTTGGAAAGTGATTTCAAAGACCATCTAAAGAAGATTTTAGCTAGGAGCCCCAAAAGGCCGTTCCAATGTTGGAATTGTAATTAGGAGGGGCATCTTAAACGTCAATACCCCAAGCCTTTAAGCGACTCAAGAAACCAGGAAAACTTTAACTATTCAGCCTTAGAGGGGGCAAGCTGGCTACCAAGCGCCAGGTATAAAACTAAACCGGCTACCTGGTGGGAGCTTGGTAGTATCGGGAAAAGTATGCGGCCGTAAAAGTGAGATGGTGGTCGATGTAGAATCAAGTCATACTATCGTAAAGCCAAACATCATAGCTCATTGTAAGATTTCAGCACTACCAAATTTAATCCCGATGTTTGGGAATTAAAAAAAGATCCCGATTCTTGGACTACCTGAAGCTACAGTCACCACTGGCTTAACAACATTTTAGCAGTACTAGTGTCAGATATCATGGATGATTTTATATTAGGATTAGATGTTATGAATTGCCAGTAGTATAAAATAGGTTTGTATAGCCGGATATTGAAGACGAGAACTGAATGGATTTTTATGCACCACCTACATGACGATAAAGGAAATACCGTAATAAATCGGTCCTATCACAAAAATATGAAAGTGGCGAGCAAAACTTATTTCATATTCTATTTATATTATAATAAGCAATCAAAGCCAGAAATAAACTATTGCGTGACTTTGGCTGTTTTAGTTTAAAAACCCGGAAGGACAAATAGCAAGGTGGCTTCAACCGCTACAAAAATATCTCTTTACAAAAAATTAACGAAAGCCAAATATTATTCAAACGCTGATGCTTCAACCAAATAACCTTGTATTAAAACATGTCAACATTGTTTCAAAAAAGCATCAAAATAATAGCCAGAGATATTTGCTTGTCACCGTATTGGCATTACATTGTTTGGCAGTCATTATTGGCAGTGCTAATGAGAGGAACGTTGCTAGTATAATCTAGGATCACTGCGATGACTTAGTATATTGTTAAGATAACTTAGGGTATAAGGGATTGTAAACATAAAGTGTTTCAAACCAAAAATTGCTTTATACAAGTATTGTAATGCATTGATGTACAGAGTGAGGTGAAGGGCATCGATAGAACGAAAGGTTAAATTTCCTACTATAACTATATATCTTATACAAGAACAAGTTGCTATGCGGTCTTACATAAAATATTTTCTTGAAGACGAGAATGTTACAACGGGACAATGCAGGATGTGCGGGAGCAGCACCAGAATGTTAATGGTCTACTAAGTTTTTGTAAATTACTGACCTTACAGGTATGCACAACTCGAGACAACGTTATGACAACGTTACTAAAATTAGGCATAGTGAACACTGCCATAAACTAAAACTCACTGTCGAAGTAATACCATACTACAATCATACACCAGAATATGCTTTGATATTTGATTAATATGAATTGTAGAAATGCAACGACAGACAAACAAGATAAATAAACAAAGCCATTAACACAACAGACCTTATATTTTATAAAACCAGAAAAATTGTATCTTTTCTTAAAATTGAAGTTCCTGCTCTTTCTTATATACAAAAGACATACACCGAAAAAATTTGAAAAATATTCTTATGCAAAGACCTTAAAAACACATAAGAGGCAAACATATTTAAGATCTCAATTATTAGAGTTACTGGAGAAATATCAAAAAAGCTAACAAATTATTTGGATAGTCTTAGACTGAAATCAATCTCAAATCGACAAAGTCGAAAAAATCCCTAATAACTATGACCAAAGGAAGAAAAAGTATACTCAAAGTGAAAGTCTCACAAATCAAGCATCTACTTAAAGGATTACACGTTTCGCCGCATTAGGGCACCATTAGACCTAAATAAAATCATCAAAATTAAATATTAAGGAACAAAACGTTAATTACCAGAAAAGACATATCTCATCTAAATACAAAAACTACATACCTACTCTCACTAACATAAATAAAAATATAAAATGTAATATGTCTAAAACATTGTGTACCGTTGACTAAAATATACACTTCGAACGCCAAATAGCATGGAAATCCAGTACATTTTATAAAGAAGAAAAACAATTACAACTATGAAAGAACAAAAATAAAAAAGTTGTTTTAAAAATTAAATAGCGATCGAACCAGAGACCATTGAATACGTAGACTTTGACTTTAAGTATACTTTCTTTTCCTTTGGTCATACATCTAAGTCTCTTTGAGAATATTGGATGATTATTTTGAATTACTTAAATAAATATTACAATAAGCGAAACTGCGAGCGTTAAAACTTACTTTTTCCAGTCCATTGTTAACATAAAACCGTAAAACGTACTGAGAAAAAACAGTTAGCACATTGTTATTGTAAAGAAGTATTCGGAGGAGAACTCCTGCCTGGCTTTTTGCTAAATAGCGGGAGACAATTATTTAAATTGTACCACTGGAAAATACTAATGGAATCTATTCATTTACTCTTTTATCTTTTTTGCAGGACCACATTTTATATGGTGCTATATTAATAAACTTAATATTGTGAACTTATATGGTGCTATATAAATAAAATAAATGTTTAATACAAAATATGCCTATTGAATAGCTCCAAAAGTAGGAAAATATAACAATTATTATTCAGTGTGGATAACACTTCAACTCTACTATGTACTGTAACTCTTAGACCAGTAACTCTTTGCAATTTGGAAGCAATTTGGAAAAAGCTTGGATAGGGGTAACAAGGGAATAACTTTTTAGTTCGATCGCGATTCGCCTCACATATTCTATCCTGGGGACAGTGATCCAACTTGACTGTGACAGCAATTAAATTCCAGTTGTAATATTTAACCTTTCTTTTTTAATTTGTATTACAATAAGACAAATGCTCTATTCATTACTCAAATGAACCATAATATAGAATGGTTTCAATTATCAGTTAAATAAAGCAACAAGTTTTAATGATACACATAACTAAAAGATATTTTTATTGCTCATTTTAAATTTATAAGTGGCGGCGCAGTCAAAATCACTACGCGCATTTCTTGTTTTATTCTTGATTTACAGGAGTCTGCTTCCAGTGTTTATCGGTACCTGATTTGACGTTTGTCTACTTTGGGTACGAGAGGAAAACTTCTCAGGATCGGTATTAATCTTTATTTTGAACCTTGCCACTGATTTGGTTTCCGTGTAGGGGCACACGTAAATTTTATGACCACCCAAAGAAAAAAAATTGTTTAAGTCGCCTAAAATATGGCTTGCCATTGATTTTTTGGAACCGAGCGAAACACACGTCGGGAGTAAAAATAAAGAGTTTTGGTTAATGGTAAAACTGTCTCGTAATTTAAAAGAATCACAATTGTTTCCATTTCGAAAAAAGAAAGACACACTGGCTCTGGTAACAGCAATCTGCTATTTCCACTCCTTACTCGACGTGTGTTAGATGACTTGAGCTTTCTCCTTACAATATGCCTTGCTCAGTTCAGGGCGTGGGAGAAACCCATGTAGCCAATTATGCGAAAAGTGTTTTTACAAAAATTTGCCCTTTTAACAAACTTTCCAATTTTTTATTTAAAAGCAGCAGTTCTTACAAAAATTTGGGGTAATTTACCTAAATCCGCTTTGCCTAAACGAAACTCTCTTGCGCAATATTACTCTGGCTGACCCTACTTACAACATCCCCGGTCCTATTGATATGCTAATAGGTGCTTCTTTTTTGCCTTATATTTTGGAGGAAGACCATCTTAATCAGACTCAATGAGCCTGTCGCTATAAACACTACCTTTGAATTTATTTTAATGGGTAAAGTGTCTGCAGGTTTTTTGCCTCATGCATCCCAGTCTCTCGTTTATTTTCATACGCTGGTTAATAATACAAAGCAAGAGTTTTGGAAAGTTGAGGAGGTACCTCACGTCAAAACTTTATCTTCTGAGGATTGAAAATGCGAAGAAATCTTTGTTAATTCTACTTATTGCAATGAAAATTCATAGTTTCCTTGCCATTTCAAAGTCAGGACCATAAGTTTACTCGCAGTAGAGAACTAGCTGTTCAAATTTTTTTATCGTTAGAGCGCAGACCGGATTAGAATTGAAGTTTAAACAAGTCATTTCATGCACTAGTGCGTAAAAAGTAATTTGACGATTATTTAACATTTAATTTATGATTGGTCAAAAATTTTTTTTTCTGCTGCTGCGCATAAAGTATTGTATATATGTATTATATATATGTACACTTCCCAGAGTGTGTTTGTTTTAAACCAAGTTTTATTTTTTACACACTAGTACCTAAAATAGTATGTTTACGCACTAGTGCCGAGAAATTAATTTGACATTTAATTGATATTTAATTTATAATTTTTCAACAAATGTTTTGATGTTCTTTTTATCGTAAAGTCGTTAAAGTGCGTACAATAATTTGATGTTTTTGATAGTTTTTATATTTTCTTCGGTAGTAGAAAAAATTTTGTATATTCTACATGTGTAAAATCCTCTCTTTTAATTCATGGGAATTGTCTTATGAGCCGTAGACCAATTAAAAAAAGATTATTTTGCACAAATAACTATTACAGGTTTTGTCTGTGCTTTATAAAAATTCAAGTCACATAAAAGAAAACCAAGTGAAATTCTTACTTTCTTAACAAATATATCCTTAACACTTTTAATACAACTATTTAACATTTAACAAAAAACACACTTTCATATTAAGAAAGTTACATTATCTCAAAGATGAATATATGTATATATTACCTCCCTCGGGAGAAGATGTTCGATAAATATCAGCCCCTGTGCCACTATTGCTCCAAAACCTTATAAGGTAGCACCTAGTTTTCTAATGCACCTGAAACAAGAAATTTTAAGAAATCATTTTAAGCTGAAATTTATATTAAAAGCTAAAAGCTATAAAGAAAAGTAGATATCGATCTCACTTACTTTGTAATATCACCCAAGCAACAACTCAACGATTTTTTGTAAATTTTTGGTTTTGGTGTATTTATCAGCCATACACTGTCATAGTATATTTTTTAAACTGCAGAATATACGTATATTATATACTGTGCTATTTACAAAAGGGAGAAAATTTCAGCATTTAAAAAAAATTACATGGGACTTAGATACCTAGTTTTTAAACTCGACTACTACACCTCAAATATTCAATAAAATAATCTCGACCTTGCATATATGCCACTATGTACCATACGATATACTTTTCATACACAAATATATTTTATAGTGTAATAACAGAATATCATACACAGGGAAATTTAGAAAAAAATAGTAAATCCATTAACTTGTATGAAATACAATAAATTATATCAAATAATATCTACAAATTAAAAAAAAACTCAAGAATACAAATTTGCTTAAAACTAAACAAGAATTTAAAAAAAAATTATTTTAAAAAATGCAGTGGTCTACTTTTTTTATTAAAAAATATTTACGGTAAATCCGTTATGAACGCCAGTGGTAAAATTTGTAAAAATTTTTTTTTTTGAAAAATTAATTCTCAAAAGTTAAACTCAGTTTGCAATGCGGCAAGCAGTAATATCCTTGTAAAAGAGTTGATTAACATCTGAGCAATATAACAATATTATATTGAGAGTATATAAATATTTTGAGATTGTTTAAGTGGGCCATACATGACATATTTGTAACATGCCATCTATGTAACATTTAACTATTATCTTGTAACCGGCTTAGTACTTTCACTGTATGTTGATTACAAGTTGCAAATAAATAAACCAGGAATAACAAAAGCAGTATATCGCAAGATTATAATTTCAATTTTTAATACTACACCTACCAAACAAGCTTCATGAACTTTCCAAGTTTTATATAATATTTAATTCTCATTTAAATATAACTGGAGTAAAACATTTATTATCCATAAGTTATAGTTCAACTTAAATTGTAACTACATATCATATTTCCATTTTATAAAAAGCAATCATTAATTACGTATTGTGGATTTTGCCTTTATAGAACAGTGATTTAGTTTTTATAATATATAAAGTATAAAAAAGTAGCGTACATAGGGTTATGTAAATAAAATGGGTTGTTGTTGGGAACTGTTGCCTCTTCTTGCCATAGCATAGTCCAAATTGCCTTTACGGGAATTAAAATAGTCAAGTAAGAAGTTTTCTTAGTATTAGCAAAACTAAATGGCGCCTATTAATTTTCTTAATATACAACCTATGACTTATATTAAATCGTGATCTACGAATGCCCAGTCTCCTAATAATTCTCAGGTACCGTCTGCAATACATATAATAATATAAAAATTGTGTTAATCTGTTTTAAAACATAGAGTTTTTGAAGACTGTATGTTCATTAGAGTGTAGTGCGTTTTAAAATACACGGAACATATTTAAAAGCGACACTCAATAATAGAATGCTAGTATCCAAGAAGTTGGTATTTACATAAGTAATTTGAACAAATGGATTTCTATTTTGCAATGATAATCATTTTCTCAATAGAACGGCGTTAGTGCCGTTATTGGAATCTGGTTAAAATTAAAATATAAGTATTATAAATACCAGAGGATACCGAGGAGATTTAAGATAGATCTAGAGAGAGTCTAAAAATCTATCGACTTTAATCTCACCCAAACACTTTTAAGCCTCGAAATGTAACTTTCTTTCTAGGATGTTTAATAGTAAGAATTTCTATTGTGCCTTTAAAATTAGTAATAAGATCTCTAAGGAGTGTTAAAGTGCACTTTGTTAGGTAAAATAGATCCATAGGCAAATTAATGAGAGACTTAATTATAACGAATTAAGATGCTTTTGTATGAGGATATTCAAAGAAATCTAAAAGTTGTCATGAGTAAAGATTCAATTAATTTAAATCGGCTTTTAGTGACTTTTTAATATCTATTATCAAAGCAGAGAACTATTAAAAGGATAACAAATATTCACTAAAAATCGTAGAATTTTTATTTCAGGTAACTTGAATTATGGGCGTCGTTATTTGATATTTTGTAATACGTATAGATTTAGAGCGTAATCGAATAGTATTTAAGGAAGGCCAAAAATCTGTTTATGCCTTAATATCTACTAAAATATTTATCTTGAAGTTCCAGTCTATCCTTGTTTTTAATTTAAGTAAAGTTTAATTTTTGTATTTTATCTTAAATAATTAGATATTAATTAAAAAGTTTGTGTAAGTGTTTCTTCCTATACAGATCGTGTTATCGTGAGCTACGTATTACCCAAAATAATGGCAACACCGCTTGGTTGCGGCATGCAGGTGGCGGAATTTTTCGTTTTTATTTTTGGAATCGGGAGTTAGCAGACCTCACTTTGCCTGTGTACTGCACGTTGCATTAATAATTTTTGAGCGTTATTTTCGTGTTTTTTTCAATATGGCTGTTTATACCCCTTCCGAAAGAGTTCAACTAATTAAATGGTTTTATGGAGGCAATTCGGCAGTACATAATTTAGAGATTTGTTTTCAGTGACATTTGAGAATAGACCGATTCCTTGTGCAAAAACGGTTTTAAATGTGGTTACAAATTTTGAGACATCTTTTTGTCTTCAAGATTGTAAAAAATGCCACACAAAACGTCAAGAACCACCTGTTGAAGTGGTCCAGGATATAGAACGGCGGGAAGAAATGGTTTGCAGTACCCTAGAACTTGATTGGACACGGTCCACTAGAAGTGTTGGAGAGGAACTGGGAATGAGCAATAAAACTGTTGCTCGTATCTGGAAAAAATATGGGTGCAAATGTTTCAAGTATTCAAAAACTCAGGAAATATTTCCTGAAGACCAGTGGCGAAGAATGGAATTTTGTGAAACCATGATGAAAAAGGCAAAAGGAATATTTTTTAAAAAATATTTTGTTTTCTGATGAATCTTCTTTTCCATTACATGGCAAACATAATCCTTCCATTGTTCATTATTGGTCTCAGAAAAACGAGTACAGAAGTTTTCAGTTTCGTACCCAGTATCCTCAGAAATTGAATTTTTGGGCAGGTATTTTGGGCGACAATGTCACAGCATAAAGAAACCAGCAGTCTCACTCCGCTCGAAAATGTAAGCGAACTAATAGCATCCTTAGCCATGCCGCAGCCATGTTCTCCGGATGCCGAGCTCACTGTTTATCGAACTGTGTTCATAGGTGTATCGCCTAGTTCAGCTCCGTACTTAGTGACTATTTTAATAGCATTTTTACAAAGCGTAGCGTTTTTTATAAAAACTTTTGTATTAAAAGAGGGGTATGTCAAAAATTATTAATGAAGCGAAATAATTGACTTTGCCAAAGTTTTTAATAGCTGCAAATTTGGCTGTATGGCTTAAATAACATAATTAAGCATCAATTAAAGTTGCAGCAATGTAATTTTTTTTTTTTTGATTTTTAAGGACATTATTTATATTTCTGCCATTTTAACAGTGTTGCTATATTTAAAAGAGTTGCAAAATTGTATACTTTTACTTTAGTTGGTACTTAATAATATAACAAAAATTCGCAGATGTTAGAATTGTTTTGAATTGTTGCCAACTATTTATCTTTATTTATTGGCCTAAGAGTTTCTATTTGTTTTGAAATATTACTTTATTTGTATAATTAGTTATCCTTAAACTACTATGTAGTCAGATGTTAATCTAAAAGCGTTACTATACAGGGTGTTAATTAAGTATGTACCATAAATTATTTAACAGGCGCTTGTTTGAGTAATTTTAAGACAAAAAGTTCATATGAACATAGGTCCGCAAGTTCTCTGGCGGTGTTATTTATAACATTAAGGAGCTAATTTACCCCTAATATGATTAAATTTATTAGGTTCAGTGTAATCTCGAACGGGACCTGAAGAAATATTTGTGGCAAAAAAATTGGAGCACCTGAATTTTGTGCCATTTTTAATATGTTATTTGATTTACTCAAATACAAATACAACTTTTTCGTATCTCGCTTATTTTTCGAGAAAAAAAAAGTCCACTTAATTGCAAATCCCTGGATCACACAAGGAATTTGGGGAAAAGTTTCATTTGGAATTTATTATTAACTAAGCAAGATACGAAAAAAATTTAAGAGACAGAAAAGTTTTGTTTGTATAATCCACAGAACATAATAAAAATTGCGCAAAAGTCAGTGGCATATATTTTAGTTGTTGTTAAATTTTAACACCCTGTATATTGAGAACGAAGAATTTCTGGACATATGTTTATATGAACTTTTTGTTTTACAATTACTCAAAGAATGGTCTCTTAAATTTATGGTACATACCTAATTAACTTTCTGCATGTTTTCTTCTATATCGTCGTTGTTAGATGTAGAAATGCGATGTTTATTTTTGTTTAAATATTTTGTTAATGTATGAACTTTATTTATATTAGAAAATCAATATTTGTACTATGTAGGTATTTTTATTTTACAAGATAATAACATCTAAAAATATGTTTAAGTCCGGCTCTAGCCAAGGCAAAAGCCGCGTGGACCGTAGCGAGTGTCAGCGGCATCCCTACTATAAGCAAAAATGCCTCGCCTGCGTTAGTACACATGCACCGAACTCGCTTATTCAAGCCAATGTATTTTTATTGAAGTGCGACTGCTAGTTTCTTTATGCTGTGACAATGTTATAGGACCATTTTTTATTGATGGCACTTTAAACGCCCAAAAGTACCTTAAGTTTCTTAAAGTAAAAGTTTCTTAAGCGATCGGGTTTTATCCTCCTTAATGTTTAGTACAAATTTACTCTACTTGCAGATGATACCAATTTATTTTTAACATACTCCAAGCATTACTGCAAATAATCATGGTTGAAATTTGAATTTTTTACATCACTCTATTTTAATTACTGTCACTCAATTTTCACAAGCCTAAAATAATATTTTTTTGCCTCTGTTGCTGTGCCATGTAAAGAGCACCTGCTTTTTGGGGATGAGTATCGACGAGTATATTAAATTCAATGGGCATATGGTTGGCCTTAGTAGAAGACTATGTTTTATGCAAACTTTGTATTATTCAGTTATTTTTAGTTTATTATAGTTAATTTTTCTCTAATTACATTTTACCTGGGATATGACATTGGTTTCTGAAGTCGTAAGCGAGCTTTGAGATATGTTTGCGGAGTTATGCCCAGAAAATTCTATCTATCTTCTGCTTATATACAATAGAAAGCAGCATCTTTCATCTTTTGAAATCGTCTGAACTTTATCACTCTTTATCTACGATATATGCAAAAATATTCAACCATTTAATCAGTAGCATCAAAGCAGTAGAATCCTCTAAAAACCTTTAATACTCTCTAAAAGGACTTTAAGATAGAAAATCCTATTATTCGTTCTTTGTTTATTATAATTACTCGTTTTAACTTTATTTAAACTTTCTCGGTTAGTCTTAGATCTTTGTTTTTTATTATATAGTTTTACTATAATTTACTATACGCTTTTAAAATATTATGATATGTTTCGACAATATGCTAATGCAAATTTCTGCACTGTTAATAAATTTATGTATAAGTAGGTCAAGCCTCCAATCGTTATTTTTGTTAAAGCAATTAATAATATTAGGCTTAAACATAATAGAGGTCACTGTCCTTTAAATCACACCGCATTCAGAAAGCTATAGAAAATTACCAAAATGTAAAGCAAAAAGAGTGTAGGGTAGTAAGTAATAGGATATTCTAAGATATATCTTAAAACATATGCAAATAGAATAATAAATCCTTTCACTAAAAATTTCTGTGAAAATCTTACCAAGTTGATGATATGGATTAAAAAATTATTGTTTTAAAAATGTGTTATTTAAAATAAAATATATTGTCTTTGGTAAGTTAATAATTAAACGCCAAGTAAACAAGTAAATTAACAGTGCTTTTAGTAATAAATATTTTAAAGTACATTAGACAGTAAAGAGAATTAAGAGTGAGGAGAAATTTTCTTTGGCTTGAAATTCAAGTAATTTTATATTTATTTAAAGTCTACAGAGTATACAATGCCGAACTTTTAACGTGATAAATGAAACAAATTTGTATAATAAAAAATATACCTATTTATTAGCTCCAAAGATAAAAAAATGCAACAGTTGTTCTGTATGACAGGTATAAACTATGGGAATTTATGGGTTAGATAACAAAGATCATTGATTGTGTGACAACGAATAATAGACAAGTAAAGACTGGCTCTACACTATTTCATGAAAAAAGTGCTCTTGGAAACGTAAAGGCCTTTCTGGGTGTGTTGTTAGATATTAAAGAGGCGTTTGACAACACTCTTTTTGCAGTGATTGCAATTATTAAAGTGATTGCAATTATTAAAACAAGGTTGGTCTATATACCCAGGCCTACGTTGATTCTTTTGTCCAGAATCAATCTCCTGAATCAGAATCTTTTGCTCAGATACGGAAGCCGCTACAATGCAGTGTTCAATGATGAAGAGTTACGTATTAAGGACGAATGATGCCTCCCAGCGGCCTAATGATCAATCCTAAAAAACTGTCTCTCTAACATCAACCAATCTTCATCTAAATTCATCGTTGCTTGCTTCCGGTAAAAATCTGTCGAATAGCCTCGAGATGGTTCCTCCGAATGGTTCCGCACCATGTTTCGATAAATATTGTACTCAAAATACTTATATACAATAAACTTAAGGATTTTTATGCCTACTATTGTATCACAAAATTTAGATATATTTTACGGAAATAATATTTGTGCGTAAGCGAACACCTAAAAACAAACCAAAACTGAGACCAGAGCAACAAATGTGTTTAGCTTCTAAGCGCCATCTACGAATCTCTGTCGAAATCTAGTACATGAATTCCAATATGTTTGTTTCTGCTTAATTTATCTAGTTAAAAACTATTTTTTTCTATATCCCTACTAAATATTTTCTATTACTGGCATTTATTTGTATATATTTTATTTTATATTATGGTTTCTTTTAAAGCATCTGTTATAAATGAAAAGCTTCATTAAAAAAATCGCCAGGCTCTAGTTAAACACCTAATGACAAAAAAGTAGATAAAATGGAGAGACAAACAAAAAACATCATATCATTTAGGCGGAAAAATAAAACGGACATTAAAAATTCGTCACATTTACTTCGGCAAACGAGGTCGGAATTTATAATCGCCTCATCGCAAAGCAAGAAAAAATACTGCGATAAAGACTCGGATAGATCATAGTCAACTAGACTTGACTTTTGTCCAATAAGTAATAGTCGGACAATTTTTATGTGCAAAATAAAAGTTTTCAACATATTTTTTCGTTAAATCAATTTACCTTATATATCTTTAAAATGTAAAATAACCATAAGAACTGAAGCAACTTCATGATTATATGTAAATCTTTAACCCTAGAATCATATTTTTTAGATGAGATAAACAATTGTCGTAAAAAACTAACATTATATATATATATATATATATATATATATATATATATATATATATATGTATATACACTTATCAATATAACTTAAATAAATTCATAATAATCTGTTCAGAGAATAATTTAAGACGCTAAGTGAAATTGACTACCGTCGTTCCCAATTACGTGAAACGTTTTACTCTGGTCGACACAGCACTCGAGACCAGTCATTAATTTCTTGACGTTTTGGGGGACATTAGGACCAAATTAAGTGCTCTCTCTGCCTACAATTAGCATAGACGACAAGCGAGAAGAGGCTTCATTACACTCACTACTGAGTATGACATAATGTCGTAATTACTTTATTGCATTATGGGGCAAACATTAAGTCGTGATCTTTGCCCATTTACAGTTCGTAATTCCTGTTAGTATTTGCAATATTTACGTTTATTTGGGCCATATAGTCGAAGCCTCTATCTTATTAAGTTGTGTTAACACTTTTGCTTTTACTGTTTTTGTGGTTGGTTATTATTTTTAAAGATAAATTGTTTTATAACATTAAATAAACTAAAATTAAAAACTTAATAATAATCGTATTTTTATTAAGAAATTCTTATTATTGTTGTCTTATGGCATCATCGTCATCATAGATATTTTTACTTTGAAGCTTCTTTTATCCTTTATTTTTCTTTGTATTATGAGTATAAGGATGTAATTTTTAGCATACTTTATGTATGTAAGATGCCGCAGTTTTCTTTCCTTTATTGTAAATTGAATTTCTTACCTCTTTCCCATTCTTCTTAACAGCTCAATTTCATGACTCAGGACCCAATCGAAATCAGTCAGCGCAATTTATTTTTAATAATTTTTTATTTTTTTAATTTTTTTTAAAACAAGAAAAAACAAAATCAATTTGTGCCAGTCCCAGAGATAGTAGATTCAAGAAGTTACCGTTAAACATTAAAAGGGTTACAAAGGAAGGTTTCCAACCATTCTATATTAAAGACTAATAATAATAATAATAATAATAGTAATAATAATAATAATAATAATAATAATAATAATAATAATAATAATAATAATAATAATAATAATAATACGTTTATTTACAAAATTTAAATACAAAATTCTTATTTTACTTTACGTACAAGTACAAGAAAGAAATAAACGATTAGTACTACTCTATTTAGAAGCTTGGTGGTACTTTTTCTCTAGGGATATATATAGTCGAATTCGGATTTAAAGGTCAATATCGGGTTTTTCTGGTCAAGTCCGAGAAAATATTCCATTATTGGTTTTTCAATACATCACTCATAATTTATCTGTATCTGTCCATATTTAATTATTATTATTGCCGGTTTTAAAACAACATTAAAAATAAGGACAACCACATCTTATACAATACATACAATAAGAAGAGACAAAATTATTTAAATTCAAATATGTATATACTCACACTCCTATGTGCTACATAGGAGTTAACAAAAGAACATGGAAATTATCAAACGTTTAATAAAAGTTGGGGCCTTGTTATTACAAAAATAATAAGAACAAGCTACAAGTTATTCATTAAATGATGAAATTTAGCCGCATCTGTCTGTTCAATCCGTTGCCATACATAAACTTTAAACGTTGCTGTAGACATTTTTCCTGTATGGATCTTAATATAATATTATAAAGTTTCGGGGTAAATATTTGAAATGACGCTGACCAATACTTTTTTTATTCCTACCAACTCGCGCATTTTGATTAAGCCTATTTCTTGTGGGGTATGTGTGCCATAAAGTTTCAAGAATAATTTTTTTCCTATATATATATTCATACTTAAATTGAAACAGTAAAGTTTCCTCATGTCCATTATTTTTGTTTTCTTGTAAAGTAAATTGGTTGAAAATAATCGATTTTTTTTAAATATAATTTTTAGTATCCATTATAGTATATTATGGTAAGGTTCTTGATACTCAGGTTTTGTTTTAAATATTTAAAAGTTGAAACTAAACCTCTAATTTTATTGGTCAACTGCTTTAATTGTAAATCCCATTTAAGAAGCTGGTCTACAATAATACCCAAATATTTTATGGACGGTGATGCAGGAATTGACAACGAATTGACTAATTTGTAAAGCACCTATTTGGAGAAGGTTTCTGGTGTAAGAAGTAAAACTAATATGTTTTGTTTTTTGCCCATTTAATGTTAGTTTGCTTTCTTAAGCCAATCTGCAATTAATTGAACCTTGGTTCTAGAATTTATAAAATTCAACATGCACCTTCTAGTTGGAAACCTTAATCTAGCTATAATATCTAACCTGAGGCACTAATACTAATAGTCATTTATTAAGATATTTATGAAAATCAGCCTGATATTATTATACATGATAATGATTCTTAGGTTGATTTTATATAAGTTTTATAAATTAATTAAATTAATAATATAATAGGTTGCCGCAGTAACTCAGAAACCTCAGGAGGAGAGTCTCGATGCCTATGTTTATAATATATTTTAATTTTTTAAATAGTCAAAAAAACTAAAAGACGTAACGAGGAAAATTTAATACAAAAGACTGTATTGATGTTCACCCTAAGATATAATAAAATTCATATATTAATATTATTATTATTGCTATTAATTATGCTGATATAAATCAGCATATATTAAACTAATAATAAAAAAAATCCAATTTTCATATCCTAAATATTATTCAATATTTACGCTATACGTTATAGGAATATTCTAATTTTATAACTTAAAATTGCAGTTAGTTTATTTGTTTTAAGTTTTTTCTGTCCACTAATATAATAAATTTGAATTGCGAGAGTTTAAGCTTTAATTAAAATGGATTAGAGCCAGTTAAACAATAATTGATAATATTTAATAATTTGTTTTTAAAGTATTATTATATTTTTTACTAGTTTATACTTTGATAACTTTGAAAATACGTTACTTTTATTGTCGAGAAATATAACCTAAATTTAGTCTTGAGAGAGAAAGTTTACTAAAAAACTGTATATGCGGTGTTGGAACATCATACTAACGCATATCGTCATTTATACATTAACTAACTTACTAATCTCTGTTATTTTAAAATTGGCTTAGCTTAAAATTTATAAGATTTTAAATTAAAATTTTATTGTAAATTAAAACATTCGATGCATAAATATAGCCAACTGATATAATCACATATTTATATTACTCAAGATGATTATTTAAGACAACTAAAAATATTTATTTACACCGCATTTATTTATTACTATTCACGTCCGATTTAATATGGCGTCAATACGAGGTCTGGCTATTAAATAACGAGACTGGTTACGAAAAAGGGTTTTATTATAAAAATTATTATACATTCGAATGCTCCCCTTCAATATACTCCCCTCCCTTCGCCACACATCTTTTCATTGTTTTTTCCATTGATCGAAGCAGTGCTGGAAGTCTTCTTTGGTGAGGGCCTTTAGGAGCTCTGCCGTTTTTTGCTTTACCGCTTCCATCGACTCAAATCGGGTCCCTTTCAAAGCAGATTTTATCTTTGGAAACAAAAAATAGTCGCACGGGGCCAAATCTGGCGAATATGGCGCGTGTTTAAGCACTGGAGTGCTCTTACCGGCCAAATACTGCTTCGCAGATAGCGTGTTATGGGCAGCTGCGTTGTCCTGGTGCAAAATTCATCAGTTGTTTTTCCACAACTCGGGCCGTTTCTTACGAACTCGTTCTCGCAATGTTGCCAAGACTGACAAATAGTAAGTCTGGTTCACAGTCTGATCCTCTGGAACCCATGCAGTCATCACGATACCGTTAATGTCGAAAAAAAACGATCAACATTGCCTTGAATTTTGATTTGGACATCCTTGCTTTTTTATTCTGGGCGATTCAGGCGTCTTCCAATGCATCGATTGTCGCTTGGTTTCAACATCGTATTGAAAAATCTACGTTTCGTCGCAAGTAATAATGTTTTTCATCAGTCCGGGATCTTTTTCTAACCTTTCAAGGAAATCTGAGCAGACCTGTTGACGCAAGAGCTTTGGGTCAGGAGTTAGGTTTTTTGGCACCAACTTCGGACAGACTTTTGTCATGTGTAATTCCCCGTGTAAAATTTTTCTGACCATTTCTTTATCGGTGTTTAAAGCCTCGACAATCATCCGGGTGCTCGTTCGACGATCTGCATGAACATTTGGGTTGATTTTGGTCACTGTTTCCAGAGTTGAAACAGTGACAGGGCGACCTGAGCGCTGGTCATCTTCAGTGCTCTCTCGGCCCTCACTAAAGCGCTTACACCACTCAAAAATAAATGCACTCTTGTGCATAGACAAGATATCTAGATACCCAACGCACTACACGTTTTTTTCCCCACCCGTTTAGGGCGCTCTCGTTATTTATATATCGAAACACGCAGTCTCGTTATTTAATAGCCAGACCTCGTATTTCGACTGAATTGAAATTCTGATAGTGATGGCTCCTTATATACTTATGACATCATGGCTCCGAAATATTCGCTAACCTTCCATGCATCTCCAGAGATGATATCCGCTTGTTTCACCGGGATAATTTCGGAATAACAAAGCACAACTAATATTCGCAGAGCTGCAACTATCATAGTGTTTTTTATATAGGAGCGTCAGCGACTATACAGGGTGATTCAAAAGTAAGCGGCATCCTTTCAGGGGCGTAATCCTTGTATGAAAATAAGGCAAAAATTTCATATTAATATGGGTTCGAAATTGCTTCCTAAGGGAGCTACGCCCCTTTGAATAGGACCCCTTGAAGACATTTTTTTCTCTATAACTTTAAAACCCTTTAGAATTAAATTTTGAAAATTGCTGTATTGCATAAATATTTTGTTGTGAATAAGATTCTAAATTCAAATATTTTAAATTTTATTCAGGTGCGTCACATGCGGGGGTTGGTAAGGGTAAAACATCCCTTTTTCTTTTACTTAGGTTATTGTGATTTTGTTTGAAAATTATAAAATTTTAGAGTCTTATACGTAAAAAAGGTACTCCTAGTTCAATTCGATAGAATGTACCATTTACGAGAAAATCGACTTTGAAAATTTTCTGATTGCGTATGTTTAATACATAATAAAATTACTGGATATGCATTTAAAACGAAGTTGGCGGTTGTTTTTTGGTTTTTGGCATTTAAATGACTGATAAATGTCATTGTAAAATACAATTTACTTTGTCAAAGTAAAATTAGTTTACTATTATTATATATGTATTAGTATTAGTATTACTATTTATTATTAATAAGAAGGGCATTGCCTTTGTTGAGTCTGGTACTTTGTGTTTCTAAGTTTAAAAAGCAAACATGGATTTTACGTATCAAGAACAAGCTGATATTCACATTATGTTTGGAAGAGTATTTGGTAATTGTGTTGAAGCAAGACGATTGTATCATGAGGCATTTCCTAATCGACGATTGCCACACCGTACGGTTTTCGCAAGAGTAGATCGTAATTTAAGGGAAACAGGTAAATTCAAAAATGTGAGTAATATCGCATAATTTCTACTTAAATTTTGCTTAAGGAACATTTCAAAGACAGGAAGTTGTTGGACGACCAAGAAAAGCCAGAACCCTAGCATTAGAAGAACGCGTGCTAGATCGTATTGAAGAAGATCCATCTTTGAGCACTCGCATCATCGCAAATCAAGAAGGGTCCTCTCAGTCAACCGTATGGAGAATTTTGCACGATATGTTACTCTACCCTTATCATGTTCAACGGGTTCAGGCTTTGGAAGAGCGAGATTTCCTTCCTCGTGTACACTTCTGTAATTGGCTAGAAGAAAACCGCGTTGCTTTTGAAAATTTTGAGAAGAAAATTTTATTTACTGACGAGGCCGGCTTCACAAGAAACGGAATTTTCAATTTCCACAACAACCACCTATGAACGGATGAGAATCCCCATGCTACGGTACAGAAGGCACATCAACAGCAGTTTAGTTTAAATGTGTGGGCGGGAATAATCGATGGGCATTTAAAAGGACCTGTATTTATGCCGCAACGACTTAATGGACAAATTTACACAATTTTTTTACAGAATGAATTACCACAAATATTAGAAAATCTACCACTTCAATTACGAACACAAATGTGGTTTATGCACGATGGTGTCCCCCACATTTTAGCATTCTCGCTAGAGAACATTTAAATAATGCCTGTCAAAACCGCTGGATAGGTCGTGGGGGTCCAGTGCCATGGCCACCACGGTCTCCTGACCTAAACCAACTAGTTTAAAACAACTAGTTTATTCCCGCCCTATACCCAATATTGATGTTCTCAGGCAAAGAATAGAGGAAGGATTTCAGACAATTAAAAACAATCCAAAAATTTTACCACGTGTGCACCATAATCTAATAAAAAGATTAGGAGCTTGCCGTGACGCGAATGGTAATAATTTTGAACACTTTCTATAAATTGTTAAATAAAATGTGACTAAAAAGTGTCTTTTTTGTCGATCGTAATGCGAATTAATTTTCATCAATAAACATACGCAATCAGAACATTTTCAAAGTCGCTTTTCTCGTAAATGGTACGCTCTATCGAATTGAACTAAGAGTACCTTCTTTACGTATAAGACTCTAAAATTTTATAATTTTCAAAGAAAATCACAATAACCTAAAGAGTAAAAGAAAAAGGGATGTTTTTACCCTTACCAACCCCCGCATGTGACGCACCTGAATAAAATTAAAAAAAAATTGAATTTAGAATCTTATTCACAATGAAATGTTTATGCAGTACACCAATTTTCAAAATTTAATTCTAAAGGGTTTTAAAGTTAAAAAAAATTGTCTTCAAGGGGTCCTATTCAAAGGGGCGTAGCTCTCTTAGGAAGCAATTTCGCACCCATATTAATATGAACTTTTTGCCTTATTTTCATACAAGGATTACGTCCCTGAAAGGATGCCGCTTACTTTTGAATCACCCTGTATATAAGCCTGTCATCTAGAGCTCAAAAATCCGGATTTTTTTACAAATAAAAGTTTATATCTTTGGCTGCATCGGTAGAAACACAATGAAATTTGGCATGTCAGCTCTCAATACATTGAAAATGACGAATCGGTAAACAATTTTTTTCCGGTACCCTCGATGGAAGCGGTAACGAGTTAAAAATTAGTAAAAGAAAAATATAACTTTTTGAGAGGCTAAACTATAATTTGAATAAAAAAAGAGCTTTGGCGAAAATGTTTAGTTTTTTAGAATAAATGAAGTTCTGGCAGTTTCAGTTTTCAAGAATTTTCCGCTAGACGGTATTTATTTTAGAAAATAAAATTACGAAAAAAAGCTTCATTATTTTTCTTTAAAATGCCACATGCCACGAAATTTTTATAAATTATACAGGGCAAGCAATAATTATTTCTTTTTATGAAGGTCCGACTCAAAAATCATATTTTATTTAATAACTTTTTAGTGGCTTCACCTGGACAATTTATACAGTGTGTCCCAGGATGAGCGAATTTATACGTAAAAATGACAAAAAAATTTGGGGTTGAAATTTGACTGTTTGGCATCCAGCCCTGCTTGATTAAAAAATAAAATTTAGCATATTTTTCTTTTTTTTTAAATCAAGCATGCCTTGATACGAGCATTTTTTAAATTTTATGAGTAGGTAAAGTAATATTTCTAGGCAAGATATAAAAAAAGTTGTTTAGAATGCAAAAATATGCCCCAATACCGAATTTCATAACCATAGGCCTACTTTGATTTTTACGTTTAAGTTATTTAATAATTATTTAGTTATTTATTCTCTCTTTTTTAAATGTTTAAACAAAAACCAAATAAATATTAATAGTAAAAATAGTGAAAATTATTGCCCTTGGACTAATTCTGTTTACGATCGGTACGAATTTTTTGCTCGTGGAATGCAGGCCTCTTATTATGTTGGGTTCTTTTTTGCTGAATTTACGAGTTTTTGTCGACTTTTTTAAAACATAAGCATTCTCAGTTAAATGAGGCAGCTGAATGACCACTATAAAACGTTGTCACTGTCAAAGTTATGTGCAAAAAACGTACTTATATCATCTTATTGTAAAGTTATCGGCGGTGCTGACCATAAGCAAATCTGAATTACAAAGAACTTTTAGCATTATCATGCCAACAATATTAAATCATTCAAACCAAGGTACTTGCATACTTTAGAAGAGGGGGATGAAGCGCGCCGTTTATAATTTTCTACTTGGTTAGGCGATAAAATTTTACGGTTTTTCATAAAAAATAATATTCTCGGACGAATCTACTTTCACGACAAATGGTGTAATTTTATCCCGAAATTGTCGATTTTGGTCCAATGAAACGCCAAAATTTGTAATCAATGGCAAGAGGCAATATTTTCAACGTTAGGTGCGCCATATCTTACCATTTAGGTATTATTGGATCATACTTTATTGAAAAATCTCTTAATCAAGAATCGTATCTTCAAATTTTGGAATGATTTTTTTAAGAATACATAGAACCTTTACCAGTTGATCCAAGAATAAATCTTTTTTTTCAGCGAACTCCACTATTTTTCACACTTTTCCGAATCAATGAATTGGAAGACGCAACCCAATTGAGTGGTTACCAAGGTCATCTGATTTAACTATTTCTGATTCCTATTATGGGGCCGGTTCAAGCAAATTGTTTATTCCGAGCCATTACCAAATGACAGGGAATTAAAACAAAGAAAATGAAAAAAATATAATTAAAACAAAAAAATTATTGAAACAAAGAATTAGAGACGCTTGTAATTCAATTTCAATTGAAGAAATTCTCTTAAAATGTTTAGGAAAGATATTAATAAATGTTTAGACATTGAATAAATTTAAAATAAGTAAATAAAATGAAATTTTCTTGTTAAATTAGACGTAGTATATACATTTTATTACAAACATATTTTTGAGCATGGTTTGTAACTCTTAGATCAGTGATTTAACTATTAGATAAATAAATTAGTTAGTTTTTCTCTAATAATTAAATATGAATAAAAAAATTTATTGGTACACAAAATTTAAAAATCAAAGTAGGCCTATGGTTATGAAATTTGGAACATAGGCTTAATTTTGCTTTCTAAACAACTTTTTCTTATAAACTTTTTTTATATCTTGCCTAGAAATACTACTACCTACTAATAAAATTTAAAAAATGCTCCTATCAAGGCATGCTTGATTTTAAAAAAATAAAAATATGCTAAATTTTATTTTTTCATCAAGCAGGGCTGGATGCCAAACAGTCAAATTTCAACTACAAAATTTTTTGTCATTTTTACGTATAAATTCGCTCATCCTGGAACATACTGTATATTCAGGAATTAAATATTATAATTATTTTAATTTTTTTTTTAATTCTTAGATATTTGAATTCTTACGTTTTATTCATTTGCGCTGTTAATTTACATTACGGGAAAATCTAACCTAATAAATATGCTTCGAAATTTAGTTGTTTACCACATACGAAAATTTCAAGGCTCTAGCAGTAGAAATACGAAAAAAATTATATTTTCTAAAAAAGGATAGTAAAAAGAATTTTAAAAAACAAGGATGAACGAATCTAATATGGCCGCCAACAGCTGATATCTCAGCTGCCGAAGCGTGATGCCGGCAGCGTTTCAACGTGATGTTGTCATTAAATGGCGCCTGTTGCTAAATTCGGTCGGGACTGACTTTTTAATTTCGAAAATTAGAGGCTTAAAATGAGTGGAAATGATCAGGAATTGGTAGTGACGATATGCGGAAACTCCGAATATAGGCATATTTTTTATCGGATAGTCCTTATTGAGCCTGGAAGGAAAATTCGTCGAGTTTCTTTGTTTACAAGATTTACTTTTTTAAGGGCCATGGCTGGAATAAGGGTAACGATATCAATATGAAAACGAGTAAGTATACAGTGGCGTGTACCCTTTTGGGTCAAAAGCGAGAATTCTTTTTCTTTGATTTTTATGTCATACAGCAACAATCGTGGCCACAGAGTCGTAGGGGATATTTTATTTATTAATAATGTTTTTAATGGTTTGGTTTAATAATAGTTTAATGAGATAAGTTTTAATTGTTTTACATCTTATACGGGGTTTTTAAATAACATACATTCTTGATATACAGAGGGTATTGATATTTAGAGAAACTTATGAATTAAATATTACTGGTAATTGAAATATAATATAATTAATTTTACAAAGTATAAAATAGGGTTACGTGACCATTATCGCATTTTTTCCTATTAATCCTATTGGGTTGAAATTTGGTATTTGGGGTTTATCAAGGATGCAATTATTAATTTTTGACATATATTTGACATTACAGGTTCAGGTCACATGACGTCCGTAACTTTTTTGCTATTTATCCGATAAGGTTGAAATTTGGTATATGCGATTTATATAGGATACAATTAATAAATTTTGACCGACATCTTAAGGTCACGTGACTTTTATAACTGTTTTGCTATTGTTCTGATTATTTGGGCATTATTTAGGACACAATTAATAAACTTTGACAGATATTTAACATATAACACATTACATTGACATACAACGCGACTACGTAAATACATTATGGTTCTTTAAAGCATGGTACCCCAAGAACTGTTCTGTCTTTCGTTTGCATATAAACTTTGGCCTCCCCGACAAACCAGACTAAAGTAAATCTGATATTTTGTGATTTTTTAAAGAATTCCTTTATAGCTCTTTATACTGGGTGGTACGTCGCCGAGCGGAACATAGGAAATCTCATGTAAATTTTAAGGGGGTCAATTATTGGCTTCCCTGTACATTTTACAGAAAAAATGTAAGATAACTTTTTGAAGAGACCAATCTGGCAAACCCTCGTGCAAAGTTCTAAAAAAATTTAATAAGCGAATCTTGAAGTATTCAATTAAATGTAATTGCAAAATTACCAAATTTTCGGTTCAGGTAAAACCAGACACCAGCCACCAGCAAACAATTTGTTATAGCCTTTGTCAATCTGACGTACAGCTCAATACAAGAAATGTTTTTTTTTTGTTTTATCAATCTCACAACCATACATTCCAAGTAAGACACGTTAACATTACTTTTTTATCTGAACTTTTATTTAATATAACGATGAAGTTAAACCAATAACAATTCTTATTATCGATTATTAAACAAATAATTTTAACATACTTAGAATTTAATTTATTTATTTTATTTATTATTATTTTCCCATCAAGGCTATCTGGTCTATTTCAACCATTAAATAAATTGTTAGTAAATTCGAGTCCAAAGACATTGCAATAAATAATTGTAAATGTTTAACACAGAAGATCGAAAATAGATCTGAAAAAAGAGAACTCTTAATATTTTACTGTGTGGAAAAATAAAATTTAATACAATAACTTTTTTAAAAATAATAGAGAATTACATAAAAACATCAATTAATCAAATGTTCAAACAACCCCCCATTAACAGCTAAACAATATCCTACCGATAATAAAATTCATTTCTAACGTTACTAAGTTGATATTGGGAAATTTTATTACATTCTAACGAAATAGCGTTTTGTAAGCTGGTTTAGATTCTCAAATTTTACACTTTTATAAATAACACTTTTTAAATGACCCCACAAAAAGAAGTCATTCGGTGAAAGATCAGGTCACCTGGCTGGCCAAAGTATCCGCTACCGTGAACCAATAATATTGCCGTTAAAAGCATTTTCCAAGCATTTTCCTGAACAACTTCTTCCAAGGCGGGCCCAATTTGATGTTGAAATAAGTTCAAATAGGTTTCAGCTGTTAGGTTATAGTCCATAAAAAAGGCTCCAATGATATGGTGTCCGATAATTCCCACAAATACTTTTGTCTTTTGGGGATATTGTGTCCGAATATGAAGAAAGCGATGTTCATTTTCTTGGCTCTAATACCAAAAATTCTGAACACTTGGGTCATTGTTGAGGGTAAAAGTACCTTCATCGGTAAAACAAATATTTAAAAAAAAATCCTATCACTATTTGCTCTTTCCATCATTTCAAAACAAAATGCCATTCTTTGCTCTTCATCTCCTTCCTGCAGCTCTTGATGTTTTTCGAATTTATACGAATAATATTTGTGTTTTTTTAAAGTGCGCAATACCGTTGTATGATGTTTATTTACTTCTTGCCCAAGAACCCTCGTACTAACCATCTTGTTTTCTTCCACACTCAGTAGAATATTAAGATCTCTGTTCTCTCTTTCTTCGGCTCTATTTTCGATATCCTGAGTTGAATTTACAATTATTTATTACGGTAACTTTGGAGTCGAACTTATTGACAATACGTGTAATAGTTGAAATGGACGGAATAGGCTTGGTGGGGAAATAAACTGAAATGATTTCAGATACTGCTCTAAAACTGTTTCCCGTATAGTGCCACTTAATTATGGCTATTTTTTCGTCGATCGAATAATTCATACTTGTTTTCAAATATCGACTGTCACTGATTTATTGACACTTTTCCTCACGTCAGTGACAATATTCATTTTACTGGTGCCCGTTTGGTTTTACCTGAACCGAAAATTTGCTAATTTTGCAATTACATTTAATTCAATAATTCAAGATTCGCTTATTTAAATTTTTTGAAACTTTGCACAAGGATTTGCCAGATTGGTCTCTTCAATAAGTTATCTTAAATTTTTTCTATAAAATGTACAGGGAAGCCAATAATTGACCCCCTTAAAATTTACATGGGTTTTACTATGTTACGCTCGGCGACGCACTACGTCTTGAATTTTTGTACACTTATCAAAGCATTGGACACTGTAGATCACAAAATGTTGTTAAGGAAATTGGAAAATGGCATTGGCGGTATTGCTAACAACCTGATTGTTATCATTCAAATAGATCGCAAAGAGTGAAAATAAATGACACTCAGAGCGACCTCAGAAAAATAAAAACATTATCATAGTCTTATTTATTTACCCGTCATAGAAAAAATTATAAGTTCATATTGATCAGCATCTAAAATGGAATAAAGAAATTTACGAAAAACATCAGAAGATTAGTTCCGAAATGTAAGTATCTAAAACAGTACCTAAGCATTAACTTTCTAGTTTAGTTTCAATTAAGTTATGACAATGCAGGGTATTTGATTGCAAGTTATGGCATGTCATTGCAGGGACTGTCACCCAAGACAACTAAGTACTGTACAAAAATGGATAGTTAAAGTTATTTTTGAAAAATATCGGTATAAAAATATAGTTCAAGAGGAAACAAAAATAATGGGCATATGACAATTATATACATTTACTTTTTTAACGAACGTAAAAAGGAATAAGATTGAAATAAGTCCTTTAGCACATCCCTACATCACCAGAAAAAAGCAAAATAAACATGCCAAAATGCCAAAAAACAAAAAAGCTATGGATCAAAGATATTTTAAATACAAAACAAAAAAAACTCTAAGTTAGGGTCTAATTAAACATATATATAATTTTCAAAACTTACACTAAAATGCTACACAGATCACTAAATGTTGTCAAATTACAACTGTTGTAATGTGTAACAGTTGTAATGTGTCAGAGGGCAGTCCCTGGTCCCCATCCCTCTAATTTTGATGTCCTGCACACTGATGTAACAATTATATCCACCCAATAAACATCTCTGCGGCTGTTTTTACTTGTAAGCAACTGTCGTAGGTTACAGAAGCTTGTTTTGTCAAACACATCCTCGATATGAAGAAATACAATCAGGGTGGACACTTTGAAGTCCATCGTAGTATACGGATGAAATGTATTTTAGTGGCAGAGACGCCTTGAACATCCCCACTAGATGCGGAAATAATTGTTTCAGGTACCACTGAATTACTAGATAGATGCTGTTAGGTCTTAAAGATTTAAAAGAAAATAATCCGGAGAGTGCCCAATTAATATTATCTTCCAAATATAAATATAACCAAATATAACCCTTAAAAAGTTACGCTTACATTTATTCATTACATATAAGTATTAAACTATTCATATTAATTTTTCTTTTTATTCATATTAGTTTTTTTTATTTTGTTATACTTTTTGGAGACTTATGCATGACTTTTATTTTTATTACTTGTGGGGTTGAACCAAAGTTCTCGAAAATAGTTGTCCAATTAATTCTAAAATAACAAGAACAAATTTCCATTGTATTCCAGCCAAAATTACTTACTTTTATTTCTAGTAAAATATCGCCGGAATTAGTCAAGAGAGTATATAACTGTGTCGCCCAGTTTCTGTTGATTTATTGCCTGTATATGTTTCTTGGCTTTATTGGATTTTTTCCGTTAACTTATGGTAACAAATTTGTTCACAAACCGTAATATTGTCACGAAAAATTGCACACAAATGGCCTGTGCGGCAATAAATTTTTCATTTAAGTTTCGGCTATTAACATTGACTATAATTGCTTCGGCAATGATTAGTAAACTTTTTATACAGAAAGGTTGCGTGCTGTAGCCTAAATGTAAGGACATTAAAAGAATACTTATATAAGAATAGCGTGCTCAACATAATAAATAAAAACCTGTAGATTCATCGCATGAAAGGGGAGAAGAAAATAATTAAGATTTAAGGGTAACACCAACAAAAAAAGATTTATGTGATGAAAAAACTGTTCAATTGTTGATAGTAAGTAATTTTGCCAATTAAAAACAAAATAATGGGTTATTGCAATACATAGACGTAGTAATAAACACATTTTAATTATGAAGTAATAAGTTCATCATTATTTTTGCTGACTAAGAAAAGTTTTTTATGTATTATTTATATATTTATTAAAAAACTACTTATTAAAATTAATACCTAAGCTTTTTAATACTAAAATCATGGTTTATACAAAATGCCAATTTTAAGAAAAATCACAATAACTCTCTCGAAAATGGCCTTGGTTAAATTAGAAAAATACTTTTGCAATAGCTTGGACAATAAAGCTCTTTTAAAATAGTTAACAATATATTTAAATAGTAAAACATTAGTTTTTAGCAGATAAGGGAAATATGAAAGATATCTAAAATTTATTTTTATAATTTTTTAATAACATACAGTCTTACAAAATATATAAAACTTTTTATTTCTTTGACGGATTTATTGTCTTTGTCTGTAAAATCGATAGAATTAGTAAACAACTAATTATTTTCTAATATTAACTTCTAAATTAAATTAACAAAGATACAGATGTACAAATTATTTTCAATACTTATATTTATAATTTTTAATTTCATATATGTTTAAATTATTAAATACGGACACTAGTTTTTTATTTTGTATTTGAAAATATTTTAATGTTACCTATGTATTTTAACTCAATTCAATTCTTTTTATTATTTCAATTATTTTATTATCAATCAAACTAACACTCAATTTAATAAAAAAAAACAATACTTTAAGTACATTGACAGTTTAAATTTAAATAGACGTGCTAATATGGAAAATGTGAAACTAGCTGTCACAATTTTACTAATATATTTCTGTATGTAATAATGTGTGAAACAAATTTTCAAGATTGATCTAATTTGTTAGAAAAAAATACAACTTGTCGTTTGAAAGGTAAAAACCATGTCTATTCTTCCAATTACGAAAAATATGTTACAAAAACCCAAAATGCTTATTCACTAAAAAACTTAATTGCTAATTTATTGTACTAACTTAGTTTATTCGCTTACATCTATCAACTCTTGATTACGATATTTTTTTAATTTACGATATACAGGGTCTTTAAAATTATTAGAGTTATTTATTTTGTTCTGAAATTATGTGTAATGTATTAATGTTTGGTAAATTTTCCTCTATTACCACATACGGACCATTGAAAATTAGTTCAAGTTTATTCCCTATTTCGTTTTTTACTAACACCTGGTCGCCCTTCTTATAGCTTGTTTAACTTTTGAACTGTTAGCTTGTACACGTTTTATTTTTGAATTAATGTCAACTTATCTATATTTTAGTTTCAGTGGATAATTATCAAAATTGTATAACGGCTCTGTGCCCGATTTAATATTTGAAGGGAGTTTGCATTGTTAACCGAAAATAAGTTCGCATGGAGTATACTCAGTATAGGTATGGACCGTATTGTTGAATGCAAAACACCAGAACTGAACGCATGTACTCCAACTGTCAGCGTGTTCTGCCATTTGCACTCGCAAATAAGCTCCCAAATGCTTATGAGTATTTTCCAACGAACCTATTGTCTGATGATTATACGTTTTTGCTGAAAGCTGGTCAATCTTTAAAATTTTGCAAACCTCCTTCAAAGTTGTAGCAATTAGTTCTGTTCCTTGATCGGATACAATTGTTTCAGGTATTCCGTATCTTAAAATAAAATTATCTACAAAAGATCTAGCAACTGTCTCTGCTTTTTTATTTTTGATAGGAAAACCTTCTACAAATGGTAATTCGCTCTGCAATGTTAGTATATATTTATTCCCATAGATATCTTTAGGCAGAGGTCCTACAAGATCCAAAAAATTTTTTGAAATGCCAACGAAGCAGTTGTGGTTATTGACATCGGTTCAACATTAGGCCTAGAATGCTTAAAGCTTTGACAAGGATCACAACTCTTTATAAAATTGCTAACATTGCATTTAAAAGCGGCCAAAAATAGTACTCTTTTATGTTTTTTTTTTTTTTTTTTTTTTTTTTTTGGGTCGGTGGAGAAATTCTTTATGAACACTGGTTACGCGGCGCCGCCCCCAGTAGTGTGGGACTCAGTGTCGAGTCTGTCTCGTCCTATACCCACTAAAACTCCACCGCTGGGTGGTGCCTTGTGGCTCCCTACACTGCGGTCTGCTAAGAAGCAGTCCTATTGTGTCCCATATGTTTAGTCCCACAGGTTCAATTCTGTAGCTTCAAGGAAGTCCAGGATTGTGCCCAGTGGTAGATTTCTTATACCCTCTGGTGCGGGTTTCTCTTCCCCCAGGAATGTTGCCCTGGTTTGATTAAATGCTTCACAGAAGCACAGTATGTGAAGAGTTGTTTCGTCCTCCTCATTGCATCCCCTACATAGCGACGTAACTGATTTCCCTAGCGTATGCAGGTGTTTCCTGCTGGGTGCATGGCCTGTAAGTAGCCCTGCGACCTTTCGCAGTTGTTGTCTGGAGAGGCCCAGTATGTTCTCACCCTTCTTGAAGGGTGGGCTGCCTATAAGTTGTTTGGATTGTTCCATCTTTGGCAGCTGCTCCCAGTAGAATTTGTTCTGGTTTGTTAGCCAGTTGCCGATTTCCCTCTTCCAGGTCTTATCGCTGACATAACATGTTGGTTCAGGGCCTACCAGGCTGTTGCTGGCTCCCTGGGTTGCAAGTTGGATAGCCCTTCTTGCAGCCTTATTGTTGCCCATATTCTCTGCTAGGATTATCTCTGGCCTATTTTGCGCTTCGGCGAGGTTCCTGAGATCCTCCCAGCAGCTTTGCACAGTCCTTGACTTAGTCTCGGACTGTTGTAGTGCAAGTGTCGCAGCCTGGTCTCCTGTGAAAATTGCGAAGGTTTTGCCTCTTGGCAGCCCTTCTCTCATCAGTTGGACACAGGTTTGAATTCCTATTATGCTTGCCTGTAAATTTGTTGTTTCGAGGCCCAGGTTTAGCATAAGTTGTCTGCCCTGTTGTTCGTCCTCCACCATGCCCACAGCTACCCCGATCTTGGATCGTTTGGTTGCCGTGTGCCATACTGAGTAACCTCTTTGCCTGAGCCTGTTCGCTTCTGCGTCCAGTGGTCCCCTTTTTTCTTTGATGATAAAATGTTTGTCTAGGTATGTGACCTTGGTTCTGTCTGTTCTTAGGACCAGGCGCCCAAGGTCCTTTATCTTTTCAAATAGGGCATTGTGCCCATCTTTCGATAGGATTGTTGCGCCATTTGACAGCAGTCTTTTCGCCCCCGTTATAGCTTCAGCCCGTACCACTAAGTGTAGCGGGCTTAGTCCTATCAGGTTCTCTAGGGCAGCAGTCGGCGTTGTTGACATCGCCCCTGTTATGCCCAGACATGCTATTCGTTGTGTTTTGTTGAGTATCTGTATTACAGTCCTCTTTTCTGCCGCATGCCACCATATAGGTGCTGCGTATGTAATGATGGGTCTAACCATTGTCGTGTACATCCAATGTACCATTTTTGGTGACAGTCCCCATGATCTACCGAACATTCTCTTGCAGTACATAAGAGTTTTCGTGGCTTTATTTGTAGCTTGGATTACATGTTTCTTGAAGCTGAGTTTTTTATCCAGGGTTATACCTAGATATTTGACCTCGTCTTCAAGTCGCAGATTTTCTCCATAAAATTTTATGTTTCTAATGGGCTCTAGTTTCCTTCTTTTGGTAAAGGAAACCAGAGTAGTTTTTGTGGGGTTTACCCTTAGTTGTTCTTCCTCACACCAGTGCTCGACAGTAGTCAGGGCTCTTTGCATTTTTTCGAATACATAAGCCTGACTACCCCCTCGTGTAACGATGACTATATCGTCAGCATATCCTATAGCAAGGATAAGCTGCCTCTCCAGTCGTATCAGCAAGCTGTCCGATACAAGGTTCCACAGCAGCGGTGACAGTACGCCCCCTTGCGGTGTTCTCCTGCACACTTTGGCCTTAACCGTTGTGCTGTTGAGATTTGCTGCTACTTTCCTATGATTTAGCATTTGGGTTATCCAGCCGCCAATCATGGGATGTATTCCTCGTGCTGCTATCGCACGGTTGATTGAGTCATATGATGTATTGTCGAATGCTCCCTCAATATCTAAGAAAGCTCCTAGGGCGATCTCTTTGTTGTTCAGAGATTGTTCGACCCTCTGGGTTATCTCGTGAATCGCTGATTCATAAGATTTACCTGTTTGGTAGGCATACTGGTGTCGATGTAGAGGGTTGACCCGTAATACATTGTCCCTGATATGCCTTTCTATGAGCTTTTCCTCTGTTTTTAGGAGGAATGATGTAAGGCAGATTGGTCGGAAGAATTTAGGTTTCGCATAGGAGTCGCGTCCCGTCTTTGGTAGAAATACTACTTTTGCTTCCCTCCAACTCTCTGGTATATGCGCCGTGGCTAGACTTGCCCGCATTATTTTACATAGTGCAGGCAGCAGCAGTTCGCTACCCCGCTGTAGCATGACTGGCATTATGCCATCCATTCCGGGAGATTTAAATGGTTTGAAGGAATTTATCGCCCATTTAACCTTCTCGTAGGTTACTACCTTTTTCGCTAGTTCCCAGTGTTCCCTTTTGCCCCTGTTCGGAATGATAGGAGTTGGGTCCTGGGTATGTTCTGGTTGGTGGAGAATTTTCGATCCCGGAAAGTGCGTGTTCAGCATTAAGCCAAGCGTTTCTTCCTCGGTTGTCGTATATTCTCCATCGGGTTTTAGACAAGAGCCTAGGGTTTGTCGTGGCCCTTTGGATATTGCCTTGTGGAGTCTAGCATATGCTGGTGTCTCTGTTAGGTCCCGGCATAGCTTCCTCCACCCTTCTTTCTTTGCTCTTTTTATAGCATCATTGTACCTGGTTAAGTGTTGTCTGTATAGATTCCACTCGCCAGTTCTTTTGGCTCTGTTAAAAAGCTTTCTTACTGTCTTCCTTAGCTCGCCCAATTCTTGGTTCCACCATGAGGTGTTCCCTGCTTGACGCGGTTTGCTTAGTGGACATGAGTTTTCAAAAGCAATTTTAATAGCCTCAGTGACTGACTCTGTCAGCACTTCGAGCTCTACATTGTCTTTTGCCTCCGTTGGACAGTTTTCCAGTTCGCGTCCTAGTATCTCATTGAAGAGGTCCCAGTCCGTTTTCCTGGCGTTCCTGTAGGTCTCCGGATTTGTATCCATAGATTCTAGATCGAATCTTAAGTACCTGTGATCCGACAAACTTGGTTCGTCAGATACATGCCATTTTTTAACGAGGTCGCAGATGCGTCCCTTGCCAATGGTTAGATCAATTACTTCTCTGCGGAATATGTTGACGAAGGTCGGTTCCTCCCCCACATTAAGTATATTTAGACCGGAGGCAGCACAGTAATTTAATAATGATTCGCCCCGTTTGTTTGTTCCAGTGCTTCCCCAGATAGTGTGGTGAGCATTGGCGTCACAGCCTATTATAAGGTTTTCCAATCTTTGATGGTCTATCAACCTCCGAACTGTTGTCGGAGGTGGTTCCCCTTGTTGATCGTGCGGAAAGTATGCTGATACTATTATTGTATCGTAGCTCCTCTCCGCTGTTTTGTACTTTTTGTACTTTGACCGCCGCTGTGTCCCTGTCACAAAACTCCCACAGCGGTGTGGCCTCTATATCTTTTCTTATAAAGATACAGCTTCTTAGGTTAGGTCCCTCTTTTGGGTCTGACACTAGTCTCCCGTTGAGGTTTCCTAGTCCCCTTATCTGGCCCCTATAAGTATAAGGTTCCTGAATCAGGGCTATCTGAATATTGTTGTCGGCTATGCATTTTTGTAAGGCCGCAGTGGCTGCTTTGCAGTGGTGGAGGTTAATTTGTATCAGCCTCGCACCCATTGCGGAGAGCGATTTTAGGAAGAAGAGGTTCCCGGCAATCCCTCTGTTTCCATATGGGTTGCCTGGTCCCTCTTCTCTTTCTCTTGGCTGCCGGCCAAGAGTCTAATTTTTATGCTGCCAAAGTTGAGGTATAGCGATTGATTCGCTTCCCTTACTTTGGCCCAGGATTTCTCGTCCATGAGGAGCGTTACCAGGCAACCCTTGTCGTCCTGGTCCTTCCTCATGTCGAGCACTTTCCACAAGCTGGTGTTGATGTTGTTTTGAACATCCAGCTTGTGTAGGAGTGCTTTCGGTTCCTCAGTAGGTCCCGGCACCCATGTTATTGCCTTCACCGGTCTGGGAAGTTTGCCGTCCTCCGTTATCTGGAGTTCAGCCCCTTCCCAGGGAGTTTCCTTCTGCACCAGTCCGACGAGCCAATTTTTAGTTGACTCGTCGACACAGGTGATGTGAAAGATTTCCCCACCGTGGCTTACGCCTGCAAACTTGGGCGCAATTTGTGATCCGCTCTGCAGAGCGAGCGTTTTGTTGAGCAGCCAGCCCTTTAGGGTGTTTGCCTGCTCCTCCGAGACGAATGCCTCGGGGTATTTTTTGGCTGTTATGGCCATTCTTAGCCCCGCCGCAGCATCCCGATAGGACAGCCCTGGTTCCCGTCTTGGGCCCCTGGGCTTTTTCCTGGGTCTTTTTGACTCCGGCGGAGTTTCTCCCTCCGAGCGATGTCGTTTTTGCGTCTCGCTCGTATTGGCCTTGGTCTGGGTGGGTGTCAGTGCCTCTTTGGGCCCCGTCCCCCCCCTTCCCTTGGCCGCCAACAGTTTGGCTTTCCGTCTTTGAGCCCCCCGACGGTCGTTTCCTCCCGGCAGGTCCCTCTTTTGCTTTCTCAGCGGCGGTTCCTTGCGGCCCCGCCGTTGACTTCTCAACAGCGGTTCCTTTAGGTGCCGCCATTGCTGGCAAAGGTTGCTCTTGGCCCCCTTCTTTGGTTTTTTTGTTTTGGTCCATCATAGATGTTCCCACGAGTAGCTAGGGAAAGGGTGGTCCACCCCTGCAGAGCCCCGCATGCAGGGGTAAGGCTGGATACACTGGGGTGCGCCTTGTTCCCCAGGGTTGGCCGCTAGTGACTGGGCTTCCCCCCAGTCTTGCATCCCTTGGCGCGCGCCATACCCTAGGAATTGGGAGATTTTATAGTGTTCTCACCACGCGGTCCGGGTGGTTAAGCCCAGACCCCCGTGCCGTTCATCAGCACGTACCCCACGCTCCCTTTCAGGATCATGGGGGTCGTTGCGCCGAATGGACGGTTTACGGTGTATAGCTGGTCCGCGACGATGACCTTCAGTTGGCTCGGACGGGTGTAGGCCCGTTGGCTTCCCTTATAGTCACCGTTAACCGGAACCATTTCTGGTTTTCCGGCCGTTCTCCTATCCGCCACCTGGAGACGCGCCTGACAGGTTGCTGAACCCCCGCAGATGTTTACTGCGGTGTCAAGACTCTTTTATGTTATTAAACAATCTGTTAATACCTGCATGACCTCCACTGGGTAAAATATGAAAATTATTTGACGCATTTCTGTGTCATAGATTTTTTGCACATCTTTAATAATTGAAATATTTATATTTGCAATTTTAATTCTGAGGGATCCCTACTTATAATTTATTAATCGCGCATTTCCATTTTTTAAAATGTAGATTTCTGGTACCTTATATTTTATGCAAAAACTCCTTAAGATCTCTCAATGATGCAGTTAATGCGAACGTCGATCGAAAATTCTTCATTTTTAGAATTTTTCCTTATTCTGAAAAAATAATATGGCTTGTATAATAATTATATTTTTCATTTTTTATTAAATTATTCTGATTTAATACTTTATTTAATTTGTATTAAATTATATCTAAATCTGAAATGCAATCAACTTCAAAAGACTTTTGTGGCGGTTTTAAAAGTTCTACCACTCCAATATGATCAAGACTTTCGTAGAAAGGACTACTAAAACTTTGCCTATTTAATTGTTTTGCAGCTTGCTGTCTTGTCATGACAAACAGTGTGTTGAGTTGTTTAGATATGATTTCAATTATGGATAATGCATCTGCCACTTCATGTTTACTTCCTTTTACATATCGTACGTCAAGATCAAACTCTTCCAATAAAAGTCGAAATTTGGTAAGTCTACTAGTGGGGTTATTCATTCCAAAAAGATAAGCAAGAGGTCTATGATCAGTAAAGATTGTGAATTTTCGTCCAAATAAGGAGCTTCTAAAAGATTTTACTGCAAAACAATTCCTAAAATTCCTTTTCAATAACAGGATAGTTCGGCTTTATTTAATTGCCTAGCAATATAGGAGACTGACGAACCATCTCCGTTGAAAGCTCCTAAAGCTTTATTAGAAGCATCGGTTGTAACTATAAAAGTATTATTTTCCAAAAAATTTGAATACTGTAAAACTGGCGGGCTAACTAGTATCGGTTTAGACTATCAAAAGCCTGATGACATTCTGAAGTCCAATAAAATTTTACACCCTTACGTGTTAGATAATTTAGTGGAGAAACAATATATGCAAAATGGTTTGTGCTTCTTCTTGCTGTTGCTACAACTTGACTTGTTTTTCGTCTTTCGGTACAAAGTAATTTTGAATAGCCTGAACTTTTTGAGGGTCAGGAATTACACATTCTGCTGAAATAATGTGACCTAAATACAAAAGTTCTTTTTACAAAAAATCGCATTTATTTGTTTTAACTCAAGACTAACATGACGTAACCTTTGGAGAACTCTTATAAGATCAGTGTTATGTGATTCTAAATTGTATCGAAAAAAAATTAAGTAGTCCAAGTAAATAAAGCATGAATTATAAGTTAAACTTATAATTCATGCTATAGACATTGCTCTAGAAAAAGAACTAGGACTTATCTTAAGCCTCATTAACAGTCTCGTCATTTGAAATTGTCCTTGGTCAGTTACAAATGCTTACTTTATTTTTCTAATCCAATTTGATAATACCCTTTTGATAAATCCAGATGTGAAAAGTAAGCTCCGGACAAAAAATCTAAAGTTTCGGATATACACGGTAATGGAAATTTATCATCCTGTATATTTGAATTTAAAGTTCTCCTGTCAAATCACCATTCTTCACCTTTATTGCCTTGCTCATCTTCCTTCTTAGGTACTAATAAAATTTGAGCTGACCATGGAGAACTGGCGTCTTCAATTATTATTATCCTGTAACATTTTCTCTATTTGTTTTTTAAGCTTAGCTTTTTGAGAATAAGGTAAGAGGTCTGGTTTAACATAAACAAGATTTGTGTTAGCTGTAAAAGGATTTTTTTTTAAATTTTTTTTGCAGTTAAAGCTTCTCCATTTAAGTGAAAAACATCTAAATACTTAAAGAAAATTTTTTGTAAAGAAAACTTTGGCGATTTTTCGAGATGGTCAAGCTTTAAAATAATCAAATAAGCAAGGTTAATACTAAATAATGCAAAATATTTTAATAACATCATTTTAGAAAATGTTAGCTTATTTCCATCGTAATCAAATAAAGAGTGGGTATTTTCATTGCTATGAGGATTTTGCCATTCTTCTTATTGCAACAAAAAACCACAACAAACAAATTCAAGAGTTTTGTGTTTTTTATTATGCCTTAAAATCCTAATTTATTTACAATTTGTATTTCTCGGTTTCATCGTAAAAAAATCAAATTTTAATTTTTAGGCAATTCATTTACTTTTCTATGCGAAAAGATATTAGAAGTGGCTAGAAATATACATTATAATATATGGATAAAACGTATAGACTTATTGAATAAATGCCAGCTTTGCATAAATATTAACATTGACTTGTTTTGCCATGCGATTGCACAGCTGATGCTTCAAATCAAATATCAAGGAGTTTAAAGTGATAGAATATCGAATTGTATTGGGTTATTAAAATTAGTTTATAGTCATTAAATAATACTATCTATGATTTAAAATCAAAAAGTTAATATTAATAAAGAAAAATAAAATTGGTTTCTCAAAGCCTAAAATAGAATTGTTTTATATTCGGGAAATAAAGTGTTGTAAATATAAAACTTAATAAATAAATCAGCAAACTACATATAATAAAGAGTTATCCTCGTAATAATAATATCTAAGATAAAAACTAAGATCAAATAGCTAAAGATTAAGATTGATCCAAAAATGATAAATAAAATAAAGAAAAAATCAATCTAATCGTATTTAATATAATTTTGTATATATAACTTTGTATTCTATTTATATTTGACATGAAGTTCTACATATCCAGCTTCATTGCCCCGTTTGTAATCAGCAGTTTTGCGAACGACACGGACTCGTGATCGGGGATCGATTTTCCACTTAACCAGAGGAGATTTTCAGGTTTTTCCGTTTTCCGTATTTCCTTCGGCCCATTTTTAGCGTTATATAGAGCCGGAGAAAATCAACCGCAGCCAGCGTGTTCTGTATGCATTGCAAACTGTTGGCCTTTTAATGCACCACGAGAACAGAATACACAGTTCAATAAAAGGTGAAGGCAAAACAGAGATGTTTCAATTTTACATAAGTCTAATGTTTTATAATACGTAAAAATACTATCGTTATAGATTTGCTAGTATCGTAGATTTTTATTAATATATACTTTTATATTAACTGTTTACAGAAAAAGATTGATCTAACTTGTTGGTTCAATGTGGACGACATAATTTACCGAGATTAAGAAACCCATCTGCAAAAAGATTATTTACTCATCAACCATTTATTATTCAACCGTTTATTATTTTCTTTAAACATTAATACTCTTACTATGTAAATATACCAAGGTTTTGATATAAGTTTTTTGATTTCATGACTTCGGTCTCATTGCTTATTTTGCTCGCACTTCAAGTAGTTGAATCTAAAAAAACTTTTTTTGAACCATTCTTTGTGATAATTTAGCTTTTCGTATTTCTTTATATTCAATGCTGTCATATCTCTGATAGGCTATTGTTAAAATGGATGAGGCGATCTAGCAAGATTTGTCACATCATACCACCCTTCTCTGCTACCTATAAGGAGAATAGTGCCGTTTTATTTACCTTAAGTTATTGGATACTAAAAAAAAGGGAGACAATATATATTTTTATATGATTACTTCAGTAATTAGTATTTCTTTCGATTTTATTAACCTTTAATTTTATGGCTTCTTGATACCAAGCTAATTTCAAATGATTTTAGTCATTTAGTTACCTAGGATAAACGAGCCATTACGTAATAAATAAGTGATCTTTTAAATTATCAAAAACAATAGGAGCTGCTTATATCTGATCTTTAGTTTTGTTCCCAATATAAGGCATGTGCTAGCCAATATTACTTTTCATGTCTTCTAGTTTTTATATATTTTACATATGTGGAACAATGTTCAATAAGAAGGGGACTTCGGCAAAGAAATTATTCCTACTACGTTTGAAATTTTGAATTTAATAACGAGATATGGTTGGTCCTTTTAAAAAACGGTAGATCTCTGTTATTTTATTTAATATGTTTATCCTAAATGGCTCTACAATCTCTTAGAAAAGATTTTTGTAGCATAATTTGCTTTTAATGCTTCTTACTTCATAGTAAATAAGAACCCATAATACAGGGTATCTCACGACAAACAGGCGAAGCGAAAGTTTCAATATTTTTCAAAAATTTTGAAAATTTGGCAACTTCGAACAGTCGATAAGGGCCACACAACTAAAATATATTGACAGTTGTGACGTTTCCGGTTATACCGGAAGTAGGTGTCAACTTCGTTATTTTAAATAGAAGACCTTATACATATTTACATTTTTGGCTTTCACATGAAATATCACTAGGTATATTTTGTATATTATGTCCTATACCTAAATGTAACCGCTTTGACATATTTTTAATTTCATGTGAAAAATTATGTTTATAAGCTCTAACATAATTACCGATTACTCCCTTTTGATTGCCTTTATGTCTTGGTTAGTTTTATTTTAAATAAAGGACTACTTCAAAAGACTATTTTAATATTTGGTTAAAAAAAAGATACAGAAGGGTCAAAAACTAGCAATAAAAATTAAAATGAAAAAATCATTAAAAACCTTTTTTTTAAATAGAAGGTCCCTATTTTTATTATTTTCTTCATAAAGATAATTAAAAATAAGGTTAAACTAAGGTTATCTAGTCCAAAAATTGATAGTTTCCGAAATATTGGCAGTTTAAACTTAACCTAATATTAAAAGCCGCATAGTGACACGGCTCAAGGATTAATGATGAGTTGACCATGACGGTTGTCATAGTAATTTCTAGAAAGACAATGGATTATAACACAAATATCAGGTTGGATGAAAGATACCTGTATTAACTTAACAAATTCAGTTAAAAACACTTTAATTTTCTTTTTTTTCCTATTACGAGTCTTATTTTCCTTCCAAGCTCAATGTTTACACATTAATAAATACAACCATCTATAAAAATCAAAATATAGATTATTAGTAAAAATATATTATTCTATCATAAACAACACAGACAATTCACAATAAATTGGTTTGAGAAACAGTGAACCAAACATCTTTAAATAACGATGGTAATACATTATTCATGTATTAAATAAGGAAGAAGATACATTGCCTGTTCCAGACGATATACCCAAGCGTCGTTTACAAATTCGCCAAAAACTAGGCAATCCGCTATACTCATACGTCAGACGTCAGCGTCGTCAACTTCATTATCGTTATTTAATATATTTTTTGTTGGCAACACTAAAAATGTTCAGAGTGACATCAAACGGACACAACCACTATAAACATGGCGGCCACTAGGTAAAGTTGAAATTATACCCATTTGTAATGATGTCATTTTTATTTAACTGGTTTTTTTTTTTTAGTTTTTTTCAACTGGAAAAAGAACAAGTCCGAAACGAAATTGCACTTCAAATTGAGAATGTGATACAGCGAGCCGCAGATGCAACAAAATTGAGCACAACATCGATTGCAAATATAAAGAAGAATGGGATAAAATCAGATCAGGATTACGCAGCCCGTATATCTTCCAAGCAAAAGACAGCAAAAACCAAAATTACAACATATTTGAAACATAGAATTCGGGACATAATTTATTCTATGTACGCCAGAAAAGAATATGTAATATTGGCAACAATAAGAGAAAAGTTCAGGGAAGAAATTGAATATTTTGAGTTTTCCATTGACTCCTTAAAAAGATGGATCAATAGGATAAGCTTCAAGTGGAAAAAATCAAATAACAGAAAATATTTGATGGACTTGCCAAATATTGTTCATAAAAGAATCAATTTTTTAAGGGAGTATATCAAAAATAGAAATGTAGGTCCGGAAGGTTTTACTCCAGTTTTCATTGACGAGACGTGGATTTTTAGCTAGGGATCATTTCGTAGTAGCTGGCAAGATGACACCAAGCACACGGATTCAAGGAAAAACAGTGAAGGTAAAAATTATCTGGTTATCTTTTTAATTTTTTTTTGAATAAAAAGTATTGCCCTTGTAAGGGCCCTCTAACTTCATAATTTCATCTGTTTCATAGTTTCATATAATTTCTCTCTAAGACAATATGAGGGAATTTAACTCCATACACTACTCGTATGTGTATGGAACATTACTTATTAATTATATTAAATTTATGTGCTGGAAGAATGATTTCTAAAAGAAGAGAATTGAATTATCCTTTATTTTTAAGGTCATCGTTATATCGTGGTCTACGCCATGCAAATTTAATATTCAAGAGTGGATTAAAGACGGGAGATTATCATGACAATATGAACAGGAAAAACTTCGAAAACTGGTTTAAAACTCCCTAGCTGGTTCCAAATCTTCCCCCAAAGTCATTTATAATCATGGACAATGCAACTTACCATTCTGGTTTATTAGAAAAAATCCCGAGAAAATCTCGGACAAACCAGAGACTGACCGAATGGTTGAAGAAAAAGAATATTGGCTTTCCAGAAAAAGCCATGAAAGATAAAATATGGAGTATTGCACGCAGAAACTGCCCTAGTGAAAAAAGTACTTCTTTGATGAATATGTTAAACCTTTAGGACACAAAATTTTGCGACTGCCACCATATCATTGCTAGTTTAATGCAATTGAAATGTTATGGTCGGAATGTAAACGAAAATATGATCAATATATTGCCAATTTTAAGGGGTCACCTTCAGAAGTTCTGACTACATGGGAAAGGGTAATAAACGAAATTTTTATAGATCTTTGGCAAAAATATGTTTTTCATACAGAAAAGGTAATTGAAAAGGCTTGGGAGGCAATACAAGTGTGTGATGCCTATGACATTCTGCCACTTGTGATTACGAGTGACGAAGACGACGATGACGAAAACAATATCTCTGATTTCAGTTCTGACTCTGACAATACTGACGAGATTGATTAAGCTTTTTTTGTTCTAGCAAATTTTATTTTATGATCGTCGTTTAAGTATTCAATCATATCGTTACAATTTCATTTACTTGGTAATGCAATATGGCGTGTTTTTTTTGAGTTTGTTTGTTTTTTTTTGAAATGGTATTTTCATTTTAATGTGTGAACATATTCCTTCAAGCAGCATTTTTTTTCATGAACAAGTAAATTAAATTGTCAGTATTTAAATTTTTCCCAGTAAGTTAGAATAATTTTATACCATTATTCACAATTTTTGTAAGCTCGGTTTTGTTACGTCTACTGCTCGTGCCGAATTCTACTTTTCAAATATGTTGTAGATTTGGTTTTTGCGGTCTTTTGCTTGAAAAATATAGGGGCAGCGTAATCCTGATCTGATTTTATCCCATTCTCTTTATATTTGCGACCGTTGTTGTGCTCAATTTTGTTGCATCTGCGGCTTGCTCTATCAGAGTCTTAATTTGAAGTGCAATTCCGTTTCGGACTTGTTGTTTATGTCCAATTATTTATGATTAATTATAATAATATTTGTTAATTGTTAAGTTTGTTAATAATACAATAAATACTACAAGATTTTTTTAAATTTTTGGGAATGAAAGTATATACACGAATATAAAAATATAATAATATGCTACTAAAATAAATCATTTGTTAATTTCTGAACGTATAAAAATACATAGCAGACTATTAATTTCTGAAGGAGATGGTAAAGTTTCTAACCTAATATTGATTGGCAAAAATATCTACGCCATACGTTTTTTCTCACCTGGATGACGTAACTACAAATGGGTATAATTTCGACTATTCGGTCATTTTTGGGTATCATGGCCATATACATTAGCAGTTCAGGTATATTTATTAAGTTCGTTATTATCTTGAAAATTTTCTTATTCTCCAAATCTTTACCACATAAAGATGTTCTAGAAATCCAAGTCCAAGTATAAAGTGTTTTTTAAGGACCACGTAGTCCTACGGCACGTAGCACGTAGTCCAGTAATAGGATTTTAAAGATGTTATAATTAGGAGTACCATTGTATTGGGGATGTTTTCCTTGGTTTCTCCTAAACCCTTTGTTGGGATATGTAGGACTTGGATTTCACCATCTACATCTAGCTACAACAACCGCTAGAAGGGCTTACCATGAAGTAGAACAAGATCGACACACATGCTTATGCTCCAGCTACGGTGAATTTCACCAACCAGCCACCATTGAACTACCAGTCGTATAAAACACCAGTAGTATGAACCACCAGTAGTATCAAACACCAGTAACAAATCACCGTCAGCAACTACCAATTTACAATACTTGAAGGACTATCGCCAATGGTAACATCACCATATTAGGCTGTTACAGAACTTCCGTCAACAACATTTACAAGTAAGACCTAATTCAAGTATTTACAATTGCTTAACCTAAACTGCAAGAAACCTTTTTTATTGTGTAACTCTTATTTAAAACTTTCGCAATCATTTAAAACTCTTGTGAACATGTAAAATTTTTGTAGCACTTGTTACACTGTTAGGTTCAACCTTTTTATTTTCACCTTCTAAATAAAATACTGTAATTATTTTTTTAACATTGCCTTTTATTGACAACCCTACTAGACCAATTTGGAGTGAACATCGAGCGAATAACATCTTGCCCAGTCTCATGCAGCGACTTAGAGTTTAACTTTAATTAGCAAGCTAGCCTTAAACCTTTTTTATCTAAGGCCGCTATTTGACTATAAAACATATTTGACAAAGATCTTTTATAAAACATCTTGTTTGATTTTAGTTCTTTTAAGAAAAGTTTTTGATGAGTAGATTAGTATTACATTATCAAAAAACTTTGTAGGATTCAAAAAGAATCACGACGTTATTTTTATTTAAAAATGGAGGATATACGTGCATTAGTTGTGCTGTTGCTATGAGTACTACTGTTGTTACAATGTGTTTAGTATTAAAAAGAAAAAAACCGTCGATTTTGTAAAAGACCCTGGGTAGCGTAATTTAAGAGGGATGCCTGATCATCATCATAATCTTCTAAGAGAGTTACTATCTGAAGACAGTAGGAGTTATGAAAACTATTTAAGAATGGATCACGAAACATATACGTTTATTGCTTTAAAAATAGCACCAATTAGATCCCGACAAAATACACACTTGAGGAATCCTATTAGCATCGCTAATCAAATTATCGGAATTGGTTTGTCCATTCTCTTCATTAAAAGTATTATTAAAATTATACTCCAACGGGGTATAACTAGAATTTACATTACCACAGCTACCCCTGTGGTAATGGCCTCTTTGATTCTTGGGATGAGGCTGGACTTAATGGCCTGGTCGGTTGATCAAGAGTATCCCAAGTATCCATTAATATTTGTTGAATTTTGGTTTTGTTTGTTAGTTTCTGCCTTTTCATTGTTGTCATCCTGTAAATAAAAAAATGTCTTAGATAAACTTTTAATTTTTTTTTTCTTACAGACACCAACAACTTTAGGAATGGGAAAAAAATATTGCCAAGGAGTTTGAAAACAAATGGAATTTAGTCAATACAATTGGAGCAATGGATTAAAAACACATTTGAATTAATTGTCCGGAAATGGACGGCTTTCATTTCTTTAACTATTCTAAGTCTTACCATAGTATCATATTATTTGCTCTCATTCACGCCGACTATAAATTTGTGTATGTAGATGTTGAAACGAATGCCAGAATCGGAGATAGTGGTGTATTCACTAAAAGAGAACTAAGAAGGTGCTTACTAGACAAAAAAATATTAAACATTCCCGATGGCAAAAATCTTCCAAACACAAATATTACCATGCCCTATGTTGTTCTAGCTGATGACGCGTGCATCACACTTGCTGCTTGCATATTACATAATTTGTTAACTGAAAGACGAAAACATCTATATATAGATCTTCAGGAAATGCAAGTTCTTACAAGACAGGTTCATATTGGAGGGAACCGCCATGGTCGAGAAATAAGAGATTATATGGGACATAAGAGAGATATTATGATAGAAATGATCCAATTAAAGTTTTCAATTAGACTTATTCTTTTACGACAATAACATTTTCCGATTACACTAATCTACTTAATTGTATTAAGATGGCAAAAATCATCTAATTGAAAAACACATTATTGTCAACACATAATTTATAAATTGCAATAATCAAATAGTTCGATTGAGTTTATTTCGTTTACGGTTAACGATATATTCTATTAGGGCCATAAAATATTATATTTATTATTATATTAAAATATAAGCTATTTTTAATTTTAAATTATATTATACCGGTTCTGAAAAAGTTCCATGGCAAGAAAATTATATTTAATTATATAACTTACATTATTTTGATTTGTGGTATTTTAAATGACATTTCCAGCTTGGGATTATTTAGATTGGATTTCTAAATTGGTTTCTGATGTATCAGCTTCTGTTGACTTGTCCAAAAATTTTAATGAAGGAAACCAATACACCTTATAAACATCATGCTCTTCAGCTCCACTTTTTTTGGACTGAATTACCTGTAGCATTAAAATAAAATAATAAATAATTAACATTAAATTATATTATATAACAATAAACTAAAAAGTAAAATGTTATAAAAATATAATATATTTACCTTCATTTTTTCTGATAAATATTGGCTTCTTAACCCATTTAGTTTTTTTTTTATATTCTCCACCTTGCAACCATTGCTTACCGTACTTATTATTTCAGCAATTCGTTTATATTTATCTAGTCTTTTATTTCGATTTTTGTAATCCGGATGTTAATGATTATATAATATTTCTTAACTCTTATATTCCGAAATTAATAATTTGGTCGCCGCAACGCACCAAACAATCTTATTGCCCACCATATTGCTTTGAAATGGTAAAATATTTTATCAAATGTAATCGTATGTTATTAAATGCAATAAAATATAGTATATAAAACTAATCTTTTATAAAAGAAGTAACATTACATTCTAAAATATTTTATAACATTTCTTTTATAGAAGATCGTGGTCAAATATCTTTTTGAGTCTAATACCGGCCTAAGTCGTAAAACATCTCGACTTAAATTTGGCGCCCCAACGTGATATAATTTTAATTTTTTAATGTTGCAGTTTACTCACTTGCTGCCTTCATTCTTTGCTTCTGGTAGCGGTTCTCAATATTTAGTTTACATTTAGCAGTTGTTTTAATCGGTAACATTGTCTACATTTTTTATTGGATTTTGAATTTAAAGTTTGGAATTTTTGGTATTTGAATTGAACTTTAATTTTCAGTTTTTTATTTTCTAGTTAGATCTGTTATTGAGATTTTTAAATTTAAGCCATTTTGACTGTGCAAATTTAAATATACATTTTGCAGTTTTAATTTTTAAGGTGCTGAGATTTCGAATTTTGTAAACTGGTTACTTAAATTTTTACATTTATTTTTTATTGGTATTAATACTTCCTTATATTGATATGAAGTTAGATGCAACTTTTTTTTTCTTTGAAAATTTTATTTTCTGCGACTTGGTGATTACATAGATTTTGGCAATTTTTTTATTTCATTGTTTTCCAAAGGTTACTTTTGCTGAAAATAATGAGTAAATTTTGATTGGATCATTGATTACTTTACCCATCGGTTTGATTTTTTTCCACAGGTACTTTTCTGTAAATACTTCAAGTGATTTCAACTGTTATTCAATTAGTATCCAATAATTTTTACTTTTAAATAAGAGCCTTGTAATCGTGAGTTAAATACTACTACTCTATAATAGAAGTAACTCCATTCATTTTACAATTTTTTTTTAATTATTTAATCCTGTTGTTTTCAAAAATAATTTCATTTGCTTTAGACAAAGCTGGATGCTTAGATAAGAATTTTGCAGAAAATTTACTGTTTTGTTTTTTTCTTTTTTTTTTTAATTAACGGTACATATTTTTAATATTTCGAATAACCAACAATTTTTTTTTTGGGAAAACGGATGTTGCTGCTGCGGTGGTATCAACATTTTTATTTTTTTCAGGAGCTTGAGTATGTCGTATGTTATTGTGAATTTGAATTTTTTTTTGTATTTTGTTGATTAAGCGTAGTTAACAAAACAATTTTTTCCCCGAATAAGACTTGTAAAAGTTTTAATTATTATTATTGACTGTATCTTATAATAACTGGCTATCTCGGGTTGACAATTTTTTTTTGATTTTACTCTTTCTACTACTAACAATACTAGTTGGATTCATATTTTATTTTCTCGCACAATTTAAAAAGTAAATCTTTGAAGACAATATTAATTATTAATTCTACACAAGCCATTATTTTTGGCAAAATACCTTTCAAATTAGAGCCAGAGAGACTCAATAAAAAGGAACTTTTATATGATCTTTATATGAACCTGATAATATGGATTCATTTTAAAAAATCTCAGAAGTGTCTTTATGTGTTGAAAAAGATTCTTCTTTTGTTTTTTATGCAACATTTTGTGACGAAGATCCAAATGAGTTAGAAATATGAAATTAAATTAAATTTTATTTAACAACTTTTTCAAGTACTTTAACCCAGACTAAAAAGATGGAATCGAAGACTTGTCATACCTATTATAGACTAGAACTATTTAACACTAAGGATCCGGAACTTTTACAAAAACGATCAACTTTATTAAAAACATTAATGGATTTAATTGTCGAGTATAATAGTAGATCTAAATCTATGCAAGAGCCTACAGCTCTACAAAATAATCCTATAGATCCTCATTTTCCTGCAAATACGATTGGTAATATTACTCCACCACCTCATACTTCTTCACCTGGTCCTTTCACATCAAACAATGATGGTACAGTGAATCAATTGACAATTTCTTCACCCAGTATTAAAAGTGTGCCTATTTATAAGTGGCAAATTAAGATTTTGGGAAAAACTTATGAAAGTTCTATTGCGTTTTTAGAGGAGGTGGAAGAATATTGCCATAGTAGATGCGTGGATAAGAGACAAATTTTTGATTCTGCTGGAGAGTTTGTCTGCTCGTATTCAGGGGGAAACAGAGTCAGTTTTTTTATACGTTACTATTTTGTTTGATTGCATGCCCACTTCAGTTGAGAATTCCTTGAGATTGCCAGTTTTGCGTAAAAATATTTTACCATTTTTCCAAAAATGCTTAGCACTTCATAATTTAAAAACACTAATTAAATTAATAGAACTTTGTAGAAAAATAGAAGTCACCCGAGAATCAGTTAACTCTTTTAAACCCCCAAATCTTTCTTCACTAAGCTTAGATCCAGATTTAGCATACTCAGGTCCTTCACGTACAACCAGACATAGTATTGATGAGGCGTCTGTCCCTAAAATATTTTGCTGGCGTTGTAAATAGCCAGGTTATATTGTCAAAGATTGCGGTAAGCCAAAGCATGATTTCCATTGCTTTACTTGTGGTCGTGTTGGTTTCACCAAAGCGACTTGTCCAACTTGCAGCAATACTCGAAATGTGAGACTTAATAATTTTCAATCGAGAAATCATGATAGGCATAATAGCGATCGACAACAAGATTATCGGCAAATACCCAACAACAATAACAACATAAGTCAATGTGTTGCCAATAATAATAGGCGCGGCAATGGCCCATAAAATTCGGGAAATGGTTCAGGGAGACGGTAGATGGCCGAACTGTTGTCTCTGATAGTGATAATTCGGCACTTTTTCAGAATAAGCTAGTTCTTGATTATATTTTATCTCAAGTAGGGGATGAGGAATGTCTGTATGTTAATATTTTGGGTTTAATTTTGGTCTGTTCATATATTTCAACTATTTATGGTCTATTGGATAGTGGGGCAAATAAGGTATTTATGAATCTTGATGGGTGAAATATGTTAAAGAGTCAAGCTTCAAAAGACTGATGTTTCTTGCCGAGTTGCAAAAGACAGTGAATGTTTATGTTTGGGTATAGCAACAGTTCCTGTTCGGTTGCGTGACGTTGTTAAGGTCATAGATATTTTTGTTATCCCTCGGCTAAGGCACAAATTAGTGTTAGGCATAGACTTTTGGATTAGCATGGGAATAGCTCCGGATATGAGAAAAGGGGAATGGTGTTTTTCTAATGTTGAGTTAAATGATCCAATTTTAAACTCAATTTAATCAGAATCAAAATTAAGTAGTGACGAAGCTTCTAGACTTAAAGCAGTTGATGAAAATTTTTCTCAAACAGATTCCGATACTTTAGGTTTTACTAGCCTAGTACAGCATAAAATTAAGGTTACTAAATCTAAACCTATTAAGTAACGTTATTATCCAGTCTCACCTTTTAAATAGGAAATAATAAATTCTGAGTTAGGTAAGATGATTAAGTTAGGAGTAGTCGAAAACTTAAACAGCGCTTGGTCTTCACTAACTCTGGTGATACGATTCTGTGTTGATTATCGAAAGTTGAATAGGGTTAGCGAACGTGATGTATATCCATTTCCTTATATTGCAGATATTTTATGCAAATTACACGGTGCAAAGTACTTAACTACTTTGGATATAAAAAGCGCTCTCGTTCATTTACAGCTTTCACTGTACCTTCAAAAGGACTTTATCAATTTGCTAGGATGCCTTTTGAATTACACAATGCTCTAGCTACCTTTCAGCGTTTGATCGACAGTCGTACCAATAATTATATGTATGATCTCTTGGTACAGTTAAATCCGGAGAATGAGGAGGCCACAAAATAGGTCCATTATTGGAAATCCACTTGTCATTAAATGATGCGTCTAAGACAGGAAGGGTTCTGTTTGGAGGTGCACCATTATATTGTTAATAAATGTTTTGGTATTCTGCCAGTGGTAAATTCATTAAATATTATGTATCCAAGCCCTCTAGAATATTTAAATATCCTTCTGTAAAAATTGATACAGAATTAAAAATGTAAAACGTTATATGCATTAAATTTTTAAGTGACTTGCCATTTAAGTTTTCTTCGTAAAAGTGCAATTTAATGATTCGATTATTTCAGATAGCATAAAAAACATTAAACTACCAGACTTCTTAATAATTTTGTGATCTCACAGCGGAGATCACAAAATTATCACAAGGGTTTGAATCACTCTAAATCTGGAAAAAAAAATTAAAATTTTTTAAAATTTTGCCTCACCAGTTCAAATTACGTTATTCAAAAACTGAGGATTTTCCTGTACAGTTCCTGTTAAGATAAATTCACAAAACTGGATTTTTTTGGGCAAATCTGGTTCTCTGAAATGCTGAACCAAAGATATTAAATAAGGGCGGAAGTTATGTTTCAACAAAATCCTATGTATTGTGTCTTTTGAGAATCTAGTTTGAGAAAGCTACTTATCTTAAAGACGTCATACGATACGTTGCAAAATATCCCAAAATTTGAATATTTTCATTGTCAACAAGTGGTTTCCTTTTTTGCGCTTTCGCCTTAACAGTGCCAAAATGTTCAAAATTTTCTATTTTTTGCCTAACAATGCAACATGATGGTTCGGCCAACTAGTCAACAATCCTTGAGCCGTGTTACTATGCGGCTTCTAATATTAGGCCAAATTTAAACTGCCAATATTTTGGACAAAACTATAAAACTATAAACTATCAATTTTTGAACTAGATAACTTTATACAAGGTTAACCTTATTTTTAATTATATTTATGAAAAAATAATAAAAATAAGGCGTTTCCATTTAAAAAAATGACCTTTTTGACCCCCTGTATCTTTTTTTCGAAAAAAAATTTAAGTGGCCCTCCTTTAAGATAAAACCAAAACTAACCAATAAATACAGACTACTAAAAGGGAGTAATTGGTAATTGTGTTAGGACTTATAAATATAATTTTTCAAATGAAATTAAAAATATGTTTAAAATGGTGATACTACTAGGTATAGGACATTATAAACAAAATATACCTAGAATTTTACGAGAAAGGCAAAAAATAAAAATGTAAAAATATACAGGGTGTTCTACTTAAAATAACGAAGTTGTCACCTACTTCCGGTATAACCGAAAACGTCACAACTGTCTTAGTTGTGTGGCCCCCGCCAACTGTGCCATGTTGCCAAATTTTCAAAGTTTTTTAAAAATTTGTTTCTGAGATATTGATCGCGTCTATTCGTCGTCAGACACCCTGTACATCATGTAAGAATACAGCAATCCTAATAGGACCTTACAGTAGATTCTCCGTACTAAAACATCAGATGCATAATATTGTAACAGATAATGCGGGCTGAAGATTATGAATTTTATTACTCTACAAGCACATCGTATATGACTCTGTATTAGTGTCTTAGGTAAACTATTATTGCGACTGCTTTACCTTCAAGCGCAAAATATAAAAAATGTTCGACATAACTAATAAATATAATTAACGTCTCTTTATTCAAAAGTTAAAAAAATATAAATGAAAAACTAAATGTAAAATAGATGTATCTAGTCCCCAATAGCGCAGTCTAGCTATCTGCTTTATATTATAGCCAGGATAGCATATATACCAGACACAGTATTCATTAAAAAATGTATAATATAATATGTGAAATAAAAAAGTGTTTTTATATGATTAATTGATTTTTTTAATTTAAAGTTTTTAACATTAGTTGGCCATAAATTGAAAGACTTAATAACATTAAAGGTAGAAGACCAATGAAATTGAGCTTAGTGGTAGTGAAGGGGGTTGTCAACATATTTTTAAATCTGATATTAACAGAGTGAAGCCAGTTTGGTGGAAAAGACGGTCCCTACGTGATATAAGTGACTCTTTATTATTCATATTTTAATATTTTAATAGCAAATTTATTAAAATAAAGTTGTCGCCTAGACTTCATATTAAGCAATTCTAGAAAATAACTCGAAAGATGATCGTACTTTCTAAGGCCATACATAAATTGTATTTAAGAATTTTGCACTCTCTGAATGCAATACTTATCCTCATGATCAATAAAAATCCTATATACAACATTGCAGTAATTTTCTTATTTTAATTTATTTTAATATTTAATTCATTTAAATTTCTAAAAGCGAATCTCTAGAAATGCATAAATATTTATATTTTCTTAGGTTGAGATTTAGTATATGTCATTTACTATAAAGAATTACTATTAGAGAAAAATAAGATTCTTTTAATAACGTTTTTAAATGATCATGGAATATCAAATCACTGTCTAAAATAACTTATGGATATTCTCACTCTCCACAATTTTAAGCCTCGTGTCATCCAATATCAATTTAAAGTTCTCTCCCATGGTGCTTATCCTATCCTTATTACCAAATAACATTAAATAGGACTTGTAGTTAATATCTAATGCATGACCTGTAGAAAATCTAATAAATAAATTCAGATCATTATTAATTAAATTCACTGGTATAGGATTATCAGCATATATATTAATACACATGGAGTCAGTTTATTAACCTACTCTTTTGGTATTATAGGATGGAGTAAAACGGACATCGAAATTTTGCAAAGGAAGGCTAGAACACTCCTAATGAAAACCAATAAGTATCATCCGCGGAGTGCCGTAGAACGAACTACGTTTCCTCGACATATGGGAGGAAGAGGAATGACCGACATAGAGAAGCAGCTAACTCAGCAAATTAGTAACTTGCGTTCCTTTTTCTTAAGAAAGGCTGAAATATCACATATTCGTCGTGCCATATATGAAGCAGACAATTCAACAACCACTTAAACTACAGCAGCTTGAGCTGCCCATACACCATCGCACCGAGCAAGAAAAAATGCAAGCTTGGATGGGAAAACCACTACATCGAAGGCATGGTTCACGAAGTTCAACAAGAGTATGTCGACATAGCGGCGTCAAACTACTGGTTGACTTCGGGATAGCTTTTCCCCGAAACTGAAGGGTTACTTATGGCTACTTAAAATCAACAAGGAATTATTTAAAGTTTGTCATAGCTGATCCGATGGTAGATATAGGTATGAATGTGAGAAAATTTCTACGAAGAGAACCTTTATTGATGTAGTTATTTATAATTATAGTATATATTTATTTACTTAATAATAACAACCTAAGAGCAAAATATAATAAAAAGATTATTTAGTATAGGGATCTAGAAGACCAGATACCAAGACAATGCGAAATGATAGAAGTGTGAATAGCTCTAATTATTGTGTCAATAATAGGAGTAATATCAAAAAGCCTAATCGAAAACATAAAACTGCTCAACATTAAGGAAAGCATCTATAAGCTAATGCAGAAGTCGACGTTATTATCCACATCTCGAATTGTCAGAAAGTTCATTAGTAATGCAGATAAAGTTAACTAGTTTAAGAAACACATGTTATTTTAGTTTAATTGTCTTATGTGTAAATAAAGGTAAAAAACGATAACATGGAAAGGACTCCATCAGAGCTTCATCCTTCTGATATCTGAGATATCTAGGAGATGGATATTTAAGGATTTTTGTAAAATCATTTTTCGACGCCAATCTAAGAGCGACTTCTTGCACATCATCTTAAGTGGTATAAAGTTTTGAGACATTTGCTAGCTGCAATATCCTTATTGATTTAGTAAAGATATGTAAAACAATGCCAAATTTGGTGCAAAATATACTAAGCTTATAAGTAAGATGAGTTGCAAGTCCGGCTACGAATAAAACAACTGGAAATTTAATATTTTTTTTTAAATATGGCTGTAAGATATTTTAAATATAATAAATATAATCTATGAAAAGCTCGTTCTTCACCCAACGGATTAAGCGTTATTAATTAATCTGATTCCCCATGCACTGGAACACTGTTAACAATTGCTTTTGATAGACACTTCTTTAGATAAATTACTAGGGGTGGAGTGGTATCGCCATGTGCAGAAAAAGTTAACAACAAACTGTTAGATTTTTTCTTCGCCTCTCCTTGATATCATACACATTACAGAAATCTTTTGGTGCCAGTACTTTTCATATTTTGCAACAAATCTGAAAACAAGTTTCATCCCCGTTATAGATCGTGCTTGGATCACTTAAAACGAAAAAGTCTTTTTTCTTTAAGATAGCTTTCTATTTCAGAAAACTAGCCCCGTATACTTTGCTTAGAGATATTTGCTGATGCCGCAGTTACTCATTATGGTGTTCGTTCCGTGAGAATTAGATGCCTTTTTAAAAATAGATTGTACCAATCAGGAATAGTCACCACGAACATAATTTTGAAATAATGTGTTTGTGTTTATTAACTATATTTTCTGCAGTCAAGAAATTCTTTAGAGAAGCCTTAACATCCAATTTTCTACATGGGAAATCTTTTCTATGACTGTCTAAAATCCATTGAACCAGTTTTTTTTCTTCGTCTTTTGTTAGATAATATATACTTCGTCCAAGTTCTGGTTTGGAAAATTTTGGGCCCAAACGATATTGCAGCGTTTGACTTGGTATGCCATATTTTATAGCAATGGTTTTTTTTTGGTACACTATTTTTCACTTCAACCAATGCTTTTTGAAGCAGACCTTAGGTGTATGATTTGGAATATTTTGTATGTTTCTTCACTTTTGGCATCTGCAATTCTGGATAAAAAGCAAATTACACTTAAAAATACCTATATAAATTCTTAGATATTTAAATAGATATAGTTATATTTCCATACACTTATTACTAAAAATTAATTATATGTTTATTAAATTTTTACGGATGTTACTTCTTAATGCAAAAAGATAACGTAAATGTAAATTTGTTTCTTATTTATTTACATTTTAAATATTTTAATTTACGAATATATCTATTTATTGGGCAAAAAGTCTTAAAAATTTATTTTTATGAATGCCAATATTAGGAACAAGAATAATACCGTCAAAACTATATTTGGGCACCCATGTCAATAATTGCGTGTTATGGTTTCCAAAAGTTGGCACCATATAAGCCGGCGTAAAATCCTAACTTTTATAACTGAAAATATGGTAAAAACAAATTTATAGGATCTATATGTGTATTTAATAATTTCTACAATACTTAGGGAGAGCGAATATACCTTACAGAGCATTTAAAAAAATATAATTTCGTTTTAAAAAAGCTAAGAACTTACTTTATTTCTTAACGGCGTTACTTGTAACATACATGGGCTGGTGCCAACATTTTGGTGGTTTATCCTATGCTTTCTGGTAATAATACGATGTCAGTAACCGAATTATCTGAAGCCATTATTATTTAAATAAATAACACCTCTTTGCCAGGAGTTACCCGAGCAAAAAAGTGGAATTGATTTTCCATAATGTTCTGTCAATTCAACATCTTAAAGAAAAATGAAAAAATTATCGAAGAAAAACCTAGATATAAACCAGTACCATAGATATAAAGATAAAAACCAGGTTTTTCTTTAAGAAAAATAAATAATACTTAAAGATATTAGCCATATCAATTTCAAAATACATGTATGAGTTATTCATTTGATAGAGCTTTAAGAAACCTCATAACCTCATTTATATTAAAATAAATAATAAGTCGATTTTATAAATGTTTGATAAAGGAAATTATCATATTTTTCTTATTTATATACAGAATAATGAAAAGCCGGGATCCATTATATCTAAAGATTGCTTTTCAATGCCCGTGGCTATGTTTATTTTACACCTGTCCCAGCTGTCGTGTCGTGGCTAAGGGATTGCACCAGGTTTTAACGATGCCAGGTGGGGCCTGTACCCACCTGTTACACCAGGTCTCCGGCTGTCCGTGGTCACGTCTCGCGAGCCGGAGAAAGGGGGGTCTTTGCCGCCCGGACCAAGAGGAGACAACCTCATCAAAAACCTAAATCCAAGATGGGGAGCCAGGTCGAAGGATGCGTGGCTAGATAGAGGACTAGCCGCAACTGGTTTCAACCTTGGGGCACCGGGGGGCACCCCATTGTATATACCCCTTATCCCAGCATGCGGGGCTCTGCTGGGACGGACCTACATTCCCTTGCTACTCGTGGGAACATTATGGACATGAGCAAGAAAACAAAAAAAACAAAAGAACGGAGACAATCCTCCGAACATAACAGTAAGGCAGGAGAAACATCCTCCTCCTCAAAGCAAGTGGCAGGAGCAACAACCTCCTCCTCTCAGATGGCAGGGGCAACACCCTCCACCACAAAGCAAGCGGGAAAAGAAACTGCTTCAAAATCTCAAAGGAGATTTTCCTTTTCTCTTCCAGAACTGGGAAAGCCTGGGGGAAGGGACGATCCACTAAGGCGTGGACTTAGTGGTGCAGGCGTCAGGAAATACCTACGCTTTCTTCACGAGGGCATATCACCCGAAGAAGCGAGGAAAAAAGTCCTAGACGACAAGGAAAAAAGAAAGGAAGAACAACCTCCTCAAACTTCCAAGGCATCGCCTAAGAAAAACCCCCAAGGTAAGAGGGGAAGTGACTTCATCTCACCCCAACAAAAAAAGGGGGAAAAGAAGCAAAGAACCGGTGACGATCCCCGGGTAATGAAGACGAGCAAGTCTGCAAACATAGCAGGGCAAGCCACCAGCTATGCAAAAGCGGCAAAGCTCATCAGAATCGGAGTATTGCCGGAGGACTACCCTGAGGCAACTCTAACCTCCGAACAACTCACAGATGTGGAGGAAGCAGTCGTATCAGAAATGATCAACAGCACAACAAAGGGCCTGCAGTTCTCAGGTATTCATTTTCGCTCGGGAATGATACTTGTGGACTGCGAGTCGGAGCAGACAGCAGAATGGCTGGCTCAGATGGCACCTAGGTTGAAGGAATGGAAAGGGCCAGCGCTGGTAGCGAAAAGAGGAGAGGACATCCCAAAAGCGCATACCATCAGCCTTTTTCTTCCACGGAGCAAAGGGCAAGACACCACAGCTCTCCTGAAACTCATTGGAGTACAGAATCCAGAGATCTCCACCGAGACCTGGAAAGTAATAAGCGCCAAAGGAAATGGCCACGGTCAAGTGCTTTCTGTTGGGATCGACACCAAATCTGCGGATAGCATCCAGGCAAAGGGATACACTATCCACTACAGGTTTGGGCAAATCCCCGTATCTGGCCTCAGAAAGCAGGAGAAGGCAAAGGACAAAAAGATGGAGCTTGATCCATCCACTTCAGCCTCTACCTCCTCCGAGCCAGTCGCCAATGAGAACACCTCTACGGCGACTGAAACACAAGAGACCGAGGGCATGGACCTCGATCTCAATGTCAACCCGACCACTTCCGCTGAGGAGAATGTCATCAGCAGCGAAGAAGAAGATAGGCTTCTGGGACCTAATGTAGACCATCAGGGGGACGGACCGGATGGCCCTGACAAATCATAAGAGGACTTCACTCTGCCAAACCAGAAGCCTTTAAATTCAGCAAATTAGCACAAATAAACCTGCAACACAAACGAGCATCCTCCGATGTGATTGCACGGATGTTTGTCAAGCAAGATCTGGGACTAGTCTTGATCCAAGAACCCTGGATCAATCGGGGGCAGATCAAGGGTCTGTCAAGCAAAACGTCAAAAGTAATATATGATACCAGGCAGGAATCATCCAGAGCCTGCATTCTCATAAGAAATAACATCAATTACATATGTATTTCAGAACTCATGACACGGGACCTAACACCTATTGTCGTAAATCTCGACATTGGGGACACCAACAGGACCATAGTAATTGCGTCAGCATATTTTGCTGGAGATGGGCCTATGACACCACCAGCAGAAGTGCAAGAGCTGATTCAATACTGTAGCAGATTGCGTCTACCACTCCTTCTAGGATGCGACGCAAATGCTCACCATATCACATGGGGAAGCACAGATATTAACTTTAGAGGTGAGTGTCTGCTTGAATATCTAACGACAACCGATCTCGAGGTTCTGAATGTGGGAACTACACCAACAATCGTAACTAAATCAAGATCGGAAGTATTAGATATTACTTTAGTCAGCTCCAGTCTCAGAGACCACATCAAGGACTGGAGAGTATCAGCTGAACCATCACTGTCCGACCACAGGATTATCGAATTCAAGCTGGACAGCATTAAATACAATCGACCCGAAAGGAGGGTCCCAGGAAAAACAGACTGGGAATCATACAACACCAATCTGGAAAACAACTTAAATTATCTAAGCTTAAATGGGAAACCGCACCATCTAGACTTAGAGCAGGACTCACAAGCTGTCACACGTGCAATAAATGAGGCGTTCGACTCAAGTTGCCCAGTGACCAGTGAGAGACCCGTTAAAGACGCCCCGTGGTGGAATACACACCTGTCAAAACTAAGGTCAAAAGTGCGTCATCTTTTCAATACAGCGAAAAGAGACGGTAACTGGCAGGTATATGCCGAAGTGCTTACTCTTTATAACAAAGAGATAAGAAAAACCAAAAGACAGCACTTCAGAACTTTCTGTGCGGAAATCGCTAACACTCCGACTGCGGCTAGACTGCACAAAGCAATGGCTAAGGGAGGCACATACCCAATAATGGCCCTCAAAAAGCCAGATGGCACCTACACGAAGGGAGAAGAGGAGCAAGCCATCCTATTACTTCAAACACACTTTCCAGGGTGCGAACCTATAGAAACGGTCCCAATAAAGTACACCAATCCTAAAAAAGAGGACTGGGAAGTTGCAAGGACCGTCTTTACGAGAGAAAGGTTGAAATGGGCAATAAACACCTTTCAACCGTACAAGTCACCGGGAGTGGATGGAATTTTTCCTGCTCTCCTACAAAACGGACAAGAGAAAGTCCTTCCTCACCTGAGTAGAATAGCAAGGACGAGCTTAGCGTCGGGATACATTCCCAGTAGCTGGCGAAGGGCAAAAGTCACCTTCATACCGAAAATAGGAAAAAAAGATGGGACTGACCCCAAATCTTTTAGACCTATCAGCCTTACGTCTTTCATTCTGAAAACAATAGAAAAAATTGTAGACAACCATATCAGGAATGACATTCTGGAGAGAGCACCTCTACATCAGTGTCAACATGCTTATAGAGCGGGCAGATCCACAGAAACCGCACTATATCAACTGACACAAATCATCCAGAAAAACCTGAATGAGAAAAAAACAGCCATCTGCGCCTTTCTAGATATATCTGGGGCATTTGATAACACGTCACATGTAGCGGTAAAAAATGCCCTGGAAAAAAGAAATTTGAACAAAACCATAATCCGATGGATTTCTCAAATGCTTGCCACGCGTACGGCTGAGACTACTGTGGGCGAACAGACCACAGGCATCAAAACTACTCGTGGCACGCCTCAAGGAGGGGTAACTTCACCCTTACTATGGAGTCTAGTAGTCGATGAACTACTTGAGATATTGACAAATCTCGGTTTCACCTGCATAGGATATGCTGATGATATCGTTATTATAGTCAAAGGCAGGTATAAGGGCACTTTATACGACCTCATACAAAGAAGCCCAAGCATCACGGAAGAATGGTGCACATCAGTGGGGCTGAGCATAAATTCAGCGAAAACTACTATCGTACCATTCACTCGTAAAAGGAAAATGCAACCCACCAGGGACATCCACCTGGGCGGACAAGTTGTACATACGTCGGATGAAGTAAAATATCTAGGAGTGACACTGGATAGTAAGCTTAGTTGGAACAAGCATCTAGAATTCACAGTAAACAAGGCCACTAAAGCCATTATGATCTGTAGGAACCTAGCGGGTAAAAACTGGGGATGCTCCCCAAAAATACTGCGATGGATGTACACCATGATGGTTAAACCCATAATCACATATGGGGCAGTGGTGTGGCATGACACTACAAAGTTAAGTACAGTAAGGCGTAAACTTGACAAGGTTCAAAGACTTGCATGCGTATGCATCACAGGAGCTATGAAAACATGCCCTACAGCAGCACTGGAGGTCATAGTTGACCTGGCACCTCTTCACCTGGCAGTAGAGGGAGCTGCTAAAAGGGCCATGTTCAGATTAGCAAGGGATATAACGAACAGTAGGGACATTGATCAGAGAGCCTGGGTATCTCAAACAAGATCCATTCCCCTGTTCGATCTTCCCAAGGACGATATAACTCGGGAATATCATTTTGTTAGGAATTTCAGTACAAAAATTGACAGCAAAAGTGACTGGGAAAATGGATCTGTCGCCCGCTCACTTAAACAGAATACTATCAAATGGTACACAGATGGTTCTAAAACCGAAAAAGGAACAGGAGCTGGAGTATTTGGGCCTGGCACCAAATACTCAGAGCCACTGGGAAAATACACCAGTGTCTTTCAAGCGGAAATACACGCTATAGAAAGATGCGCTCAATTAATCCTGAACAAAGACTACCTCAAGCAGGACATCGCAATCTTCACCGACAGTCAAGCAGCCATAGCAGCACTGAGTTCACATGTCATCAGTTCTAAAATGGTAAGAGACTGTTTGGGCAAACTTAATGAGGTAGGAAAGAGAAATAAAGTCACAATATTGTGGGTACCTGGACATACAGGCGTGTAAGGTAACGAAGAAGCCAATATTCTGGCAAAAAAGGGATCTGGTTCTCAATTTGTAGGACCGGAACCTTTCTGCGGCATAGGAAAGAATACTTACCTATATGAGCTTACAAAAATGGAGGATCAACTCAGAGAAAGCCTCTGGGATGATCATCCAGGGTTGAGACACTCCAAGATGTTCCTTGGAACCCTCGACCCAAAAAAATCTAAAGCTCTAGTAAGTTTAACTAAAACTAAACTACGGATTGTAACAGGATTCCTAACAGAGCACTGTCACCTTCGAGAACACCGCAGGAAACTAAAACTAGAACAGACAGGTGAATGCAGATTCTGTGGGGAAGAGGAAGAGACCCCAGAACACCTAGTAACTACATGCGAAACAGTTGCCGAAAGTCGTGCCATGCACCTCGGTAATTATGAAATTCCAGAAGGAAATATCTCATTACTGGAACCGTCACAACTACTAGCCTTTATTAAAGCCATAGGATTGTACGAAGTAATTTGACTTGAGAATAACATCAAGCAGTAATTAGAAAGGGGCACACAATAGATCTTTTAGGTCGCAGTGAAACTTCACCCTTATTTTAATCTAATCTAATCTAATCTAATGTTTATTTTATAACTAGAAATTAAGTAGTAGTTTTAATCTTCAAATACTTAACTCAACTAATTTTCAAAAATGTCTAGTTTTTTAGCAAATAATGATGCAATGATGCAAATACTTATGCAGAAACTGCAAAAAAAACGTTTATAATATCATAAAAATGTATCAATTATTTTGACAGACTCAAAACAATACTATTGTTTCGCTTTAATAATATATAATTTTTTTTTTAAATAAGCTTTGACAAGATAGTGTTTAATGAAGTCGATATTCAACGTAGTAATGCAGATACTATATTTTATAGGAAAAGGCAAGCATGGCAACGCCGCTCGAACTTACTCTACCAGTGACGTCGTCAAAAAATATTTACATGATAGCTATTTATTAATAATGCGAGAGTATGCTTAAATATAAGTAATATTACCGTTTATGAACTATTTATGTTTTTTAACACACTCCAGTAGAGTACAATTACCTACGTAATAAAGAGCATTTTTATCTAAATTAAATAGTTTTTAGGTTTCATAATGGTTCATGTTTTAAGATACAAAATTTTAACATTTTCCATAATTTTATTGTATTAAACAAATATCAGTTTTACATCACTTATTTTATAGCACATCAGATAATATACAAAATATAATATTGTATAAGAGGGCACTGACTTATTCCAAGGGACAGCATTGTTATATCAAAAATTAATCTACTTAATCTTTTTATTAAAAATATACAGATATTATGCCATTTTTTCTGTCAAGACAACAACAAAATATCAAATAATCCTGTTAGTAAAACCATGGATTAAACTTTATTTTTTAATTTTTATAGTTTTTACAAATGAGACCTTCTTTCTTTTTCAACCAAAAACGAAATAAAAATTAAAGAACATTACAAATGCCAAGTGTAAACACCAAGCTGCTGTTGCACAAGATGACATTTCGTTTATCCTTGCGGTGTGGCCATGCCACATTTTTCAAAAGTGTTAGGATTAAGAATGTGAATAAGTTTTTTTTTGGCTTAAAAATGTTAAAAATAAGCTATATCTATTTCTACGCTTTATTTTTAATCCAAAATCCAATACAAATAATTTTATTATCTGTTAATATACAGGGTGATTCATTAAGAATAGACAATCTCTAAACTGGAGATACTACAAACCAAAATATGGCGAATGAGCTTAATATGTCTTATACAAATGTTTCAGGTTTACGAGATACAGGGTATTTAAAGTTGGAATTTTAATTTGAAATTTCTTAATAATTTTGTGACCTTAAGCAGTATCGTCTTGAAAATTGGCGGCTTTATGTGTTTTACATGAAAATTACGAATTTTGTGGTGAATTTAGCATAATTTATACAAATCGTTAGTTACACCCTGTTACCTAGGTAAATTACAACATATCTTTTTTGCTCAATTAGTTATGGTTAAAACGACGAGAAAATCTAAAGGGCAGTTCAATTTTAATAAAAAAGGTACTCTTGCTTGTGTCAGCACGTCATCAGTTTTTCGTGTAAAAAAATTATATGACAATTTTAATATCACTTATTAAGAGTGTATTATTTGTAGTAAAAATTCTAAAATAGGAAAAAAATAAGTGCCACGTCATAATGAATATTCCAACGGTGAAATCCGTGATATGATATGCGTTTTTGATCAGTCAAATTATAGTGCACCTGGTGTAAAAAAAGTATTAAGAATTATACCCAAATCGAAGACATCCTAATCACAAACCTTTTAGACATATTTATACCCGCCTAGACGAAACAGGGTGTCTTCGTCATAAAACCTTAAATGGTGCTTCAAAAAATATCAACGTGGATGATGAAGAAGAAATTTAAAAAAAAATCTCAGTATATAGATCTCAGTACTCGTCGGTTAAGGACAGCAACAGGAATAAGCCAATCGTCTATGCGGAGAATTTTAGAAAGAGAATCTTCGTCCATATCACTATACTACCAAAATTTACTACCTCAAGATTTACCAGTTCACCTACAGTTTGCTCAATTTATGCTAGATAAACAATCCGAGAACCAGGAATTTCTTAATGACCTTCTTTTTACCGATAAGGCGACGTTTACTAGACGATGGATTTTTAATTGGAAAAACAATCATTTGTGGGATGAAATTTTTAGTATGAATTCAAGGTAAATATTTGGTGTGGTGTGATATCTGATTTTTTATTGGTCTTTTTGAACTTCCTCCTAATCTGGACGGGTCCCTCTATTTAAACTTTCTTGAACAACAGTTAAACTTACTACTAGAAGATGTACCACTAGCCGTAAGGCGGAACATGTGGTTTGTGCTGCCACATCTTTCTCTGCCAGTACGGCGATACCTGAATTTTTCTTTACCGGTAGATTGGGCGTGGCAGTGAATTTGTTTGGCTACCTAGAAGTCCAGACTTAAACCCTCTAGACTCCTCAATATAGTCACACAGGAAAGAAATTGTTTAAAAAGATACAATTAATTCCATCGAAGAATTACGACAGAAAATTTAAGAAGCTGCTAATATTATCAAAAATAATCGAAATCAAAAATGTTATTTAATATTCAAAGATCTTTATGGAGACGCCTTACAAAGTGTATTGAAGTGGAAGGCGGGCATTTTGAGCATTTACTACTTTATGAAGTTTTCTTTTAATATTTCTACTGATTGTTATTTTGTTAAACTGCATAGTTGTAATTTAAAATAATAAATTCTTATTAAGCCAATGCAATAACGGTTGCCAATGCTTAGGATTTTTTACGCTAAATGTTTAAAATGCAAGTAATTTAAAAACTGATAGAGTTACATGAAATAAACAGGAGTACCTTTTTTATTCAAAATTGAACTGCTTTTTAGATTTTCTAGTCGCTTTAGCCATAACTGGTTAGGCAAAAAGATATGTTGTAATTTACCTAAGTAACAGGGTGTAACTAACGCCCTATATAAATAATGCTAAATTCACCACAAAATTCATAATTTTTATGCCAAAACACATAAAGTCGCCAATTTTCAAGTAAGTAATTATTAATAGAGTAAGTACAATATAAGAGGGGCTTATATATTAGGGGCTTTTTATACTTACTATATAAGATTAATATAGTAAGTATAAAAAGCCTCTTCATATAGGCCTGTAGGTAAAAAAAAGTTTTTTTTTCGCAAGGTGGGCTTTATCTTTCATATTTTCTTACTATTATAACTGCGTATTTAAGAAGAAAATCTTAACGTAGGAATAAAAACTTTTATATTTAACAAGGTGAAGAATCTAACCAAAACCAAACCTAAAAAATTTCCCTAAACCGATAGAGGTAGAACACAAAAGCTGCTTCCTCGTCGAATAAATACCGCCGGCAGCCTCCGACAAAATAACAAAACAGAAATTAACACCGAAAATGAGCATAACTCGGGAAGACAAGCGAGGAGCAACAAAACCGCGCTTTGAACCTACAGGCTATTGTTTGCGAAAATTAAACCAAGCTTTCCCCATAATGCCGATTTTATCTTTCCATCTCTAATAATAAAATATGAGTGAAGGAAATTATTGCCACGATGCTGGTTTATTTGCCGAGTTACTTTGTCTTTATACTTAGTTGCAGAATAGAATTTGGAGAGCAATAAAAAATATTAATTTTGATTGAAACTAAGGAATAGTTTAATGATGATTATTGAGTTAAAAAAAAAAAGGAATAATTCAATTTAGTATTTTATTAATCTATCAAATTTTCTTCTTTTGTAACCTTTTTTGCATTAATTTGGCTATATTAATAGTATATAATTTCTAAGTGTGATTTATTCAGATTTTTAGATAAACGAACAAAATAAAACTCTTGTCTTATGGCGATGTAACCAAATAAAACTAATTGTAATTAATTCATTGTTATGGTCCAGTAAATGGTTTCATTCAGTAACTATTGTTAATAGCAAGACAATAAACGACATAATAGTTAAATAGTAATCAAGATAAATAATTAATTACAATAAATAAGAAAATATAAACTGACTAGAGGCAAACTTATTTTTTCTTAGCCTAGTATGTCCATCAAACTCTAAGCCCAACAAGTACTCAATTAGATTAATCCAATAACCAACAGATCAACCATTACTGTATATTACAATACGGTACTGTAAACTTCAAAATAATAATTACTCATATTTGACTCCATAGAGCTTCGCTCTCTTGCTCAAGGTAGTTACATAGTTACTTTAAGCTTACAATATAAACCCGTAAAGCAACCAAAGTATATATTATGATCGGTTCTATAATGATTATTTTTTATGCCGAGTGGTGTGATTATGCCAACCACTCGGCATAAAAAATAATCCCCTGTATATTTTACAGAAAAACTGTATAAGACCATTTTTAAGGGTGCGAGTAATATAAGCTACCATATTAAATTTTATTACGTTTTATTAAGTGACTAAATAAATGCAACTACTTAGAAACAACAAACAAGCAAGAAAGCAAAACAAAACAAATAAAAAACTTCTAAAAATAAATACTATGATTGTTTCCTAGAACTTCTGTAATAGTTCTGGTGCTAATACCTGAATTATTTTCTCTAGCTCTGCTATCATTATTGTTTTGCTCTGAGCAAAACAAGAGAATAAGAGTACAAAATTAGCATTTACTAATCACTATACTCTTATTCTCAAAGTTATTAACAATATTATGCACTGTTGTTTTACCTGAGAAATGCCTATCAATGAAATTCGCAGACAACATTTCGAGACATTTGGTATGGTAGCTTATCTTACCCACGCCTTTAAAAAAGCTTAATACAGTTTTTCTAAGCAAGTATTTGAAACTATCATAATTTAAATGTGATTTTTTATGGCCAGCATGCCGATGCACTACCCGGTATATAATTTATATTTTATATAAGAAGTGTCCTTGGCATTGTAGTTTGCACAATTGCAATGTTAAATAATTTTAAAAATTTCCCTGCGTTCACAGGTATTATATTTTCTAACTTTGCAGTTCTCAAATAACATAGATGGGGGTGATGATATATACAGCAGGATGTTTCACTAGGCGCGCATGGCGGCTATATCTCGCTTTAACATTATAAAAGTGGTCCAGAGAAAATGCTGGAAATTATTTTTCTTTCCAAAATTTGACCACTAAGGGACATAAATCAAAAGTTATAAATTCAATTTAAATTTTCTACGGAAAATATCAACTTAAAGTGTTTTTTAACATAATTAGAAACCTTGATATATTTCTTATCATTTTGGTCAGAGTCATTGGCATAACGTCACTTTCCTAAAATAAACGAAGGAAGTAAAAGTTTAATTGTTAAAAATAGCTACAACTTTTAAAAAACTTATCCGATTTCATTTATTTTGGGTTTCTTTAAGAGTGAAATATAGGTTTTTTTCTTAATATTGTTCCTAGTAATACGAGAATATTTTTAGCAAAGTTGGTCATTTGAATTAAAGACTTTGACTTTGATTTTTCCACAAAAACTTAAATGGCAAGGTATAATTTTGATAGCAAAATCAAAAAGGAGAATAAATTTACTAGAAAAAAGCTGGAAACCGCAGTCGGCTATTTTTTTAACTTTTCGAGTTATTACCGAAATAAGAATTTTCACTGCTTAATACGGGTATGTCGCATGGCATTAATAAGTATTGAAATCCATTTGTTTAATTAGGAAGTCCCTTCGCAGTTTATCTAAGCAACGGACTAACCCAAATTACGTAAAAATTAAAAAAATTCGAAAAATCCTGTGATTATTACAATAAAAAGATTATTTAATTTAAACATCACAGTCCTAATTACAATTATGTAAGGTTAACTTAAAAACCTATGGAAAAGCTGATTTTACGTACTAGTTTTCTATAAAGATAAACAAATGAAATTAAAAATAATTTATTTTTACCAATTGACATTTTTTATAAGTTACTTCAATTCAAATTCATTATTTTAATTAACTTTTGTTGTTGAATGTTTGAGGTGAGTTTTTATTGTTAAAATGACTTATAGTGCCGAGGCTGCCATATGAGATGCTCACCATATATTTTCACTATTTTGAAAATGCTTCTATTGCAGCACGTGAATATTCTAAATAAAGGCATTGTGGCAGAAAAAAGTAGTTCGACGACTGTCAATACGTTTAAGGCAACGAGAAGTGTACATCCCGTTCATATTCTAATTAGAAGATGCTCGGTAAGAAACAATTAAGAAAATGAATCTTTATGTTGAATCTGTACCGTATTTTAAGCACGAGAAAAGTTTTGCGTTATCTAAGAGTTAGTCAAACTTCGATGGTTCGAAATCAACTTCTTTAATTTCGAATTTCAACTTCATCCATATCATGTATGCTTGTATCAAGCTCTATCAGACAATGAATTGAATAAACGATTCGACCATTGTTACCTACTGGCTTAGACAAATGAGCAACGAAAATATCCAGTTTCTTATTTAACTTTTATGGACTGATGAAGCTAGTTCATCAGTCCATAAAAGTATGTTTTCTAGTTCTAGGATTGTTCTAGTTTTGCACCAAAACAGGAGTATAAACGTCTCGTATGGTATGTTGGGAAATTGGGAATTATTGGGCTATATATTATGGAGACTAACAAAGACTCGTAATAAGAGAACATATTCATAATATAGAACATAGCATATTCATAATGCTATGTTCTTGTTCTTTGAATATATCCCATTGGCCTTTAAACATGCTTTAAATTTATTTGGATTACAATGTTTAAATTAAATTATATTTTTATTATATTAATTTTAACATTTTCAGAAATTTGGTTATTTTTACATAATTTGGATTAGTTCGATGCCTAGAATTCCTCCTCTAGTCTAGATAAACTGCAAAGAGAGGTGCAAAATAAACAAAAGAAATCCATTAATTATTTTTATGGTTTTAAATTATTATTAACTAACTCAAGTGACATAGAAAAAAAAATGTACTCCTCAATATTGTCGGATGCGGTACGCTTTAGGCTGACACCACATTATAGCAAACCTCCACACCTATACATACTACCCAAGATTCATAAGGAGCAAATGCCTCTGCGGCCCATCACGAGCTCTAAAAATTCGCCGACATCAGAACTCTCGAAATTCCTTTTGGAGATCATTAGACCGATCCAGGGAAATGCAGCGTCTTTCGTGCGAAACTCTGCCCACTTTGTAGACCTTCTTGGAGGGATCGAAGTCGAGACCAATGACAGATTGGTGAGTTTTGATGTCGAAAGTCTCTACACCAATGAACCCATAGCAGAGTTTCTTAACATCATTCGAGACAAACTAAGCAAGGATGCAGCTTTCTCAACTCGAACCACACTGCCTCTGGACGGGGTGATGGAACTTTTGGAGATCTGTCTTCGTAATTCTTACTTTCAGGTCAAGGATAAATTCTACGCCCAAGACGAAGGACCGATGGGTTCATCTCTTTCCCCAGTAGTAGCAAACATCTTTGTGGAATGGTTCGAGGAACATGCAATAGATGCCTCCCATTGCAAACCCAAGCTCTGGCTTCGATATGTGGACGACACCTTCATCATCTGGGACAAAGAGCAAAAAGCACTTCAGGAGTTTCTGCTTCACCTCAACAGCTTCAGACCAACAATCAAGTTCACGATGGAGACAGAGAAGGACTCAGCTCTACCTTTCCTAGATGTCCTCGTTAAAAAGGTCGGTGGAAATCTACGAACTTCAGTTTATAGAAAACCAACACACACGGGCCAGTATCTTCACTATGAGTCCAACCATCCTGCAACCACCAAAGTAGGCATCATAAGATCCCTCTACAATAGAGCTCGAACCATCTGTAGAAACGACGAGGATCTCAAGACTGAAGTGGATACCATCTACAAAGACCTACAACAGAATGGATATCCAAAGAAGCTAATAAGTAGGACCATCCAAAGGACGCGTCCAAATCAAATCAGAGACAAGGCCACCACGACAACCAGACTTCTACCCATACTTTACATTAGGGGTACATCGGAACAAATCCGACGCATTGCCAGCAAGTACAATATGAGAACTGCCTTTAGATCTAGCACCACTATCAGAAGCGTGGTATCAAAGACCAAACCAGATGGCATGTTGGATACCAAAAATTGCGTCTACCGGATCCCATGTGAGTGCGGTGACTCATACATAGGTGAAACGAAGCGCCCCCTAGAAATCGGAGCGAAGGAACATCGCAGCTGGATCCAAAGAGGAGAGGTTTCCAAATCCGGAATAGCAGAGCACGCGTGGCATAATGGACACAATATTCACTGGTCAGAAGCCAAGATTCTGCATAAGGAACAGCACTGGCGGAAGAGGAAGTTCATAGAGGCATCTTTCATTTCACAGAATCAGGGGATCTTCAGCCAGCCAAGCGTCGATATACCCAACATCTGGAAGCCTCTACTCTCAGGACAGTGTAGGATCTAGAGAGAGGCGTATCCTCCCCCCCAACTCTTCTCACTTTCCTTTCCACATCGCTGCACACATCTAGTATATAAGCCTATAGAATAGTAGTTTGCTGTCAGTTTACACTTGATAACGGTTGGAGATACTTACCAATCGAAACGTCGTGTTACATTAAATAAATAATACAATGCAAGTCCGACAAGATGTTTTACTGTATCATTGTCTACCACCTTCAAAAACACATCAAGTGACTCACATCAACTACCCAATTCTTATTCTGGTAATAACTCTAAAAGTAAAAAAAATAGCCGACCGGAGTAGCTTTTTCTAGTAAATTTAATCTAAGAACCAGTTCTTAGGTCAAATGATGCTTCCTAAGGTCGGTACGCCGATAAGTCTTTGACAAAAATGATGGAACATATTTCAAGGTTTATAATTATGTTAAAAAAAAGAACCATAGGTGGATAATTTCCAGAGAAAATTAGAATTGAATTATTGACCATTTAATTTTACCTCCTAGTGTTACTTTTTTATAATGTAAAAAAAATAATCCAATGATATCAGATTGATAATTTCTGAGATATAGCCGCGATCCATGCTTACTAAAACACCCCGTATATTGGCATCTGACACATGATAAATTAACATGCGGTGAGTTAGGCAATACCTAAATTTCACTTGCAAGTGTCGTATTTTTATATTTTAAAATGATCAGCAAAAAATTATCCTTAAAAGTGATACATTTTTTAAAATTTAGGAAGAAAGTATGGTGCACTTTGTGCAAGGCATATACAGGATGTTTCAGGAGAAAAGGGAAATATTTTGGGAACACATTCAGAAGGTTAAAATAAGATAAATTAACCCATATTCTTGAATCCGCTTCTTAAGCGTTTCTGAAATAATCGGCTCTAAAGTTTTTTTTGTAAATTTTTGGAATAATTACATTCTCTGTATTTCTAACTCACGTTGCAGGTATTTCATCAATGTTTGTTAATACCTATTTTAATTGACTGGTAGTTTTGACAAGCATGATTGTCAGTTTGATTAATTCTGAGCGTTTCAATTTGAAAAGAGCAAAGTTTCCATTACGAAATGCTCACACATTACCCCTACACATACACCCATAGGGAGTATGCTGACATGATATTCGTGTATGGTTTCTGTAATGGTATCGCACCATGTGCTGTTGACGAATGAATACCGACGTTGTTGACGTTCCAAATCGAAGAATTCCTAATCGAACAGTTTTTCAGACAGTTTTTGCAAGTGCTCAGGAAGCAGGAATGTTTCTAAGCGTAAGAATTAATTCTGAACGAAAGGCGGGACTAAATGTAGAAAATGAAGAAAATATTCTGGATATGGCTGAATAGAACCCGGGTGTTAGTACGAGACGGATTACAAAAGAACTTCGATTAGCATCACATGTGGACGTTTCAAAGACACTTAGGAAAAACGGTTTTAAGCCTTTCCATATTCAACCGGTTCAACATCTTCAAGATGGCTTAAGGGTTCAATTTTGCGTATAGATCCAACAAAATCGAGGCCTACATAAATACACTTTATTTAGCGATGAAGCTCATATTACTCGCAATGGAATTAATAACCGACACAATGAACATCGGTGGTCAGATGAAAATCCCCATGGCACGTTCAAACGAAACTTCCAACATTGATTCAGTGTTCGTCGTTCCTTTTGTATTAGATGAGCGTCTTACTAGAGAAGGATATTTAAGCTTTTTGGAAGACCATTTAATACACATGTTAGATGCTGTTTGACACCGAATGTATTTGCAACATGATGGAGCCTCATTTTAGCCGCCGATTGCATATTTCTTAGAAAATCGTTTTCCTGATTGTTGGATTGGCAGAGGAAGACCTCAAGTTTGGCCACCGAGGTCACCAGACTTAAATCCACTGGATTATTGCCTCTGAGGGTGGATGAAAGCTCTAGTGTACGAAACACCAGTAGAAACCTTAGAAGGACTCCACAATCAAATTTTAAGTGCTGCAAATATTGTTAAAAACAATCCACAAGCAATTAAATGTGCAAAACGAGCGCTTAATAAACGTGCTGCAGCTTACCTTAGCTTACCAAGTTGGTGGGGGTATTTTCGAAAACATTTGAAATTAGTGGAATTTTGTTTTTTCACTAGTATTTTTTGTTTGTGTTGCTTTTAAAATAAAAAATCTTACAAAAAAAACTTCAGAATCGATTATTTCGGAAACGGTTGAGAATCGGATTAAGACATATGGGTTAATTTATCTTATTTTTAACCTTTTGAACATGTTTCCAAAATATTTCCCTTTCCTCCCGAAACACCCTGTATAGTTTTTACATTATGGTGAATACTCAGGAACCGCATCGATCGTCGGTGGAAAACTATAATTAGGAATAATCTTAAAATTTGACAGTATTCTATAGTCGATGGGCGCAACGGTTAAGATATTTTCAAGATGGCGGTACTAGCAGTTATACTGAAGTAGGTGTCCACTTCGTTATTGTAATTACAATATCCTATATAATATTAAGTTTTTGAATTCTACATCAGAATCTACTTTTTGTATAAATTGGTCCTATATCTAAGTGTTTTGTTGTTTAAGTACTTTAAGTAAATTTTCTATATTTAAGTTTTATGTCAAAAATTACATTTGCAGTAATTAATAATTTTTGCTATGAGGAAACCTTTATCATTATAGTATGGCCAAATACCTTGTAGAGAGAGGGGAACCAATTTTATTAGACTTGTGATCAAAAGAAAAGAATATAAATAAAATTTAAAACCATCTAAAGTGGCTTTTCTAAAATGGAAACGTCGTACTTTAACGTAATAAGAATTAAAAGTAATGGTAATTTGAAATAAAGATACCTATTTTGAAAATTTTAACTTAAAGTTTTTGCAATTTTGTATTAATCTATCGTAAAAATACTGTACGATTTCTAAATTCGAGTTTTGCCTTAGAAAACTATAAAGTAATACAATAATTTCATAACTTGTTATTTGCAAATGCTCAATAATGATTCATTCTGAAACAATGAATTACACACCCGAAGTTTATGTAAATGATATTTATTATTTTCGGAAGAAAAACGATAACCGAATACAAAAATTTTTTGTGGCACTTATTGGCTCAAAATAAAGTGACATCATGAAACAAAAAACTCAAACATAAAGCCATGATTCTCAACCACCGAAGTAATCCAAAGCAAAAGAAGCCACCTTAAAAAAATATATATACTTTGTTATACCACAGTTTTTTTTTGTGAGCATAACACTTTAACTCAACATATTCAAATTTGAAATATTTTAATATATTTTAATAAAGCTTCTTTCATTTATCAATGTCTTAGATTAGTGGTTATAAAAGTAGAAAGCAAACAGGGTTTAGGCTTATAAGAAAGAATATTCTCCATAGAAAAATTAACTATAATTGTATATGTTTCAATAATTATAAAATTTTGATCTGTTTAGAAAATAACCATATTTATTGCAAATGTATTTAAATGGCAAATATATGTATAAATATCTTAGAACAGAATATAAACATTAATAGATAGGATATTTTGTTTTATAACAGTAGCTACTTATTAAGAATAAAATTAATATTAGAGCATAATCTTGACTAGGTTGATATTGTTGGTACCTGGATCTTGCATTGTGAGGTTGTACAGGTGTTTGATTTCTTTCGGTTGATTTGGTCAATGTCGATCTGAAAATTAGAGAGATGTAAAAGGTTAGTTTTACATGTTACTCCAATTCAATCAAAATGCCAAAATGTTCTACATCATTGCTTTATTAAGACTGGTTTTTATTTTAGGTATAATTAATACTCTAACAAATTAAACAAATCTACCAATATCATAATGTGCTGATAAAGAGTGGTACCAATAAACATTTTACTAGGTGATGGTCTCGCTGTAAAGTAGAACACATGTGGTATTGGTATGCAAATACAAAACAAGTAATATTCCTAACTAGGTTAAATCATTATACTATGTCCTATTATTTACAGGTACCACAATGAGACTTTATTATGTGTGATGTCTGCAATAGACAGTTGAGGAAAATTTGTTGCTCTTTTCTTTTAACATAATTTTATTGTAGGAAAAGTTAGTAAATCTTCATTTCAATAAAATTGTAAACAAAGTAACTGTCAAACCCAAATATTGATTTTCTTCTCAAGACCTCTCAAAGTTTCTTCTCTCTCAAAGTCTTTGAAAGTCTCTCTCTCTCTCAAAGTTTTATTGTGGCTGGTACATACTTACAGTACTACTTATTTAATGCAGTAATTATCTATATTTTTTGTAAGATTTTAGTATTTTCAGCAAGGTTGACAGATGACTTGGTAAAATCTGGAGGGGTCATTTTTCAGCTGAGAGTTGAAGACTTCAGCTGGTTTCGCTTTGAGCGGATTTACAAAAGAAATACCTTATCTAGGTCTGATTTTTTTTTGTGAGTTAAATTAAAGTTTTGCCAAGGGCAGTTTTAAAGAAACAGACTAAAGAGTTTTTAAGGTTTCCTATGTTATTTTGTCATAAAAATCCCAAATAAAGGCCACATTCCAACCTAGGTAAGTTGCACATGGCACATGGTCAACTTATTCTTATAATTTTTCTTATGACCCATTGAATATTTGCATTTATTTTAATTTTAATTTAAAGTTTAGAAAGACATCCAACTTTTTAAAGCAAAATTTTAATATAAAATTATTTTGCTCACCTAAGAAATTCCTCAGTTCAGTTTCTCACATGTAGTTTTATTTTTAGGCCTTTTTCTTCTTTTCCTCTTTCTTCTTCTTTTCCTAATTGCCCTCTTTTAACTACCACTTGGGCTTCTTCATATATTAGTTCAATTCATCACTGATATTGTTAAGGATTTGATGGTTTGAGCCCCATCGAACACACTTGAGCTGCTTCTGGATAATATCCTGAAATCCATCACAGGGCGTAGTACTGGCTATATCACTTTGTCCAATCACCACAGAAGACACTGTCCTTCCTAAGACACACCAGGTGGGCCCCATGGCTGTCTAGTCATCAACCAGGGTGAGAACAAGGACCACAGGTATCACAGAATTATATAACCATTTAGAAGTACAAAACAAAGTTCACACACATTATTTTTGCCATTGTTAATACTCATTAGATAATTTATTGCATATATATTTACTAGTTTAATTTTTGAGGCACCTTGTTGCCATAATCTTTGTTGGGAACTGAGTGTATACGTATATGCGAGGTATATTATAAATTGTACCGTGTTTATTTATCTATTAACCGCGGGTTTTTATCACTTTATTTAACTTTTATGAATTGCTTAATTCTAGTGAACTTGTAAATTTCATATGATTAATATCAATTTCTTTATTTAGCCTTTGACACATTCACATTTAAACTTTGTCAACTTTGAAAATTGGAGATTAGGTTATTTGTCAATATACTAAAGCTGAATTTACGGATTACCTTTTAATACTTCCTTTTGTTGACCTAAATTAGTTGTGGTTTAAATTATCTAGATATACAGGGTGATTTTTAAGTTGATACTTTTTTTAAGTGTGTATAGAACTCGGTAAAATAAAAAAAAAATTCAAATAACTTTATTCAAAAAACTGAAAAATAAAAAAATTGCATTGCCAAAATGTTATAAAATGAGTCCAATACGGTCCTCTCTAATTTAACTAAGTTGTTCAAAATTGTCACCATTAACTTCAACACAACGATTTGTTCGACGTAACCACTGTTCCGTAAAGGCACGCAATAGAGAAATCGGTTTTTGTCTAACTGTTGCCGCAGCCTGCTCAATACGTGCTATTAGTTCTTCTTGTGTGTCCATAAGCGTCTTGAAAACTAAACTTTTCATATACCCCCCACAAAAAAAAGTCACATGGATTTAGGTCTGGCGACCTTGGTGGCCATGCAACTGGTCCATTTCGCCCAATCCACCGATTTGGGTAACTTATATCCAAAAGTTCGCTCACTTCTCGTCTAAAATGGGCAGGTGCTCCATCCTGCAGGAGCCACATAGCTTGCCTGATATTCAGTGGCACGTCTTCTAACAGAACAGACAGATTATTTTGCAAAAAGTCCAATTAAACATCGCCCGTCAAACGGTCTGGTCACAGAACACAAATATATAGAGAAGTGGTGGTTGCATACAAACTGAAAGAAATTCTTCTGACAAATTAGCTAGCGGCCTCTCGCTTGGCAGCGGAAACTGTTGTAACTAACTTGACAGTTTGACGTGTCTAATTGGACCAATCGAAATTGTAGAAAGGCGTGGCCAAATTAAGGTGGGAAATCACATTCTATTTAATCTGACAATCTTATCATTTAATCGTAATATCTAAAGCAAACGCCTAATCAAAAAGGTTACTCATAGAGAAAAGAGCCTTTTTGTTTAGGTGTTAGCATCAGATATTGATCTGAACAAAAATAAAACTTTTCAGCTTTATTTTACATATCTAAATAGGTTAATTTACTGCAATAATCTACGAAAGTGTACTAACAATAGTGTACGACATATCACCAATTGGACAAATGGAAATAAAACAATGTTTTTTTTGCTTTAATACATTTATTATTTAATTTTCCTGGAAAAAAATATTTAAAATGATATACATAATATTCAATAATTCATTATAACAGATATTATATAAATTAGAATTAATCTAAAAATGTTTAAAATTATTTTGTTAGCACTGAACTACCCTAATTTTATACAGATTAGAAAAGGTCAACATTTTTGTGCTATTTTCTCATAATACATCTAAAGGCATTCCCATTAGGTTAATAATATCCTCATTTTATTAACACATAGAGTCAATAGAGGATGAATTATTCTTATTTAATATGTACTTGTATCTGTTTCCTAAAGAAAAATTAAACAGATTTTAAAATTATTTAAATTATAATCTACATATTAATTTTTAAAATTAATTAAAAATTCTATAACAGAGTATTATCAAAAGAAACAATATATCCATCGACAAAACAATATAAACTCTTTCAAAATGAAAACAACTTTTTAGTATAAACATATGTCACTTACATAGAATATATTTGTTGGTGTCTTATAATACTACCAACATATCTTGGAATTATAATATTACTAAAAACTTAATTCAAGGATCATAGATGTTTACATAAAATAAAAAGAAACTCTTAAAAAACATGTTGTAAGCAAAACATTAATTCTGATCCATTCCGGGTGCTCAGGTCTCTTAGCCGCTATACCTATGTCTTGTCTCAGTGAACACAGAAAGTGGTATGATACGAGCAGGAAATAAAATAAAAAAATAGAAAGTGCAAACCTTATAAATCAATTTACTAAATGATTTATGTAAAAAAAGACAAAATAAATGTTTAAATAAATATGTATTGTAGTGTAAAGCCAGGGGTATCAGCATTATTAAAATTTGTGGAGAACTGATCAGAAGAAATTCTATAGCTCAAAGTCTTAATAATATTTACATTGCATATCCCTCTCCATGTTTTTCTTATAATATGGACTGAAGGAAATTTAAAAAATCTTTTATTACTGTTTCTCAGAAATATTTAAAATATACATACTCTTACATCAAGGTCAGGAAAATTTCAATCAATTTTTAATTGTTGAATAGAAAATGAGAGGCCAGACATTTTGTAATATGTATTTATAATAATCAAGTTAAAAATTAAATACTTGAAAAGTGAAACTTCTTCATTGAAATCAACTGAATTTGATTTTATTAAAGACTAAAGATTGATAATACAAAAACATAACAGGAATAAATAAAATCAGATTTTCTTACCAGAAACCTGGAATTGCTTGCCGCAAATTAATTAAAACACTATTCCCAATATTGAAAGAGAACTTTTTAGAAAAAAAGTCATAAATTTAAAATAACATTCTTAAAACAAATAGCAAACTCAACTCAACCCACGCTGGCATTCATTGAAATGAAAATGAAAAACAAACTCAAATGGTATGACAATGACAAATGATGTTCTATCAGTCAATGTCAACAACTGTCTGTCAGCTCCCTGTCAATTTTGCCAAGCAAGATGGCCGATATATGATTCCGATTTTTACCATACAAGGGCTGGGATTCTAAAATAACGACTCGATCTCGATACGATCACGACTTCGAATTCGATCGCGACTCAGTCGTGACGACAAGGGTGATTCTAAATTTCAATCGTCAGCTAAACTCGTTTTATTCGATTTGATTTAGGTTTCTTGGTATATATTTGTTATTTTCCCTAATATTTGACAGATGGAAGCGTCAATTGTCTTTTCTATTGATAAACACTAAGAATTTTCATTTATTTTGTTAATTTTTTTCGCCTTCGTGTTTTTTTATTTAAATATATGCCTATATAATTTCTTTAAAATAAAAAATTGTCGTTTAAAAGCATCACTATCTATTGGAAAATCATAATTGAATTCATGGAAAATCACAAAAACTTGTTGTGTTCATCCACTTTTGGTATGTTTAAACGTTTTAATATGGCAACATGTGTGCAATCAATAGGACCTAGAACACCAGGGGAAATTGGATCTCTCTATAAATGTTAATTTAATAATTTCTCTAACTTCTTACATTTGAAAAATTAATGAATCGGTCAGCAAGGTGTCAATAATTTCAGTAATTTTATGGATCCAATGACTTGTAGTAGTTTCGCTAATTTCAAATTTAAAATCTTGTCCAATGCTTCTTTGGTAACAATATGTGGCATAAAATCTTGTATATATATATATATATATGTGGATATATGTACTAAAACTGCCCATTCAATGGTAACTCTATTTCCTCTGCCTCTATTATTAACAGAAGGTTATGGAAAATAGGGTCGAATTAAATCTATTAGTTGTTGTGTTTAAGAAAGCTTCTTGATATACTAATGAAAACCTGGTATCATAGATAATATATATAATAACTAAAAATGCCTGGTATGACTATTGGTAAACAATAAATGAAACAAATACGTTTAAAAAAGGATGCTATTACATTATGCACGTATTAAAAAAGGAAGAAGCTATATCGTATGGTGTATACCATATACCCAAGCGTGTCGTCGACAAATCGTTAAAACCTAGGCAATCCGCAAGACACGCACGACTGAACATTTTATTTAGAATATCGAGTAATCGTGTCGAATCGTAGCCGATCGAGAGTTCTAGCCGTGACACTGGTTTCGTGGCGTCAAAATTGAAGCCGAGATTTGGTGGCGCACGCCGTACAGTAGAACGACTAAGTGGAGATACCGCGGGACCTAATATTTTACATTTTATAAGATAATATATTTTTTTTATTATTACGTATTTTTAGGTATATGATAAATGTTTAAAATATTTTTTATTATTTATTTTATTGGAAAAATATACATAAACGGTGTTTCAAATTCGTCTACCCTCAAAATACGCAAATGGATAATTTACTCCAAAGTTGCACATTATTTACTTGTAAAAGAATATGCCATATAAAAAAATATATATTATATTTTAGGTGGTTTTGAAGATTATTGAAAAAAAAACAATTTTTCAAAAACTTATTCTTGACACTTTTGTGGGTTATCTTGGTTGCTATGGGAAAGTTTTTGCATTGCTGTATTACTTTTTCGTAAAAATGTTAATGCCGAAAACAAAATTAGGTAGGTACCTACGCCAAATTTTTGTTACTTATTTTAAAAATCGAAAATTTGAATGATTCCGAAGATAATAAAAAAAAAACAAAAAAAAAATTTTGAATCCATTTTAATTTTTTCTGAGCTTAAACAGGAATGCAGCAAGAGGTAGGCATTATTCTAAATAAAATTAAGATTGTAAAATGTATGTTAAAAATAAAATTGTTAATTTACCCACCTAATTTAAATACCGAATTTTTATTCTTTTTAAAACTCAAAGCGAGTATCAAAATAGTTTGGTAGTTTAAAATTTTAAATGCGTAATCTTACTATAAACTACAATAATAACTGCAGTAAAATATTATTTCGAATCAACGCAAAATACGTGCCCCAGCGCGGAATTTTTGCCATCGCGATGCGGTCGTCGCCTCTCATGATTTCGGCTTCTGTTGTGAGGTATCGATGGAAGCGGGGATAAGTATCCAGGCTAGAACTATCGATCGGCTACAGTCGAATCGTGATTTTAGAATCCCAGCCAAGTTTCATCCATGTGATTTAAACTTTGATAATTGGAGGTTAGGTTATTTGTCAATATACTAAAGCTGAATTTACGAATTACCTTTTAATACTTCCTTTTGCTGACCTAAATTAGTTGTGGTTTAAATTATCTAGAGATATTTCCTGCTTTCGGTTCAGGGCCATATTAAGGCAAAATTTTGAGGGTATCATTGCACGAGGGTAGCAAATCAGGTGGCGCTTATAGATATATATTTAGTAAAGTTTACCCACACCACTCTCGTGGGCTAGCTGGAGGCAATTTTAAACCCCGGATACCCCGATTTTGCCATAGGCCACTCTTAATTTGATTAAATAATTTAATAATAAACAACAACATAACATTCTATTTCATTCTATTTTTTTTTTCTGTAATAACTTGTAGTATAATGTATTTTCAAAAAATCTTTTTCTGAGTTTTTGATAATATTGATAATTTTTGATATCTTGATAATTTGTGTAAAAATTTAAAAATATATTAAAATACTGTCATAGTACGGACAATTTAAAACCAAAAGGCTTAAACACGAAAATATGTATTTCTTCGTGGTATTTCCCAAAGAAGCTTTGAATTTGATTTTCTGGTTAAATCATAAGTCGTACAGAAGAATTTTTCTAACATAAAAATTTAACATAAAAATAAACATAAAATACCGAAAAATATTTTTTTAACCAAATTTAGCGCAATTAAATCACTTTAAGGCTAGAAAACCTACTAAAAAATTAATTAATTTGGTAACTTTAGCACCCTCTAACTTTGTCCATTCAGTTATCTAGTTTCACTCCTAGATCTAAAATTCTAGAAAGCTTAGGATTCTTAATTTTTGATTTTATAGTTTTTTATGTAGTTTATAAATTACTTTCTGCGTATTTTTGCAAAGATGATTATATTATTATTATTATTATTTTTATCACATAATGGCGCACAATTATGAGTTGTGTTCAAGGATTGGAGACGGTAGCTCAGAATTTTCGGAGGCTGGGCGTTCGTAGGTTAGGATTTATTATAAGTAACAGTAAGTTGTAGATAAAAAATTAAAAGAGAACCAAATAGACGCCATTTAGTTTTGCTAAAACTCAGAAAACTTCTTACCTGATTATTTTAATTTCAGTAAAGATGAACTATGCTATGGCAATTAGAGGAAACAGTTCGCATTAACAAGCTATTTTATTCACACAAATCCCTTATTTAAGTTCATGAACCTTGTTTAGTGGGTGTAGTGTTGAAATGAAATATAAAATATAGGTTATACCCAACAGTTTTACAATATTAATAAAGTTATAAGTAGTTTAAATTTAAGTTAGGAATATATTAACTAAGATAATTTATACAAAATACCGAAAAGGTTTTGCTGCTATACATCATTCCAAAAAATTCTAGTTGCAGAATACATGTTGCTCAGGATGATTTAAGTGGTCAAACTTTCGCAATAAAATGGAAAGCAGAGTAACAGAGATATTAAACCTAAGAAAGAAACATGGTATAATGGTTTGTACCCAATATTGTGCTTTTTTATAAAAGTAATTTTTATTTAAAAAATGGCTAACCTCAGGGAGGGAAAGTGACTTACCCCTAATAGACATAAATTCAGCTTGGAAAACTTGGAAACTAGCAAAATTCTTTAATGTCGTTTTCTAGAGAATAATTAAATATGCTGATAAATTTAACTACAAGAAAAAAAATTGTCGTAAGAAAAACGAAAACTTTATCAGAACCCATGTGAATTTACATGACGTCATTATTCCAAGGCACAATTTCCAAACGATTATGTTACTAGATTACCTTCTACGAAAATTTATATAATAAAAAGAATTTGTTAACATGTTCTAAAGTATTAAAAGGGCGTAGACGGTCACCATTTAAGGATTGAGCCTTTAGACAAAATGGCGACCGACATTGTGAGACCACCGCCTTTACAGATATATCGCATAGATTTTTAGACTAAAGCATCCGAGAACCTAAAATGCCTCGCGTCAAAGCTTAAATATTTTTGATGGTTTTGACATGATTATAAAAATAATAATCAACATCAAAATTCCCACATTATTAAGCAAACCAATTATTTAAGTACTTCTTTGTACTAAATATTTATAAGCTTTTTTTGTTTCCTTCTGAAATCCCATCAGGATTCCTGACTCGAAAAACAAACTGAAATTCCCCCTCTGATATTCCAAATTCCAATAAAAACTTTCCAATCAAATCAACAATCCGAAATTCTTGTAGGAAAAACATAAAGCAAATGGCACGTAAGCAAATTCGAGGGAAAATAATCTTCCTCTCGGTCTCCTGTTGATTATACCAGTCGATATTTAGTCCCTGTACCTCCCCAACCAGTTTTATTAGTCCTTTGAAATTTGACAATAAAACAGGGGGGATATGTACGCCGCTGGGGATAAAACAAATAAAAAGAAAAACAATAGTTTTAACCTAACAACGTCGCCAGTTTACAACTGTTGAATGTAATTATTTTTGATTTATGATTTTACAGTTCTGTTTACCTCTCCTTTATTATTTTCAGCAGTATTAGTTCTATACTTATTAGAAAATATATTAATTTGTCTATTTAAATTTGATATTTTGCTGAACAAATAGTTTTTAAATCCCGGACTTGAGAAGTTAGGAATTAAATTAACAATTATTTTGATTTTACCTTATAAACCTATATACTTTTATCGACTTGCATTTGCAGGGTATGCAGTATATTTACATTAAGTCAGATAACTCGCAAATATATATTATCACTACTCAGTCATTTTTCTTATAAGCCACTATTTGAGAGTTAATTAGTTACTTAATAACTCTACTAAAACTTTTTTTATTCTTAATACTTGATTCTTAGAATTAATAACGAGCATTTACTTTCGAATTATAGAAAGAGATTTATGATGGAAAAATTAAAATGACTTTAACCGATGAACCGACAGAAATGACTTTAACCGATATGTGAAAGTTCGCCAAAAACGCGAATTGACTTTTGTGATCTTGAGAAAGTGGCTTCCAATAAACTGGATGAATTTTTGTATGTAACTAGAGAGGTATGGTTATATTTTAGAGATCAAAGAGAAGTTCGACTACTTAGAGCCTTACTTTTCTTCGACCGTTAAAGAGAATCAAGAAAACAAACTATGATAAATCATTTAAAGAAGCTGTTTACCTAAAAATATTTCATTTTATGTTCAATATGTCAAATTTAAATAAAATTAAAAAAATCACATATGTACCTTTTGGAAAATTAATGTTTACCTTAAATTATTTCTTATAAGATACTAATTGCGTTGATAATAGGATGAAGGTCGAGACTATTGACGCGATATATTAAAAGTTTCATTAATTTTATTTTTTATTATTTTTGGGAAAAATGCAAGAGCTACTTAATGTATTACACCTACTTAAAAATTAAGTAATAAATTTTTTTTCAACTTTCTTTCTAAATCCACAAATAAATAATTTTGCTTATAAATTTAAATGATGTTTTTTTAGATATTTTTGGTCGCTTTGTACTAGAAATTTTTACTGTACCTTTTTCTATGTTATTATTGTCCTTTCTTATAAGTTTATTGGCATTTAGTTTAGATAAAACAGTATTCCTTGTAAGGAATTTTGTGTAAGCTCTTATTTTACTATTGTCAGATTCTTTTTTATAATCTTCTTTAAAATTATAGCTTCGCATATGGATTAGGCACATTTAAAGTACTCCTGAAAGGAATAGAAAACATTTATAATTTATAATTGTAGCTTCTGTGACTATATACTCATATGTTACTAAATACAACTAATAGGTCCTGCGAATAGCAGGGGAAAGGTTCACCAAAGTTTTAAATCAACATTTAACTTAACATTTTACCTTGCTCCAAGTATACTGCTATAGGTGAGCCTTTGAGTTAAGCAAGTTTACTTCTAAAAGCACAAATCTATATAATGCACCAATAAAACAGATATAAGAATACTATTTTGTGGTACGTGCAACTGAGGTTTTGCCAATACTAAAAATTTTAAGAGGTATTGATGATTACACTAATATTATTAGTGTAAAAATGTTAAATTTGTTATTATTTATTGTTTTAATTATTGGTATGTTATTGTTGTTAAATTTATTCCAATTAATATTTTTTTGAAACTATATTAAATATATTAATTATTTTTGAATGCTCAGTTCAGCAATTAGCAATAGCTCTTTATCGAGTTAAAAGTTAAAAATTGAAATGACTTTATTCTCTTGTTTACAATAAAGCAGTATCTTATTTATTTTAATATTTAGATGTAGCAGCCTAAGGAATATAACAATAAAATTAAGTCAATAGCTATCTTACAATAACCTTTATTTGAATTTAAATAAGCCTTTAAAAATAAACTAATTAGTGCAAATAGTAGAAATTCTACATGTCTTAAGTTTAAAAAAATTAAAAAAAAAAACGGAATCACCAAGACAAATATATTTTAAATTTTTAATTAATTATCGTATCTAATAATTCATTCAAAATTAATATTATTGTTTTAACATGTCGAAAGCCAAAAGCCTAAAACAAACATTACATTTTAAAATTAAACATTTATAGAAGATACTATTCAACTATTAATAGCATGCAAAAAACTAAAAAATAATAATACAAGAAAAAACACATTTCATCGTCTTTGGGGATCGCATCAAGTTATTGCACTTCTCACTAAGCCAACTACACTACTCAGTATATGCAAGGAATGTATTCTTGCGAATCAGCAATTAGGATAATAAATTTAAGTATTTAGAAGTGAATTGTTGCTTGAACTTAAAGACTTTATTGACGTATGATAAGAAATAATTGTTCTTGCTACCAGTAATACAAGGCATAATAGCATAAAGGCATTAAACGCAATTTGACAAAATGGAATTTTCAAAAAGCCATTCAACTTATGCTTATATTTTTAGGGACTAAAGATTTAAATAACTGTTAATTATGGAACTACTAAGAATAATTTAACAATTAGAGAATAAAAACTTTTACACAATTCTCTCAGCTAAAATAATTAGGGTTTTATATTGAACTGAATTTCATTTTAATCTCAAATTATATATTGCATTGTTTAGTTTGTTTGTAATATTCCATTAGCCCGTAAAAAGATCTTCAAATAGCTAAACCTAAACGCGGGATTTTGCCTAATGATCTGCTTTCAAACAATACCGCTTCGAGAATATTAAAGCAAATGCAAAACCGACTCTTTCTCTTTCTTCGTTTTCTTACCCTGAAAGTTTTTAATCACGTTTTCAAAGAGCCTGTTAATCCAAAAGCGATCGAAATTTGAATTTTCTTTTGTCGAGCCCGGCCCTCAGTCTGCAGCAGTAAGAACTCGAAATGCATAATACATCCGTCTTTAAGATCGGGGTCTTTAAGGGAACTTGTTTGTTTTGACTTCAATCGGAGAGCGACTTCCCCGTTCCTTTTTGATTGTCTATGCTAGAATTGCTTTAAATAGATCGTTGAAGGGCTATTAAATTATACTGAAATCTTAACAAGCACTTACTATACTTACATAGAGCAATGCTATACCGGGTGGTGCGTCGCCGAGCGGAACAAAGGAAATCCCATGTCAATTTTAAGGGGGTCAATTATTGGCTTCCCTGTACATTTTACAGAAAAAATGTAAGATAACTTTTTAAAAAGATCAATCTGGAAAACTCTCGTGCAAAGTTTCAAAAAATTTTAATAAGCGAACTTGAATTATTCAATTAAATGTAATTGCAAAATTACCAAATTTTCGGTTCAGGTAAAACCAGACACCAGCAACTAGCAAATAATTTGTTATAAGGCTTTGTCAAATCTGACGTACAGCCAAGTGAATACAAGAATAAAAAAATAATTTTATGATACTTAGAATTTAATTAAACCAATAGCAGTATCTGAAATATTTTCAATTTATTTTCCCATCAAGCCTATAGGCTTGCCTACAATAGGTTTAATGGTTGAAATGGACCAGTCCATTTCAACCATTAAACCTATTGTTAGTAAATTCGAGTCCAAAGACATTTAAATAATTGTAAATGTTTAACTCAGAACATCGAAAATAGATCCGAAAAAAGAAAGAACAAAACTCTTAATATTTTACTAAGTGTGAAAAAATAAAATAAAATAAAATACAATAGCTTTTTTAAAAATAATAGAGAATTACATAAAAACATCAAATATTCAAACAACCCCTCCATTAACAGCTAAACAATATCCTAACCGATTATAAAATTCATTTCTAACATAACTAAGTTGATATTAGGAAATTTTATTACATTCTAATGAAATAGCGTTTTGTAACTGGTTTAGATTCTCAAATTTTACGCTTTAATTAATGACACTTTTTAAATGACCACAAAGTCATTCGGTGAAAGATCAGGTGACCTGGCTGGCCAAAGTATTCGGTACCGTGGACCAATAATATTGCCATTAAAAGCATTTTCCAAGCACTTTCTAACCATATAGGCATTATGGGCCGGGCAACCATCCATTTGGTACCAGATCATTTGATCTTCCTGAACAAAGGCGGGTCCACTTTGATTTTGAAATAAGTCCAAATAGGTTTCAGCTGTTAGATTATAGTCCATAAAAAAGAGTCCAATGATATGGTGTCCGATAATTCCCACGAATACATTTGTTTTTTGGCGATATTGTTTTTTTGCGAGTATGAACAAAGCGATGTTCATTTTCTTGGCTCCAATACCGGCAATTCTGAACATTTGGTTCAATGTTGAGGGTAAATATACATTCATCGGTAAAACAAATATTTCTTAAAAAATTCCTCATTATTTGCTCTTTCCATCATTTCAAAACAAAATGCCATTATTCGCTCTTCATCTCCTTCCTGCAGCTCTTGACGTTTTTTGAATTTATACGAATAATATTTGTGTTTTTTTTAAAGTGCGCAATACCGTTGTATGATGTTTATTTACCTCTTGCCCAAGAACCCTCGTACTAACCATCTTGTTTTTCTCCACACTCAGTAGAATATTAAGATCTCTGTTCTCTCTTTCTTCGGCTCTATTTTCGATATCCTGAGTTGAACATTTACAATTATTTATAACGGTACCTTTGGACTCGAACTTATTGACAATACGTTTAATAGTTGAAATGGACGTAATGGGGTTGGTAAGGAAATAAACTGAAAATATTTCAGATACTGCTCTAAGACTGTTTCCCGCATAATGCCACTTAATTATGGCTATTTTTTCGTCGATTAAATAATTTATACTGGTTTTCAAATATCGACTGTTACTGATTTATTGACACTTTTCCTCACGTCAGTGACAATATTCATTTTACTGGTACCCGTTTGGTTTTACTGGAACCGAAAATTTGCTAATTTTGCAATTACATTTAATTGAATAATTCAAGATTCGCTTATTAACATTTTTTGAAACTTTGCACAAGGGTTTGCCATATTGGTCCCTTCAAAAAGTTATCTAACATTTTTTCTATAAAATCTACAGGGAAGCCAATAATTGACCCCTTTAAAATTTACATGGGTTTTCCTATGTTCCGCTCGGCGACGCACCACCCGGTACAAATAAAATCAAACTCATATGCTTTACTTTCTACCCAGAATATATTCGTTATTTAGTAAAAACTGGTGAATTTTTATGACAAGTAGAATTAAGTTTTGTATCTCTAAGCATTTATTTAAGTACTTTTCTTATTAGTAAAAACTAAATTTAAAAAAGCCCTGAAAAAAACACGTGTTTTGCTAATTGTGTAAACATATTTAGATTTAAAATAAAAATAAAATTTGTACAAGTTTTATAGCAAGTAATTGCTACAAAAAATTTAAAAAGGTATATGGGTATTTACCGTATTAAAAGTATATACATACATTTTTTTTCTTAATTTATTTAATCCAAATAAGTATTAAAATAGGTATTCCCATTTTGTAAATTTTACAGCTAACGTTATAAATTATTTTATAGTTTGGCAGTACATAATACCAAAAATACTCTTTGTAAAAACGGGCCCCTTTATCCATCTTAACAAAACAGAGTTCATGCTTTTTATGAAAAAGAGCTTTCTTGCAGGACTAAGACGACTATTAATATATCCGAAACCTCTGAAAATCTGAGTTAATAAGTTACAAAAGCAGTCTTCAACGAAATTGCTATTTTATAGTAAATTCAAAGGGTAGTTGGTCAACCCCAACATCCTACATTAACTTTATAATGCTGGGATCAGACCTAGAGCAATGTAAGGTTCGGGATTCTGGTGAACGGCAACAAATAAGGCTTCATCTGCTCAGAAACTGGCTAGACTACAAAGGCTGACTAGTCTTGGTACAGTACAGTTTGCCAGAACTCCCACTGTAAAGATGTAGAATGTGTAAAGATGAAGAATAGCGCCATGTAGCAGCATCGACATATCGACATCGGAAAGAGAAATGCCAATTCTGCTGCCTCTTAAAGAAAAGATTCTGTTTGGCTAAAAAGTTCCTTTAAGATTGACATAGCAAGCAGGAAAAAAATGCCCTAAAAGGATTTGTAAATCTGATAAATAGACGGCCGAAGAATGACCCACACAGGACTGTAGAGAGCTAAAATGTATCGTAGCGACACCGCTTGATATTCGACGGTCTTTGAAGCGGGAGTGTTCGCCATTTTGAAGGTGGTAAGAAAATAAGTTAAAGAGAGTCCGATAACGGATATATTCACTTACTCCGACGACCAAGTATCCAGGACCAGTTCCAAACTATTGTAAGAATATGCTCAATACATTGGGAAGAAGTATGACAGTCCGACAACGTTATGATTCAGAACACAGCGGACGAAAAAGCAATAAACGAGCAGACGAATTCCAGGCTCTGATCATCATTCCCACTGATCAGTCCCATATTCTGACAACAAGACAATTACGCATGGAAAAAGACTAGAGAAAACTGAAGTAGCAACAGCGGTTACCAACGTGCCAAAGAGATGCTATTACACGCAACTAAAACAAAAAACATCTGCATATTATCTTAGACGTGGTGCAAATCACTATACCTTAATTGTGGTCTGGCGGAGGAAACAACATCTCAAAATGATAAATTCTCAATAGTTGGCACAAATGTATTTTTAGGCCTACCCACCGGATACTGTTTTCCCACCATTAGTACTTTTACTACTAGTTTTACTACTCTATTCTAACAACGTACACGTTGTTATACTATTATACTATTTTTTTTGAATAATAAAAATGCCAATTGAACTGTCCAACTGCTAAATAATAAAAAATCAAAATAAGTAGTTTATTTTCAAGTTGGTTCAAAAATGTTGGGAACTGAGATTAGTAGCTAATAAAAATTCTAAAATGGCAAATATTGTGATAAATGAGGCCACAAATGTGGTGATTTCAGGAATGGTTAACATCCTACAGTAAGTATAAGAAAATTGAGCGATAATATCATATATAAAAAGAAACAATATTTAAAATTTATGTTTCAAACATATATATGATTCAAGAATTGAATGTCGACGATTTTGACAGACTATTAGAATTGTTCAGCACACCCTCCTCAGCGTGATATTTTTGTAGAAACTTTGTAGTAATTGGAAAATGCCATTGCAGTAGAGCTTAGTAAATGTACTAATAATAATGAGATCCTATAGATTTTGCGTGTGATATTTCCTCTAACGCAAAAATCAAACAGCGATTCCTATCATCCTTGAAAATTCATATACATATCATAACCATATATTGTAAATGTTTGATTGCTGTTTGCTGCTTTTTAAGAAAAAAATATTGTAAATTAATAAAATGGGTAATGTAAGTAAATTACGTAGAAATAGGGCAAGATATACTATCTGCGTTATCAGGATTCTTCTTTTTTAAAAGTTGATACCTGAGTTCCGTTCAATTATTGGTCTCTCACTTCAGTGTTAGTTCCGCAAGTTCATTTAATATCAGGTGTTAAATATACCTGTTTTTATTTTGAACGGAACTAGTTTTAGCGGCCACTAATTAACAAACAATTTTCCCGGTAACTTTCTTATCTGAACAGGATTAAATAATAACATTGTGTTTGAAAAAGCTCTAAATTTCTACTTTCTACACAAAATTCATAACAACCGGCTTATTCATATGTAAAGCCAGAGAAAATTGAATACTAATAAAGGGTTTTTGTTTTATAGGCATATGCAGAAATTTAACATAAAAAATAAATAGTAATACATATGTTAAGATTGTTATTGATTTAACTTATAAGTAGTAGCGTGTAGCGATTTTTAGCGTAATAGATTTTCTTGAATAAATAATGGTCCTATAATAGAATTTTCAAGAATACCAGCCCAAATACTCCATTCTTTTATCAAAATCATTATTAAAAACCTGTTGCAGAATTTGCATTTTATACGGGTAAAATTGAGGTAACTTTAGTGCTTTTCTTACTGTTTCGTGAGACATTCCTACCTGGCACGACATACTGCAAAGTGGTGTAGAGGGCTCTGCATTAAAGGTGCCTAAAACTTTCAGTTGTGCAGCTTCATCCAAAACACGAAGATTACTTTTTTTTCTCAACCGAACCAGTTTTAATAAACTTAGCAATTAATTTTAAGATATATTTATGATTTAATTCACTATTATGAGATCTTTCGTTAAACAATGCCGCTGTTCTTTTTGCATATCTTTGACTTTCCCCGTAAATAAGAATAAATTTCGTTCTTTGCTCAAGATTAAATAATTTTTTAAATAAAACTTAAGAGCGCACAGCGCTTGATTTTTTTAAGCTTTTGACAACTTTTTAATTAATTTGTCAATCGTTACTAAAGTGATTACCACGCAAGTACTAGTTAAGGAAATCTATCATGTTTTCTAGATTTCTCAATAACAAGGTCGACTACGTAGTATTTTTAAGACAGTAATTAAGAGACCTTTAAAATAAGGTATCACTCGACCCCCTTTCCATTTCAGATTTTTGAGGTTATGTCCGCGTTTGCCAGGGGGCTGCTGCAATTTGATTGAAAACTAACCAAAAAATGTCTCCCTCAAAAATAAATTTGACGTGCTTTTGGAAGATCTTAAATTTTATACAGAGGCAAAAATATAAAGGGTGATACCTTTTCAAATTGACACCCTGTACGAGTAGGTCGCGCCATATATGGAACTGCTGGCGCATAATATCATTTATTTCATTGAAATTTATAATAGTTTTTTAAAATCACTTGAATTTATAACTAAATTGACACCAATGCATCATACAGGCGAAGCGACTCCTTAAAGGTTAACAGTTATATAATATATAATACAGGATCTCCTTGAAATGAAGGTACAACGCCTAGTTACAAATTTATTGCCCAAAAATAGAACGATTTAGATCGACTTGCTTTTACCAAACTTCGTTTGGCCGATAGAGGGTGTCAAAATATAATGGTTTTTAAATATCGTCTACATACGTTTATCTTTACTAAATGTAAGCAAAAGTATAGCTACATAAATTGACATATTTGGACATAGGCGTCATCTGGTATGAATGTCCCGTAATTTTAAAAAATGGGTTGTTCATAAATAAATCAATGTATTTTTGTTATAGCCTTTATAAATAACTTAAATTGCTCTTCACATTATAGTTGACCGCATTTTAAACCTTTTGTAATTTTAAAGATTATTGTAAAATCAAAATTTGACGCACAGTTTAGCAGCAAAAAATTAATGTATAATATCTTATAAATCATATTATACGTTTGTTAAATATTTTTCACCTCATCGTATATTTTTTTAATAAACATATTGTTTTATGCAAAAATAAAATCAGAATATATTAAAAGAATGAATATTAAAATAACTATCATTAAAAGTATATTTACATAATACGGTTAAACATAAAAATAAATTCTCAAATATAAAATTTACTTTAATATATAATAAATGCATAAGACAACAAAAAAATAAGTTTATCAAAATACACGTGAGGTTTTTTAGGGCAGGCAATTAGAAACCTAAAGGAAACGAAAAAACCAAAACATAAAGGATTACGAACAAAAGCGAACAACCAATTTATGTAATCAACTGTAGCACCTCGGTCTCACCGCCAGTATCGGTTTAGCAGTCGTACAGAGTAGACGTCTATACTCGTAGGAGGCGCCGGTGCTCAGTTTTGGTTTATTTTGATTCGTTTTAATTTAATTTAAGTTGTTTTGATCTAGTGTTGCGTGTTTACATTAACGTGCTATATTTTCGCGGTACAAGTGTTTCCTAAAAAACTAATTAAGTTCCTGCATCAGTAAATGTTTTTGTTTTATAACAGTTCCTGTTTTGACTAAATTTAAAATTATCTGGCTACCATTGACCTTAACTTGAAATCATTGAACATTAACCGTAGGACGTGCAATTGTGTGTTTTGTTGTACGTTTGTTTCCTGCGTTGGTTTTAAGTAACTGTTTACTTGCAGTTCCTGTTTTTACCATTAATATTTATTTCAATTTATTAATATTTTCTTATAATCTAAGATGAACTGCAGTTGTTGAAAAAATGTTGTCAAAAAAGGGATTTTTCAAATTATTGCTGCATCTCTTGTATTTCAATCTTCCACCCAAGTTGTCTGGAAAGAAATTCTGATGCCATAAAACTCGGAGGCCACAGGATTTTATGCTCACAAAGATGTCAAGATTATTTTATTGAAAGAGATCAGGAAGGAAAAATTAATGAGCAAAAGATTTATGATTTGTTGACAGAATTGAAAGAGAAGGATAGACATATAGAGAGAATGAGAAGAAACAGCTTGGTTTTTGAAGATGAAGTGTCGAAGGCCGAAAAGAAGTTTTCCTCATCCCTGGAAAATCTGCATAAACGGAATGAAGAACTTAAAGTTAAATTGGAAAACTTAAAACTTAAAGAAGGTGAATTGTTGGTATTACTGAAAGTGAGTGAAAGGGCAAGTCTTTAGTTCAATTCACAAATTAGCGAGCTAAATATCCTAAATAAAAATTTAATTGTAACGATAAAAACATTAGAAAATGAGTCTTCAACCTATAAGACTGAAATAAACTTGCTACAAAAATTAATTTTAGTATTCTTTAATTCTCCAACACAGCTACCAACTAGGCGAAATACACCTGCCGATAGTCGACCTCGGCTTCTCTTTGTTGGTGGAAATTGTATCAGAGTGTTCCTAAAACATTTACGTTTAAAGTTTGAAGTTTACTACAAGGTTCAGTGTTTCCTGAAGCCGGGCAGTTCAAGCAGTGAAGTCTTTAGGACAGCATCAAATTTAGTTAAGGACTTTACGAAAGAAGATTTTTTAATAGTAATGTTAAATAAAATTTGTTCTTCATCTGATGTTTAAAAAAATTTAATTCAAAATCATGTTGATACAAACACTTTAGTGATGACAAGCCCTTATACTTATTTAAACCATAATGTTATCTATAATAGTAATAAGGCCCTTTATCGTACTTTTCATGCAAATAATATTAATCTGTATGGGATTTTAGAGTCTAATTACGCCAGTAACTTTGGTTCAGACTTGGCATCATTATTACATGCAAATATTTTCAAATATTTTAAAATTAATATTTCATCGAATAAATTGTCTTTGAATCATCAAATTAATGACTTTGAACTGATCACTGATCGTGAATTGAATTCTTCTTTTTTATAGACATGTCCACGAAGGTTGAATCTCATTCATGTTCATATTCTACTAGTAAGATTGAAATTAGCTCTTCGAAAAGCTTAAGTATCTTTATTCTTAATATACAATAAGAAACAAGATATATGAGCTTCATCTTTTGCTGGACACATGTAATTTTCCTGATATGGTATTTCTGACTGAGCACTGGTTGAGGCCTAGTGAATGTTTTTTAATATCTGATTATGTTCCTATATCAAATTTTTATCGTCAATAATCTATACATGGAGGAACCATGATCTTGGCTAGGCAAACAATTGAAACGATTTTTTGTAATATTGATAAGTATGATAATCTTCTGTTAGAGAATGTTTTTGAATTCTCTCTTTCTTTTTGTAAGCGTTTTAATTTATATATTCTTTGTGTTTATAAGCTACCTACAGGAGATATTGCTATGTTTCTGGACAAACTTGATTCTCTTTTATCTCAGTTGTCCCTTCACTCTAAGGTTATATTGGCTGGTGACTTTAATATCAACTACACTGATGAAACCTTGCCACGTACTTCTCTTTTAAGTATTTTAAATTCTTACGACTTGAAAATGCACGTTCTTTCTCCCACACGAATAACTTTTTCATCTGCAACTACAATTGACTATTTCTGTACAAATTTTGATGACGTTTTATGCACGGTACACCCATCTGATATTTCCGACCATGAAGCTATTCTTGCTAAAATGCCATATAATACTGTATTATCTTCATCTCATTATATGGGAAGAATTTTCAGCAGGGGAAATTTCAATGCTTTTTCTGCTGCTACAGCTTCGGTAAATTGAAATGCACTTGAAACGGCTTCTGACCCTTACTTTATTTTTTCAAGTTCTGTGTGATAAGATCAATCAGTGCTTTCCTAAAATGAGGCTTAAAACTAAGAAACGAAAACCATGGGTTACAAGAGGCCTTAGAATTTCAGCTAAAAACCTCAATTTTTTGACTAAATTGTGCAAATATACCACAAATGAAAATATCCTTGTATATCATCAGAGATACCGTAGTCTGTACAGAAAGACAATTAAAGCAGCAAAATCTAATTATTATAGGGATCGCTTAAATATGTCATTAAATAGGCAAAGAGAGTGTTGGTCGATTATTAATGATTTTAGACATTGCCATAGAAAAGTATCTGAACCGAAGTTAAGACCTGACATTTTAAACGACTATTATTGTGATATACCTAATATCTTGCTCAAGGGCATTCATAGTAACATTGATCCCTTACACTATCTTCAACAAGTATCGGTTGAGTATTCATTTTTCTTTCATCCTGTCGTTCTTACCGAAGTAAAAAATTAAATCAAACGCCTAAAAATACATAAATCATCTGGAGCTGATGGGATATCTTCGAGGTTATTACTCTTTTTGCCTGATTCAGCCTTAAATGCTTAAGTTTCTGCCATAAACAATTCTTTACATATTGGCATTTTTCCTTCATGTTTAAAAGAGGCAGTGGTTATCACTCTTAATAAGGGTGGAGATTTGGATCAGCCTTGTAATTTCCGTCCCATTTCTATTTTGTCTACCCTCTCTAAGATAGTTGAAAAACTTGCAAAAAGCAGAATTTTGTCCTGTTTACATCATAATGGCATTTTGTCTGCAAATCAGTTTGGATTTCAAGCCGGTAAAGAGACTCATGATGCTGTTTTTAGCTCTTTTGAGAGCTTCTATGTGTCCTTGAATTCTGGAGAGTCATTGGCGGCAGTGTTTTGTGATCTATCCAAAGCATTTGACTGTGTGGATCATGGAATACTGTTATCTAAGCTCGATAAATATGGTTTTGCAAACCCCTCTTCATTTCTGAAAAAATCCTAACTCTTTTTTCACTCTTTATCTTAGAAACAGCTGCTCTTATTCACAAAATTCCCAAACTACCCTCTGACACTGGCCATTTGACTCGTCGTGTAAGTGATGTTCCCCTACCTATTCCTACGTTTTCCCTTACCAAAAACTCATTAATTTACATAAGTAAAAAAATTTACAATCACGTTCATCTATGTGTTAGACATTGACATATATCGGATGTTAAGAAATTTAAAAGAGAATTAAAGACGCTTTTATTAGCTAAGGCATATTATAACCTGGATGACTTTTTTAATGATAGGTTTTAACCTTGGACATGTTGGAAAGTTTTTTTTTCCTTTTTTCTTCTCTAGTTTGTCAACAAGTTTACCTTTATTTAGTAATTGATTGTTTATTTAGTTATCTTTAATTTAAGTATGTTCAAAAAATTTTGTCTTCTTGTGTTTAATTTTGTTTAAAGTTTTGTCAATTTTTGAAATTGTATTTTTGTTTTGTTTTTGTTTTCTTAGCTTGTAGGATGCTTGTACACAAGATTATTCTTACGTAATATAGCACATTTTCTTTCTTTCTTTCTTTTACGAAAGGAAGCATAAGCTACCTACGTGATACAACCCTAACCCAAGATAATATACAGTCTTACAAAGTAAGCCATATAAACTTATTCTTCTATAGTTCTTTCTTTAAAATTCTCAAGATGTTGTAAATCGAATGCAAAATTAATTCTTTAAAAAAAAAATTTCGCTTCAGTATGACATCTGGTTTGTTATTAAAATAGTATGCAGCGTCCAAAATTTGTTGTGATAATTCGGTTTCACTATTTATGGCAAAAGCATAAACTGTCTTACTTAAGGGCGCCCGTTAGAAAAAGTCTAGAGGTGTTAAATCGAGTGATCTCGCTACCACTTGGGTATAATAATGAAGTAATTGCCCTCTAGAGAATATTTTATATGATAGTTTTGGAAACTCCAGCTTAATAGACATCGTCTACAGCTTGTAGCTTGTTTTGGGATCATTTTGAATACTCCTTTTTGGAGATCCAGGTTTCTTATAATACGTGGATGTCCTCGATTCACGTAGTTGGCTTTAAAATATTATTTCCGAAGTTATCGTTCGATACACGCAAAGGTTTGATGCCTTGAATCCCTGTGGTCTGGATATTTGTTGCAATATATTCTGACATTCATACGCATGTTTTTTCTATGCAATCCATAGACTAAGAGCATGTCAATCTTTTCAGTAAAAGAAATTAAAATAATAATTTAATTTTAACGCTCGAAAAAGATCAACTTCTATAAAAACACTAAGCATTTTTGGTGACAAACCAAAATATTAATAAAATACAGTGGTACTTTTCATAGAAAATCTGTGACTACAGAAACATTTTTATTTTTTTTATATGAATTTAATTTTTAGGATAATCAACAGAATCTCAGGATCAACAGTATAAGATGTCTTGACAAAATCTAGAAAGGTATAAAACAGTTGATTTTCTTTATATACCATAGAATAAAAAGTTGAGACTTGTCGGGTCAAGGCACTTTCATTTTTTTTGATAAACTGATTTTTATTTATAAATTTTGATATATGGAGAATTGTAGTACTTATTTATTATATTATATTATATTATATTATTGTTATATTATTATTATATTATGTTATTATATTGAGAAAATCAGGATATGATATTCCTAAATACCATTAGGAAAATAACGAAATATATACTAAGTAAGTGTTGTTCGGACATCCGATGATAAAACCAAACCCAAAATTACCAAGAAACACAAATAAATAAAAGTTTATTTTATATAAGCACGTGTCGGCAGGTACGATATTTATTTGTTCTGCTTCGTGTCACCAAGAATCCCAATAAAGCTATTCTTTTGTTATTTTACTGTCGTGCTAGTTCTTAGAACATTGAAACGCTAGAAATTAGTAAACAATAACTTTAACCGACTCCAAGCGATCTATCGGTTTTAACCGCGGTTAAGCCCTTGGTTGACCTTGAACAGTCCTTTTTATAACATAACCAATCGTGTCCGCTTGGACGTGTTTGGTTGAAGTAGCTTCGTAACTTGTCAGCTGTCGCTGTCATCATTTTGTTTGTTTGTAAATAATACCCCAGACGCTAGTAACGTTATATGTAATTAGGTCTTTAACACAGGTTTTAAACATAAATATCAAATAAGAAAACTTATTAGCCATAATAAATTTTGTTCATCTTTAAAAAGGAAATAATTTGTTGTTTGTTTTTATTTTTTCCCGCACTTATTTCAATATCTTTGACATTTGACGTTTAGAAAACAGCTCCGGACGTGGGTTATTACTGTTCCAAATTGATGACGTATAAAGGGCTAATTGGTGACGTCACGTATCTCAACACGGTTATAACTATAACCGCTTGGACGTGTTTGGTTAATACCATTTAGGAACGGTAATTACCGATAGACGGCTTGGAATCGGTTTTTGTTTGAGTCCAACATGTGTGCAGGGGCAAGAGGAGTGTTTTGTTTACTTACATATTTGCCGATTCTTTATTGTCAAATCGACACAAATTTTCAACAAAGGAATTTTTTAGCTATATATTGAAAACGATAACGTTCATTTAACTTATTTGTGTATTTTACAGGAAAATTTAAAATAAAAAGTATAAATACTACAATTAACCTATTTTAAGAATAAATATAATATCCTTAAGCTCTTAAGCAAAAAAAACAAAATTATTAAAGTCCAGTTCAGAGATCTATTAGAATCTTTGATGTGTCGCAGATACCGCAGTAACTAGTCCGTGCGCCTATGTCGTATTTATTGTCGCATGATATACATGTTTAAATGGCAAAACTTTATATTGTTTGTCTATGAAATCATTTTAAATATATGTAAAACCCCATATTTTATAGTATTTTTTATTTTTCTTTCGAAAATGTCAATTTTTAGAAAGAAAATATCACAAGAAAATAATATCAAAAAATTGACCGCGGACTAAAATCCAAGCACCTTACAAAATATTTTAAACACTTCCAGCACTCACAGACTTGTCGCCTCTTTTTAGCCAGTCTATTAAACAAAGATAAAACACCTGCGTTCTGGCGATTCCTACTTCAGGCTATGCAAGTGATTTTGTATCTCTCTCTATCCCGCTGATTTTAAAGATTACGGGGCCGTACCCAAACAAATTTTTGGGTTGTTTTTCTATTACTTTCGTCGCGTTTTTAAAGAGATCTTTAAGGATAGGTCTATCGCCTTTAAAATAGTTGTTGGATCGGTCTATCACCTTTAATAGTTGAGAGGGGGGTCATGTGAGGGTATTATTATTTGATGAGTTTTGCCGGTTTTGCTTTTTACACGTTTATGAATGTGGAGAATTTAGAATTTGGCCTGTATTCGTTCAAATTTTTTGCAGTTTTTACTGTGAGAAAGTGTGTGTTTTTTTTTATTTGTGTTTGTGGATTTGTTTTGGTATTATACCTAAAGACCTTAAAATGTTTCGACCCTGGGAAAATAGGCAGGCAAATTTGGCAAATGAAAAGGAAAGTGTTTGTGTGGGCTTATGGAGACCGTGGGTGCACAAGAAAGACAATAACATTTGTGATGAAAACAATAAGAGTGATCTGGACAGTGATTTAGACTTACATAGTTCTGATAGTTCATTTTCTAGTGAAGCAAGGGAAGTAGAAGCTACAGGGGAAAATCAAGCAGTTTTAAAACGTAATTGTTTAGTACAGTACAGTTTTGCAAAGTACAGACGCCAAACAAATTTACTTAAATATCAATAACAATCTAAGGAATGACCCTCAGTTTACAAATGATTGTAGTGCTTTGCAAAAAACGTTCTTAACAGGGGTTCCCTATAGTACAATATGCCTGTAAAAAAAGGTATTAAAGACAGACTGAAAAGGAAAGATGCAGGACAATCAAAGGGACTTGACACGGATATTGCCAAATTGCTAAGGAAAGGTGTGTATTCTACTAACAAAAACAATGAGGTTCTGACCCTAGAGATGATTAAGGACACATTATCGACAAGGGACAAACATTTCTCAGTCTCAGCCTTGCGAAGATACCTGATAAAACTTGGATTTAAGCTTAAGATGGTTAACAAAAGAGCTGCTGTAATGGAATTGTCAGCTGGTGTATAGAATATTTGAAGAAAATTATAAAATAAGAAAATTAAAAAAAAATTGGGAGTAAGAAAGATCCATATATTATTTAGCCGAAACATGGTATGATACATTTATGCTTGATGTATGATTTCCATTCTCTGGGATAAAGTCGTTTTTGCCATAGTAAGAAAACCATATTTTTATTAATTAAACAAGTTTAAAATTTTGCTTTTTACAGCTTACTGCCCCTGTTTGTCCTTCAGTGATACAATAAAGACTGCTTCTTCCACCATTCTCTGGGAAAACCCCTTTTTTGCTATGGTAAGAAAAACACTGTTTTTATTAAGAAAACAAGTCTAAAGTTTTGTTTTTTACAGCTTACTGCCCCTGTTTGTCCTTCAGCGACACAATAAAGTATACATAATGTAATGCTTTAGTATCCATATGTTGATGTGTGATATGAAGTTGGAATCCATAGCGGCAACAGAGAAACTGTTTCCTTACTTAATGGAAGAAACTGCTAAAGAAGAAAGGCAAAAAACAGAATTTAGAAAATTGTGTTAACTCTTTGGACCAGATTCAAATGAGTGGTTAAATTTATAAAATTAAATTGGTTAAATTTAGTAGTATCCTTACTGTAGTTAGTTTTAGGATCCAGTATACTTGTAAATGTAGTGTTTTGTATAGGATTTTTAGTTTTTAGTATAAGCATTTATTTTTGTTAATTTTCATCTAATCTCTCCTAATATGTACAATAACTAAATATGAGGGAAACAAATTAATAAATATTACATTCAGGATGTAAAGTGTTTATAATTAAAACTTACATGCGTCTTACATGCATAAGATATAAACAGCTAGATGATTTTTAATGTAAAAGTTTATTTTAAAAAATATACTTTCACTTTTCTGACTACATAATTACTTTTTATCAAAAGAAGTTGGTACTAAATATAGAGATGGGGGTTTTCATGAGTATAATATTATAATAATAATATATCATAATATGTATTAATTTTAAAAAAACAATAATAAAGGACATTGAATATGGCAGCCAAAATCCCCATTAATAATCACCACCAAGTAAAAATAAATCTCAATATTTTCTCATCACTTCATATAAACACTCCATTGATGGAGCTAAAAACTAAACTTATTAAATTAAAATTTTTGGTTATACTCATTTTACGTACTTAAATCTTATAGTTAAACTAAATATTATCTTGCTATCAACTATCTTCAATTTGTAACTTAATAAAACTAAACCCAAAAATCCGAATAATAAAGTTTTAAATACAAATACATTTTAAAGCCGGACCTGTGCAACTTTTCACGCTTGAGTAGCTGTGACTGAGGTCAAACAAAATAGTACGTGGGCGCATGTAGTCAAATTTTACGAATTAAATGTATAAATTCTGAAAAAAATGCTTAAAAAATTTATTTAAATTTTAATGGAATGATTAAATATCGCTTAGAATATTACTCTATGACTCTTTTTACATAAAATGCGATTTAAACATGCATGTCATGTGACAAGACAAGCAGCACTGGCACACGGACTATTCGCGGCACATCAAAGATTCTAATAGATCTCTGAACTGAACTATAACATTCTTATTTCTAAAACTGCTTCTAAAAAATTTGAAGCGACAACACCGGAAGCTTAAGCGCCAGAGCCATACGTGTAGTGTCATCTCTCAAACGGCCTTTGTTTATATTTGGGATTTGTGTATTTTCTTTTATTTTTGGTTTAAAAAGGAAAAAGATCACATTTTAGTGTTTTTTTAATTGCTAGGATGGCAAAAACTTGTGTCGTTTGTGCCTATATATTTTATTTATATTTTTAAATCTAAATATTTTTTTGAAAATATTCAAACAGTCTATTAATAGGCTATAAAAAATATAAAACAAGAGTTTTTTCCCTGGTTTTATTACAGGATTTTATGTTTTTTTTTGTGGTTTTAGCAGAAAAAAGTCATAATATCTATGTACCTATCTATATATAGTTAAGTTTTTTTAATGTATACATTAGGTAGATAGATGAAATTACTAATTGTTTATTGCTTTTAAAGAATTTTGAATATTATTTAGATATTGATTTCTATGTATTAATTTTCCTAAAATTTAGTTAATTATTTTTTTTTTTTACTTTAATGCAACTTACAATAATATATATAGTAATTGGCACCACATATTAATTTATTAATGTAATTTTCTTTTTCTTATTTATTAGATCTCAAATACTTATTATAGATTGCCTAATGACCATGCCCAAAGCCAAAGGCATAAAATTTCATTAATGGAAATCAACACAATTAAAAATAACTTATTTGTTTGTTCAGATCACATCCTTAGAAGTAATTTCTTATATGAGGGAGATGATATTATCAGTAGCTAGAATTTATTAAAAAATCAGCTCTATCTCAAAGGTATTTTTTTTTAATAAATTTTTTTAGTATATTTATAGAGTATGACTATATTTTACCTTAGAATTATTGATAAAGGTTTGAATGCTTTTATTTACTACATTATATAAGCTAAAAAAACAATCTTTTAAAACTTGTGCTTGGCTGTTTTGTAAAACATACAGCTTCGTCACAAAAAGTATTAGTTTTACTCATATAAGCTTTATTTATACCTAATACTTATTAAATTAGGTACATATGTGGGTAAAAGTACTTTTTTTACTAGGATTTCTGATACACTGGTTAAAAATACAGCAGGCGATAATTTAGTTAATTTACCAAGTGATTTACCCTTCAAAGCTGCAAGGATAGCTTTTCTGAATAGTGCAAAAAGTTCTTTAGCCTCCAAAACGGTATATAGTACAAACAGTGAAGCTAATATAGACAAGTAAGGATCATTAAAATAGATTAATATTCTTGATACACCAAATTTTGTATAATTACAGATCTGATCATTCATCATTTCATTATCAACAATAACTGCATCTGAGATTAATAGTTCTACAGTAACCGTGGGGTCTAGGTCAACAATAACTATTTCTCATCCAAGCCGTTTTAGTTTAACTGCTATACACTCCCTGACACCGCTAAAGAAGAGGTAAAAATATACTCAAAGTAGACACCAATATAGCACATTTAAAAATTATTTCTCTAAGTACAAATAAGAGTTCTATGCCATGTATCATCTTATTCTATATATTTTGTTTAAAAGTGATATAGTATTGTTATATTTGTTTAATTAAATGCAATTAATCATTAGAATGTATAATTTTATAAACATTCTTTATAATAACATACATTTTATTAATCAATTGGAAAATCATAATACACTTTTTTAATTTTTTCTTTTCATTTTTGTTTTTATGCTTAGAGATGTAGAGGTATGCTTGGAGAAAGATATTAATTTAATAACAATTTAATATCACGAGCACACAAAAAGTAATTTTTTTTTCTTATTATAAGTTCATATATTTTTATTTAAAAAATTGACACATTTTCAATTCTTCAATTTTTATTTACATTATTCTAGGGTAGAATCAAAATGATATCCTGGTGACCCAAGCACTGATAATTTCACCATTTCAAAAGCTAAAGTTAGTCGCCAAATTATGGAAAAAAAAGAACGAAAAATTAAAATTCGAAGATTACAACAAACAAATTTGCGCCAAACAAATCGAATTAGATGTCTCAAGTCATTATTAAAATACTTAAGAGATAAAAACATGATTTCCGAAAAAGCCCAACATACTACATATTATATTTGACTTGTAAAAGTACTTGTTTGTATATTACTACTAATAAACTATCTAATCTAATCTATTTTACAAAGTCTTTATTCTTAAGTAAGCTTTATTTTTTATTATTTAGTATAAATTAATATGGTATAATTGGTATTAGGTATTATATAAGTCAGTGTTAAATGTCTCAAAACTATTGTACAGGCTAAACACCCATAATAAAAATCTTATAACCTATAAAAAACCTACAACTCCTTCACAATTTCAACATTCTTGTAGTTTTAACTCTTTCCGCTGTAGCAATACTGTCCTTTGAAAAAGTCAGCACCATAGAAGTATTAAAACGAAAATATTTAAATTGAGTTAATTTATATAATATTCACTGCTAAATTATGTAATTACCTGAGTTGGTGGAGTAATGAACCGAGTTGGTAACTAATGCAATCCCTAATAATACCCAGGTCAATACTGAAGGAAAGGATAAGTTCACCAAACTAATGCCTCTCAACCTTGTAACACACTGTAACTCATAACTCAGCCGGGCATGAGACACTCCACCAAACTCCAGGTCTATGAGTTATGTCCGACAATCAAACATGTTACTGTAAATTTCAAAATAATGATTAGTTATTTTTTACAATCAGGAGGAGGGTGCTTACCCTTAAGTCTCTTAAGCAGTTATCTTCCGCTAAATAGGTAAAGAATGAAACAACCAAGCTATGTCAGGATCGGTTTCTCTAATGACTTTTTAGAGTTTACACGATTAACAAACTAATAAGCATCCTTAGCTTGTGATTTAAAAGTGCGATAGATTTCTTTAAAAGGACTTGAGAATGATTGAAATGTTATTCTTATATCAATCTAATATTAATTGAAATTATATTTACAAGTTTCAATTACTTAACGCAATTGTGGGAAGCTTACAAATTACTTAATACATTTATTTTATAGAGAAATGAATATACAACATTTTATTTCGATTTAAACTACAAGAATTTTACACTTCACAAAGATAATTAAAGTCTTATAAAACTTATCAGTTTATGATACTAATGAAAGAGATTGACAAGAAAGGATTATTAATTAATAAGTATACAGTATTTACATACTTTGCTAAAATCGCCATCCCTCAGGTTTCTTGGTGGGCTGCCTCATGCTCCATACTTTTTGAGTGTAACAACTCCCAGGATGAAACAAGGAAAATACGATGCGAGGGAAATGGTTGTTCGCAATTTAGCGCAAATCCTGAAAAAAAAAACCTGAATTAAGAGGATTTTCAATTAGGTGACGCAGGCGAAGAAGATTGAAACGATATAAAGATGAACTTAAAAATTTTGATTTACGAAAATTAAATCTCTCGAAGGGAATTTTCCAAAAATATTATGCTCGGATAATACCTCGAAACATTGTCGATCAAACAAATGCTACTACATTAACAGATGGTAAAATTTAATTCAAAATTTTAGCCGATAACTACAATCCGACATTTCTTAATGTTCGCACATCGCTTTCCCGCACCAGAAAGAAAGTCCAGAAAGTGATAATCTATTACCGTCAGTTAATCCTCCCTTCAATACTCACTAATAGACAGAAGATCCGACCCATCAAAATATTTACATTAGCCTCCGCTCATACTGAAGCAAGCGCAACCTTGCATAACCATTATTACCATAATCAATCTTAGTAAATATAAAAAATCAATGAGTGACCATACACATCACTTAATTCAATAGGAAAGCTTTATTGATGAGACATCATTAGTGAAATAAAATCCTAAATTTGTTGCTATGCATGCAGCTACCCTGACTTGCCGTGTTCTGACTGAAACGGCAATGTCCAAAATTTGAATGTCAGACATAACCTGTAAGAAAGTGACATGTTTACTTTAAAAAAATCTATAATGTTTATTGTGTTTGTTTTCTCTTAATAAAATATGGGAAATAGATTAACACAATTAGTTCTTATATTTCCCAGAACTCTTCCAATCCTAAAGTAAGTACCAATTCCCTAATAAGGAATAAGGCATAAAAATAAAACAAAAAGATAATTCAGAAATTGATTCCCTAAATTATTCACAGAAGGGATGAGGACAAAGAGTTATTATATTTTCCATCACACAAGACATTGATTGCTGTCTGCTAGACAATACTGATTAAATTGAACAATCGTGGAAATTCAATAATGAAGACATACAATAACATCAATAATAAGTTACCTGTGTACCAAATTAAGAATTAATTCAATATTCATAGAAAGCTTTTATTATTTATTTCATGCTATCACTCTTTCGTATTATACAGTGCATTTACTTTGTACTTTATTTATGCAGAATAAATGGTTAAATTAGATAGAATGTTTTCTATTTGTACTTTTATTGGATTATTAATATTATAAATTTTGACTAATTAAATGCATTATAATATTGACCAGTAAATAAATGATGATCCATGTGAAAAAGTAACCGTAACAGTATATATTATGTAACAAAAATTAAGTAATGTAAAACTGAGTTTTGTTCAATATAACAATAAAATTTTGCAAAATGTTAAAAATGTGTGTCTTAAAACATGATTTATTGAGAAATCTATAATATTATATTAATAAAATATTTAATTTCCATAAAAATGCCTTTTATTAGGACCTTTCTCTAATAAAGTCCATTAAAAAACACATAAATAGCTCATAAATAGTAATATTACTTATACTCAAACTATATAATAATTAATAAATATTCATCATGTAAATATTTGTTGACGACGTCACTGGTAAGAGAGTGCTTGTATCGGTGGCATCAACAATGCGACCGAGCGGCGTTGCGATCCATTACCGTTTTCTCTAATATACTTTATTTACATTTATTTAACGTTGCATATTGACTTCGATATAGAGTATCTTATCATATTTTATTTTAAAAAATGCTTGATATTTTATTAAAGGGGAGCAGTAGCATTGTTTTGTGCCTTCGGAAACAAATTGAAAATTTTTAAGATATTGTAGAGTGATTTTTGCCATTTCTATATAAGCATTTTGCATCATTGTATCAAAGATGTTGCAAGCAAATATCACAAAAACACATGTTCCATAATTCGCCGGCATGCTACTTCTAGCCTTTCAATGTTCTAAGTGCTAGCTTTCATTCTTTGAAAAAGTTATTAACTCGGGTTAAAGTAGTTGTATCACACAGGTAGCTTAGTCTAGATGCTGTATTTTTCCTCCAAAACCAGAATTAAAACCGACCGTACAAGTTGAAAAAGTTGAAATTTATATTTAAATAAAGTGTAAAAAATTAAAAACATTTTAATAACCAAAATCACAAAAGGTTTAATTATAAGTTGCATTTCCAAAACTTAAAACTCGATTAGTTTCGAAAGTCGACTAAAAATTTGTATGGCGTTAGTGTCCAGCATCAAAACTCCTATTTTATTCAACATTTTTTAATTAATTTATAAAGGTTTTAAATCTCTACAACGAATTCAGATAAATAAATAGGTCGCTGGCAATAGACATGATATGCTGCGCTCTCGATTTGGTTGCTAGCAACCGATTGGATGATAGCTTCACACACTTTATTAAAAACGAATTTCGACCATTTCAACCCGAATTACTTAGTAGCTTGCATTTTGTCAAACATTAATGAAATTGTAAACATCTCATGCATGTCTACTGGGATCTTTCAATTTTCTCTCCTCTTCAAATGTAATTATTACGGAAGTTTTTATTTTTTTGCTGCATTTTTCTGACCCTACAAGGATAAAAAAAGTATGTATTAGTAAAAAAAATATGGTATTAGTACTTATTTAAAAAAAGCAACTTAAACTTGTAATACAAACGCAATACAAACTTAAACACATAGTTTAATAACGCTTCATATAGCCACTACCATAATTTTCTTGTTTAGAGTGAAATTAATCCAAATTCTATGTCGTTGTTTTTCTTAATCTGCTTTAATAATAAAGGTTTTCCGTTACGATATTATTAATTATGATTAATGAACTTAAAGCAAACAAATATTATTAATATTCATAAATATGTGTAATCTAAAGGACATTATGAAATATCTCTCCCCTCTCTGACTATAATTAATCCGACCTGTCTCTTTTGCATTTATACATTCGTATTTGAAAGCGGAGAATAACGAGGAAATGATTTAAATCGAAAGAACCCCGGCCAGAAAACAATTAATTTGTTTATTTAAATTACGGGACAGGGGGATCCGTTTTACCCTTTAACCGGCCACCCAACGATGGCTCCCTTCAATTATTTTCAAGTTTTGCCGCTTAAGTTTGCCAAGTTTTGCAAAATAATTAAGAACCTTTTAAGATCTTGAACAAAGTGCACTCGGTGTTCGCTTAATAAAGATAAATTTTTTTTGGTTTAAGATATTTCTACGAACCGTTATTTATAGACTATTTACATAATAGACTATTACATAAATACATTGTAGTTTCATTCTTACACTATAGATTCATTGTTATTCTTGGAAACTATTTTTTAGGATTAGAAATTATTTTTCCGTTTTAAGTTCTTTTTTAATATTCGAAACAGAAAATAGTCAGGAGGACTCAAACCAGGCGAGTGAAGTAGGTGACTGACGTTTGTAGCCCTATTCTCAGATTTTTGATAGAATATGGCATTAACAATACAGTGACCGCCTAAAGTTCCTCATAAATTCGATAGAAATTAAAGACATGATTTTTTGAGAAAATGCTCAGACCCGTCGATTTTTATTTTAAGTTGCGCATTATTTTACATAAATTTTTGTATACAGGGTGAAACAAAACAAAAGATATGACGTCATCGGCCATTTTTCAAATGGAATGCTATATTTTTTGTTGCATTTTTGAAATATAGGCGAAATTCCAAGTAAGTTTCGTATAACACACCTTATCTCAAAACTCAACTGTTTCAGAAATATTTACATTTATCCAACAAGAAAGCAAGTAAGTACGTCTATTTACAAACTAAGATAAAATGGAGGATAAAATGTTATAAACTGTGAAAACTCTTATTAATGTATCAAGTGTTCAAACTGATCCCCATTTACTTCTTGGCAGATATTATTTAAGGTAAGATGTAAAGCTGTATCCAGTGTTCGTTTTTATTTAAAGGACTTGCACTTCTCCAAACTATGTTGGTATTAACGCTGAAAAGCATACAAAAACAAAGTGTTCACAAAAATCTGGCTCACAGTTTGATAACTTTAACTAACTATAAAAAATACTTTTCTATTCACTTTCAAAGGATCTCTAATGTCTTATACAGATTAGTCTTTTACCGTAGATATAGAAGGCAACGTGATAGTGAAGCTTTTTCTGAGACCTATGAATATCGCCGTTTGTAAATCAATTCATTTAATTCATTGCGTAGCAGGAAATTGCCGCATACAAGCCTTATGGCATTTTTGTGACTATACTCTTATCGTGACAATACTAATATCGAATATGACATTTTTAGTTACCGAGTAAGTACAGTTAGAAATACTGTGGAATGTGTTTTTTGAATTAAAGTTATTAAATGAAGATGCCTTGAATAACAACTTCATCTAAATCACGCAGATGTGATAATGAATCCCCTTTTCATTTCAGAAATAGTCTTTTTACAAAAGGGGATATTGTGTTAATTTTCCTGTTCATTAGATGTGAATTATAACAATCAAAAGTGGTCAATTCATTTACACACTTATACTACAAAACGCGACTATTCACTACTACTCAAAATATTTGATTTCACCGATATTATTTTCAACTATTAATGTCTTATTAAGGTCTCAAGCCAATATTCTGAACTTTACTGCATTGAACTGACAACTATCGACGCGGTGGCTCATTATATACTCGGCTGACCATTCCGGAAGATTCGCTGAGTCTTGAGACGCCATGCGGTGTGTGACACTTGTGTCACAATGATGAAGAAGCTAATTTCTCGGTGTTTATAATATCAGTACAATAAAATCAAAGAAAACAGATAATAAAGATACTTTAATCGTGTAACAAAGGTAGTGTATAAAATACGAGACACATTTAAACAATGTTTGGACACTTAAACACTGTAGGATCTATCTGCTGTAGGAGTGATTATATATAAACTTTATATATTAGGAAAAATATATGAATACTTAATTGTAGTTTGCATTTGTGAGGCAATGTCATTCTAGAGTTAACATGTTATCTCAGAACATCTTTTTTTATAAACTAAGCTAATTATCAAAATGCATGGAAGTTTCCGAAAAGAATGAAAAAGGTTATTTTGATTTCGTTTGATGTCCGGAAAATTCGGCCGTACTCGTTAGGCGAAATCGTGTGTACTGTAAACAAATTATTTAGCCGATAACCGACCAGGCGTTTCAAAAATATTAAGAAAAAACCATCGTCAATAGGAATTATATGACACCCGGTAACATGAAAACAAAGATGCGGCTGGTAAAATATTGCGATGTAATTTTGGGACACCCTGTATAGTAAAGCTGTTTAAATATTTATTTTATTTTAATAAACAGGATTTCGAAGAAACTTAGTATATTCATCTTTCTAAAAATCAATATCATTTTGAAATTGATCAAATTTTGCTTAAATTGAGCATTGTTGAATTTCAATTCCAAATTACATATTTGGAATGATTTACTAGGTATATCAGTTTTCGTTAAAAGGACTTAAGATTTAAGTAGACTATGTTTGTATATTTGACATATACAGGGTGTTATAAAATTCGATGCAAATAATTTAAAAGCATATTGTTGGAGGTAAAATAAGACTTTTTTTTCCTGTAAACATGTGTCCTGAATTGCACGCCCTCAGAGCTATAGCCCACGCAAATTGCTTGAATAAAATCGATTAGTTGGAACAATAATTACAGTTATGCGCCAAATCTTTTGAAAATTTGCATTGCTCCTCATTGGTATTGCTATTGGGTGCTCTAAATATTTTTCTTCCCAAAAATACTGTAAACCCAATTTTAGGGAAGTATTCAGGAGGCTTACCCTTATGATGGCCCATATCTTATGCCTCCAATAAGAAAGTTGAAAATCTAGAATACCATCTAAATACCCATGAAAAAATCTAAAATTATCGGGGACATACACATTTATAAAAGAAATGATGCGTAATTCTAGTCCTGAGCGGAAGCATTTTGGGATACATGTTTATAGGAAAAAAAGACTTATTTTAACTCCCACAATCCCCTTTTAAAATATATGCACCGAATTTTGTATCCCTGTATAATGAACGTTGATATATTGAATTACATTTATTTTCATGTTAGTCAAACAATTAGGAACATTTAATTTATTGACTTTTAAGTTTTGTCTAAATAGGAATATGTTTTTTATGTTGTTTCTACAAAAATTTTTTTCAACATGTAATTATAATTTTATAAGTGTGTAGAATAAAGTCTGAAGTTTTAATTTTTGCTTTTTAATGAAGGTGTACATAATTCATTGTAGAATTTTAAATTGTGATAAACGCAATCTAGTAATTTTTTCTTTTAAGATGTTTATGTAAACCATGTTATTGATTACTTGTTAGAAAGTTGCGGGGAATTTTTTATTCAAACGCAGGCTCGTGGAAGTGATCATTATTATAATGCCCTCAATCAGTGCCAAATAAAAGGAAAAGAATAAAGAACAACCAACTGATGCAACAACGACAGATTTAAAGGTAACGCGGACATCCAGCTCATTGATTATATAATAAACTTGTAGATTTTAACAGCTCAAGTGAGAATCTGTTTACGGTATTTACCTTAGCAAAGCCTTTCATAAGTCTTATTCATAACATATTTTTTAATAACCTAGAAAACTAGTACTTTAAAGGCTAATCTTATACCGGAAAAATTATTTTTACTGAGAGATAATAGTCCACAAAAGCCAAATCGAAAATAATTAATACATGTATGTTAATATATGTTAAAGACAACTCAATTTTACTAGTGACACAATCAGGGCTTAGATCAAACCACAGCTATTGTACGGCATTGGCCTCTATAACTGATGATATTTTATCAGCATTTGATTCCAATAAACTAACATTACTGGTAATGCTTGACTATAGCAAGGCCTTTGATACTCTCAACCATGATCTTTTAATAAATATTTTATCATTTGTTGGTTTAGGGAAGGGGGCATGCGCGTTGATTGCTAATTATCCTAGAGATAGGTATCAAGCTTATTCTTATAATGGCGTAGATTCCGGTTTTTTAGAGATTTCTTCTGGCGTGCCTCAGGGCTCCATCCTTGGGCCAATCCTTTTTTCAATCTATGTATCAAACATGGCAAAAATATTCATATCATCTAAGCAGCACTATTATGCTGATGATACTCAAATATATCTCTCATTTGAACCAGGTGAAAGTTCCCAAGCAGTGGCTGCCTTTAATTATGACCTTGCCAGCATTTACCAGAGTTTTCTAAAAATCATTGCTTACAATTAAATTCTATAAAATCAGCATTTATGCTGTTTGGGGGCAAGGGTAACCGTAAAAGTTTTCTACAGTATTATGGGGACCTAATTCATATCAATAACGAGCCTATAAAACACGTCGAGCACTGCAAGAGCTTGGGTTTGATTCTGGATAGTGACCTGCGATTCACGCAGCACGTAAATTCATGTATTCAAAAAGGATTTTTAAACCTTAAAAATATTTATACACATCGTTACGTTTTAAATAGAAAAACAAAAATTCTACTGTGTGATTCGCTGGTCCTATCACAGCTTAATCATTGCGATGCAGTGTATGGTCCATGCTTGACAACTGCTGAAGAGAGTAGAATTCAGAAACTCCAAAATGCGTGCCTTAGATTAATATATGGCATAAGAAAGCGCAACCCCATAAAACACAAGCTTAAGGAAACCAGGCGGTTGACTATGCAAAACAGAAGGATTTTTCACGCATCTTTTTTTTTTAAATAATTAATTTAAGATCTCCACCTTATTTATAAATAATATAAAATTTCGCACAGATGTTCATAATATTAATACCCGGTATAAAGGAAGGCTAACACCTCCGCTTCACTCAACTGAAGCTTACAAAAGATAATTTTCTTATCAAATTTGAAAAATTATAAATAGCTGCCAAACTAATACCGAAAACATTTTAAGCTTATATTCTTTAAAAAAATTCATTTTTAAGAAATTACTGCAGGAACAATAAAGCATAATTTAATGGTTGCTTCGTTTCTTTTTTTTTAAATTTTGTACTTTCTTTTTTCTATTCCGATGATGATAACAAAAACAATTAATGCAATAGACTATATATTATGATATACATACATATAACAGACTGTATCTTTTGCTTTGTAATGTGTTTTGTTTATGGGGTTGAATTTGTTTCTTTTTCCTTGTGTAGGCATATATGCTGTCACATTTTCTTTTTTTTGTTGGTTGATGTACTCTTTATAATTTATAGCGTTTATATTATTCCTATTTTGAAACTTAGTATAGTATAGATAATAAGGTTAGATGGAAGAACAGGCACTTAGATATCTGAATCTTTGTGCGCTGAATCTCGCCTTTAAACTATTAACCTTGTAATTATTGTATTTTTTTTTCTTAAATAAAAAGACCTTTATTATTATTATTATTATTACATATATAGATTTGCTGCTGGGCTCCATATGAGATCTAATATTTGATGTTTTATGTTTTTAAATTACCAACTGTTAATCCAAATACAATCATATCTTTTGTGAATAATACATCAATGTTTTTGTCAAACAAATACCATTGTTTGGAAATTATTATTTTCTTATATTTTTAATAAATATATTTTATGTTGAAGTAGTTAGCGTTTTAATTTAGCACTAAGCGTTTTAATATAAAATAAAAGTTATATTAAAACGTTTAGTGCGTCCTGTAAGGCACGACGATCTTACGTCAGCCCTTTAGGCGTAGGACAGTACCAAAAGCACTAGCTGCTTGAAAAATACATATTGAGTGGCGCTGTCAATGTTTGGGTTTTACTTATGCACGAAAGTTGCAAAATTAAAGACAATAAATTGGGGTGTAAGACTGTCATATTAGTTATAGTTATATCCTTGCTGGGTGGAATTCAATAATCACATGTATGCGCCCTTATAGATCAAGGCTAATGATCAAAAGAAAACCTTGTCGAAAAAAAGTTTACAAAATATTTTTTTATAATTAGTATACTTTCAGTTTCCGGATCCTTTCCATACGAAAAAATGCAGATTTTTTTAACGAGCAAATGACTTGGTTTAAGAATGGTTTTTTATAGAAATTACAATTTTTTCTTATACTACAAATGACTTTATGTTACTTTTAGGCGAGGCTATCAAATATAAGTGGTAAAATCTTAGAGAGATACCTATTGTAAGAAATATAAATGTATATAAAAACTTTTTCAAGCGATTCTGGTGCAGAAGGTCCTATTTCTAAATGGAAGTATCTTCAGCAATTATCGCACTCAAAAGGTACTATGGCACCAAGTAGAGTAATGAGTTAGGTTTCTCATACACATACAAAGATGTACTCTAAATCTTCAACACAGCAAGATAAAATTTATAATTATAAACTTAATTCAAATTTAAATATGACGACGCTTTTCCTAGTAGAATCTCAAAAGCATTACATTCTGATAAAATAACAAAACATGTTGGGAATGCGTTTGACTCTACAAAAAAAACGGTATGAGTCGCATCGTTTAAAACGATTAGGTAGACTTACAAAAGAGAAAATGACTTCAATACATGAAAAATATTAAATAGGTCAAGAAAAGCTTTTCTCCTAACAATGAATTTGTTAGCACTTATTCCAGAAAATCATAAAGTATAAACTGTTATTAAAATGTAAATGTTAGTAATAAAAAAATAACTATGCAATCAGAAATTAGACTTGTTTTGTTGTTTTCTTCTAACTCCATTACTTAAAACAAGCTGAACACCAGAAGCCTATAGTTTATTCATTTTTAGCATCAAAACTACTCACTTTCACTATTATTTGTTATACATATAATACTGAAAGTGACATATTTTAAAGTTAAATTTAGAATAAATTTATACTGCACTCTCTTAGTCTATAGTTCACTACTGTCTTGCCGAAAATACAACTCTAATCTGCTCTGCGAAATTTGAAAATGTTTTTTCAAAGTCTGTCTAATTTGTAACAAATGGTCTCTTTCTCTATTTTCCTATATCCCAAATATTGCTGGTTGTGCCAATAGTTGCAATATTCCTCAAATCTTATCCTAAAATAAAAAATATAGTTTGTGTAAAATGTCTAGTTTTTCATTAATAATGTCCTTAAGATCATACTCCTTTATGCAGATAGAAGCGTTTTAAATGTATTTTGCAACAAAAGCTAAATAAAAAGGAACTGTCAAGTAGAGAGAGATAAGAAAATACTATTGTTTAGAATTTTTTTTATTTAGTTAAAAATATTTCTGTATTCTTACTTATTTATTAATTATTAATAAATTATTTTCAATAAATCAATTTTCAAGAATTGAAGATTACACATTGTCCAAAATAATGGCAACGCTTGCTCTAATCGATAAGCGACCGTTTTCGGTCGTCTGAGAGGTATTTGCCGCTTTTATGTTTTACAAAATAACTCTGTTTAATCTTTTTGAAAGAGTTAAAACTATTAAATGGTTTTATGGAGGCAATTCGGCAGTACCATTTAGGATTTTGCTTTCAGTTATATTTAATAATAAATTACAAAAAAAATTAAATGTGGTTTCGTCTGAGAAGTATTTGCTGCTTTTATGTTTTACAAAATAACTCTGTTTAATCTTTTTGAAAGAGTTCAAACTATTAAATGGTTTTATGGAGGCAATTCGGCAGTACAATTTAGGACTTTGATTTCAGTTATACAGTGAAACCTCCCGATACGGACACCTACAATAGACGGACAACTCCCTTGAGCGGACATTTTTTTTGGTCCCATTGAAAATACACTATATTCCCATATGCTTTAACGGACACTCTCTCGGGCGGACGCGGACACCTAAAAGTGGTCCGAAGGACCGCTAAACATTCTCTTGAGCGGACACAGAAAAAATTTAAACACGCAATCGGGGGTTGCATTGGCGCCAGAGCCTGGGTTTTCCCCGATACGACGGTACTCCTCGCATGGCGCCGGTTTGTCGGGATGTTTTTGTGTTTTGACTGTTTTGTTAATGCATTTAGCTTTAATTTATTGTCGTATCTTTTAGCATTATTAGCGTAACAACTCTTAAAGAAAAAGTTGACGTAATTGAGATTTTTAATAAAGACAAACTAAGCGTACGCGACTTAGCAAAACAGTTTGGAATAGGAAAAACACAGGCAGCTGAGATTACTAAAAATAAGGATATTTTATCCGATGTTAAAATAAGTAAGTTCCACTCAAATATAAATGTGAATGAAAAAAGAAGCTTCCTAAGAGAAGAGAGCAGAAATATTGACAGACAGTGCTATGAGTGGTTCATTAGAGCTCGAAGCAAAAATATTCCATTATCAGGTAACATACTTCAATTATTACACATATTACTGTATATTTTACATGTGCCTATTATCTTTTTAGGTACAACTGTTAAAACGGAAGCCAAAGAAATCGCTGATGGTTTGGGGTATAGAACTTTCAGTGCATCAGAAGGTTGGCTGCAAAAGTTTCGTACCCGGCACAACATTGCTTTTAGAACTATCAGTGGGGAGGCCGCAAGTGTGAACTCTGCCGATGTCACGACATTTTGGGAGAAAGTACCATCTATAATTAAGAACTATGCTCCCAAAAATATCTATAATGCTGATGAGACTAGGCTATTTTTCCGAGCAGTGCCAAACAGGACTCTACATTTGAAGCGAGAAAGATGTATTGGAGGTAAATTTTCAAAAGAGAGACTGACTATACTTTTTTGTGTAAATATGGAGGGACAAAAAGAAAAACCTCTAGTGATCGGGATCGCCAAACCAAGAGCATTTAAAAATATTAATGTGAAAGAATTGCCAGTTACTTATAGGTGGAATAAAAAAGCTTGGATGACCGGTGAACTAATGGCCGAATGGTTAAATCAATTTGATAAAAAAATGATGCGTGAAAAACGAGATATTTTATTATTTCTAGACAATGCATGTTGTCACCCAAATGATATAAGATTAAAAAATATTAAATTGATTTTTTTGCCTCCAAACTGCACTTTTATTGTACAGCCTTTAGATCAGGGCATTATTAAGAGTTTTAAAAAATTTAAAGGACAATCATTATTAAAAAAAAATTTTATTAGTCACAAATACTGCTGAATCCTAGGTGCCTGTCCTAGATGCAATTTACTTTTTAAACATTGCATGGGACCAAGTGACAAAGAAAACGGTTCAAAATTGCTTTATTAAGTCTAGCATTACACACTCTAATAGTTCAGAAAATAGAGAAGAAAACCTGGAAATCTGGGAAAATGAAGACGACATTCCATTGTCACTTTTAGCTCAAATGTTGAGGAATAAGGATAATTTTGGAATGATAAACAATAATGATATCAACGAATTTTTTAATGTAGACAATGATTTAATATTGGAGCAAATTGATAACCTTCCTCTGGTGGTTTCGAATCAAGAGGAAGTAGTGGTATCATCCAATGAGTCAGAAGAGGAACACGCTGAGGAAGAAGAGGAATTGACTACCTATCAATAGGCCTTTAATATGACTCAACAGTTAAAACGCTTCACTCAGGCTAGGGGTGACTTATCTGCACTAGATTTACTATCTAAGCTTGATCTTCATTTCCAAGATACTTTGCTCAACAAAAAAAATCGACAAACGTCTTTATTAGAATATTTTAAACATAAACAATATTCTTAATTTGTACATGTGTTCCAAAATATTCACATATTATTTCTTACAAAAATCTTTATATATGTATGTATGTACTAGTTTAGTTTACTTTTGGTTTGTTATTTCATAAGTTTTTGTTTTGGTTTGTTTTTTAAGTTTATTTTTTTTGCATAATTATAATTATTTTGTAACCCTAATTATATATTTATTGTTATTAAATAATTAATATTAAACTTGTATAAAAAAATAACATGCTGTTTAATTTTGCTTCTGTGTGGCCTTCTTCCCTTGGACGGACTCCTCCGTTGAGCGGACACTTTTTGAAGGTCCTATGAGTGTCCGCTCAAGAGAGGATTCGCTGTATTTAATAATAAATTACAAAAAAATTAAATGTGGTTTCAAATGTTTCACCTTTTGTCTTGAAGACTGTCATGAATACACTATTGTTTATAGTGCCGTAGAACTAGCATTCGAATGAATTTATTAGAACAAATTTCAAAAAGTTGGTAAAGAAAAATGTTGAATATGGCAATTCTATTTCACCAGATTAGAGGTCACCATTGAGACTTTTTTTTAAATAATTAATTTTTACTAAGTTTATTTTAATAAGCTTTAATTGTATTTTTCTACTTTTTATTATGCAATACATAGCATAAAAAGAAAATTGTAATTACGACTTCATGTGGAACGTACACCTACGTAAAACCTGAAACATTTTTTTTAGAAATTGGAAATTTTAGAAATGTTAACTTTTAAGGGTTAAGTTGGATGTGAGGCTATTCAAAAGCTGTTCTAAACTTTTTTTTACTGCCAACATTTTGGTCTATACTAAGCCTTATTCAGGGCGCTTATTGTTCCTGCATTGTAACGAACATTTTTTATGATTATTAAATTTTGTTATTTGTGTGTTTAATTAGCATAAGTTTTAAAGATGTTTTATCTTTCAAGTCCATAAGTGCTAATAATCTCCATCAGAGATTAATTGATTTAGTGTATTGTTTAAGTACCTTAATTGATAATTGCGTTATTTTTTAAAAGCTAAGTTGGATGTACGGTCAGTTTAAATCCAAGCTGTTCAAAACTTTTTTTTTTAGTGCCAACGTTTTGACGTATATTAGGCCTTCTTTAGGGCACTTTTTTCTGCATTGTAATAAACATTTTTAATAATTATTTAGTTTTTCTAATTTTGACAGAAGAATTTAGAAAACCTTATAACTCTATTTTATCTTTACTCTCTAGAAGATGTTGGTAGTAAAAAAATGCTAATTTGTTTTATTTTGCCATTTAACCTATTAAAAATAAAATGCTTTTAGATTAAAATAAATAAATTTTGCAAAGAAAGAGGTAGTCGGACTGACTTTGTCTTTGTTACGTCGTATTGTATGAAAACAAAGACAATGCCAGTTCGACTACCGGTTTCTACATTACCAATGTCTACCACTTAAAAAAAAAAAAAATCTGCAAAACACCCTTTTTTAGACCTTTACAAAATTGCCAAAAATTAATATAACAGTTTGATAATTGGCCGGTGGTTATTTAAAAATGTAGCCATCGTTTTAGAATTTTATTCGCAGTATGATAGGATTTAATATCTTGGTTTGAATAATGCCAATTTTTTGAAGACTTCATTTAAAAAACACATCTATTTTAATTTTATCAAATCTTTTAAAATTTAATGTGGATAGCTAACAATTTTATTTATTTATTTATTTATTTTTCGTACAAATATTTCACAAGAAACATAGCGTGCATCAAAAAACAATCCTATTATAAGCCTAAACTACGAACAAGAAAACTGAAATAAAATCAAATTTCAAACAGTCAAACTCATACAAGTACAGCTTAAAATCCAACACGTAATATTTAAATTTAGAATTATTAAAATTTGGTTACACGTATTATCCCACCTGGCTCTAACTCTAAGTACTGATTACGGGAATATATGGGATATTTGACAAATCCCTTCTTTAGTACACTCTTAAAGTACCTATAAGAATTTCTTAGTAGATTTTTTATGATACGGTAGTTTATTGTCAGCTTTAATTAACGTAAACATGGTACTTCCTTGATATTGGGATGTGTTACGCCCAACCATCGGGAGCTTCTTAGTATATCTTGTTTGCATAGCTGAGTTGATTTGAAAGTTAGCTAAAAAGTATTGCATATTATTTCTATAAAAAAAAGGTTACACGGTTACATCGTCAGTATTCGATATTTCTTAAATAAGGAAGCTGCATAAGAAAATTTGTTAGCTCTATCCAGGCCGCGCATTTTTCTTTTGCCAAATTAAAAACCTGTTACACTTATAAGAAATTCAGCATATTATTATGCCATATGCCAGCTTGCCTTGGATACATGCATGTATATACGTTAGTACCACTTCTCTATGAATAACTTACTTAAGAAGATTGTCTACCACATAACACCCTATTGCCGAATTCTTTGCCAAACCATCAACATGTAAGTGCCATGTTAAATGATTGTCTATGACTAGGCCTAAAAATGTTGTGTCAGATTCAGTTTTTATTGTTTTCTGGCCTGTTCTAATAAGGGCGCTTTGTGGCAACAAATCATTTTATCTGTTTATTTTGAATTGTAGTGCTACGGACTTTTAAGAGTTAAGCAATAGATCATTGATTTTGCACCAAAATGAGAAATTATTCTGCTTCTGAAAATTGTTTGTTTTTTATAATAATTGAAGTATCGTCTGCAAATTGACATATGTGATAAGAGGGAAAAGGGTCTAACCGTTGAGACAAATGATTCCTAAAGATCAAAAATAGCAAAAATGACAATATACTCTATCTTGTGTGGTCAATACTTATGACTGTAGATATTATGTGGGATTAAAACAGTAAAATTTATATAGTGATTTATATAGTGATTCGAGCTATTAATTTGGACAAATTGTCGTCTATTTCATATATAGGAATATTCTACTCCAGGCGTGGACCGTAAATTCCAAACGCTTCTAACTTGTATAGATTAGATAAACACTTCTATCTAAAAATGTTACTATCCACTACGTGAAAAGCCTTAATTAAATCGTAAAAAATTTCCAATGGTGCAAAATCCTGGATTCAAGTTTTCATTAATATAGTTTAATGCTTAAAAAAGTGCGGTTTCAGTAAATTTTACCTCTCTAAATCCATGCTGTGTTGTAGAAAAAAGGTTATTATTTTTAAGATACGACTAATTTATCATAGAAAACCTTTTTTATTTCCTTAGAAAACACAGAAAGATTTGTACCAATCAAAATAGTAGAAAAGTGTGGCCAAATTAAGGCGGGAAAATTAAAATTTAATTTAATAAGAAATCTCTTCATTTTACGATTAAATGCCTAATATCCAAAGCAAACACCTAATCAAAAGGTTACTTTTTGATATTGGTCAGGATAAAATAAAACTCAGCTTTATTATAGCTTTATTAAAATATACACAGATATTTATTATAAATTAGAATTAATCTAAAAATGTTTAGGTGTATTTTGTTAGCACCTACAATTATGTCAACTTAAACAGATCAGAAAATATTGTAAGGATTTGTGTGTTATCATACATGTAAAGACATTACTATTAGGCTGATATTATCCCTATTTTACTAACACAAACAGATTCTATACAGCATAATAATATATCAATAATAAATGTTTTTTATTTGCTAAAATATAATACATAAAATATTTATAAGTGAAATACAAAAAGCTCAAGCGAGAAATTTAAATTTATGAAGTGCAGATTCTATCATTCAACATTCTATAAAGTATATACAGGGTGTACATTTGAAAATTTCCCACCACGGATTTATCGAAAACCACTGTTTTAAAAAAAACGCCGAAATACGTCAAAAGGTTTGTCAAGGGGGACAACTTTTTAACCTAAAATTACTTCACCCTCTGCCCCCCAGGGTCATCCCCTTAAAAATTTTAGATGGCAAGGGGTATCGAGTAATAGCTTGTTTAAAAGGTCTTTCGAAGTCTTTTAGTTTGACGTTTGACTTTTTTTAAATGGATCGATTCGTTTTTGAGAAAATTCAGATAGAAAACAAAAACATAAATATCAGTTTTTGTTTCAATAAGTGTTCAAAATATTGCCCGTTAGGGTTTGCAAATCTACAATTCGTTTATAATTTAAAACGGAAACTACCAACATAAACAGCAATTCCGAAGATTAGACGTGGAAAAAACTAAATACCAACTTGAATTTTTTTCCGCCTTCTTTTCATCAACACAGATATCCTGGGCAAGCTGTATTTATTGTTATACCTGCTTAGTTATTTATAGTTGCTAAAATGGTTTACATACTAGCCGAAAGATTGGAAATTATTCTAATTTATGGTGCGCAAAATCAATGTGCTCGGCAAAATGCCGTCACGTTTAACGCCAGACATCCGGAGAAGATAACTTCGCATAGCTATGTTTTGGACCTTATTACTAAGTTTACTGAAACTGGATCTGTTGTAAATAAAAAACGTGATCATCGGCGAATTTTAGATGAAGCCGCTTATTTTCGAATGGCGAGTTGAGTTTTGTGAAAAAATGACTGAAGCGATTAATGATAATACTATTTATGTAAAGAATATCTGCTTCAGCAATAAATGCATATTTTATCAAAATGGATTTGTTAGTAAGTATAACTGTAGATATTGGAGCAATAAAAATCCTCATGCATTTGTAGAAGGGCATACCCAATACCTTCAAAAAATTAATGTATGGGCAGGCATTTTAGGAAATAAAGTGATTGGTCCATTATTTATTAACGGAAATTTAAATGGAGACATTTATTTGGATATGTTGGAAAATACCATCAATCTGCTTATCACTGAATCCATTGAAAACCAAATCGATGATGATGGAAACCCTATACTTGATGAGGCTGAAATATATTTCTAGCAAGACGGCGCTCCTCCTCACTATGTTCTTCCCGTTCGGCAATAGCTAGACGACGAGTTTTCAGATAAATAGATAGGGCAAAGAGGGTCTATAGAATGGCCTGCTAGATCTCTTGATATAACACCGTTAGACTTTTTTCTATGGGGTCATTTGAAATCTATTGTGTTTACTCCCCAACCTGAAAGTTTGAATTCGTCAACGCATCATCGACAGCTGCCATGATATCCCACAACATGTTTCTGAAAATGTCCGTCAGGAATTTGAACATCGCCTATATCATTGTTTGGTCAAAAACGGGCAACATTTTGAACACTTATTGAAATAAAAAGTGATATTTTCATGTTTTTGTTTTCTATCTGAACAAATTAAGATAAACAAAGATTTTTCTAATTTTCTCGAAAACGGATCGACCGATTTAAAAAAATCAAACGTCGAAATAAAAGACTTCGAAAGACCTTTTAAACAAGCTATTACTCGATATCACGTGCCATTTAAAATTTTTAAGAGGATGGCCCTGGGGTGCAATGAGTGAAAGGGGGTGAAGTAATTTTAGGTTAGAAAGTTGTCCCGGCGTTTATTTTATTTATATTTCGGCGTTTTTTTTTAAACAGTGATTTTCGATAAATCCGTGGTGGGAAGTTTTCAAATGAACACCCTGTATGTAGTTCATCTAGCAGACAATTAAGGAAATTTTTTCAGATAATACTTAGGACCAACGACTTAAGTACTAACATCCATGCACTAAATCTAAACAAGTTAAAAGAATACGTAATCTATATTACAATAAATAACTAAAAGCAAAACAAACCCAGGCATAAAGAGCAAAGAATGCTCTTTATGGTGCTTAATGAATTACCTTTGTTTAATATTATATATACTTCTTTCTGTTTCCTAAAGAAAAATTAAACATATTTCAAAAAACTAACTAAAAATTTTACAACAGAGTATTATGTAAAAAAACAATATATCTATCTGCAATACAAAATAAACTTAAATAAACAAAAAAAAAAGAAGTTATAACAAAAACATTCACTCTGATCCATTCTGGGTGCTCAGCTCTCTTAGTCTTTATACCTATGTCTCATCTTAGTGAACACACAAGTGCTATGATAACGAGCATAAAATAAAATTTAAAAAATGGACAGTGCAAACCTTATAAATAAATTCTCTTAATAATTTATGTGAGAGATAATGACACAATAAATTGTTAAATAAATATTTATTGTAGTGAAAAGCCAGCAGTATCAGCGTTATTAAAATTAGTTAGAGAGAACTGATCAGAACAAATTCTATAGCTAATTCTGTTAAGACTGCTTAACAAAATTTACATTGCATATATTTCTCCATGTTTTTCTTGTAATAGAGATTAAAGGAAATAAAAAAAAATCTCTAATCTAAAATAGCATCCTCAAAACAATCCCAATGTGCGCTTTCAGTATACATGAAAAACAAACTCAAATGATGTTCTAACAGTCAATATCAACATCGTCATTTCTGTCAGATCTTTCTGTCAATTTGCAAATTTCAAAAGCAACATGGCCGACAAACGATTCTGATTTTCACCATACAAGCTTCATATATGTGATATACAATCAATACCAGCTGACTTTTTTTAGTTGCCACCTAAATTACTTTAACAATTTTATATTGTGGTTTAGGTGTTAAAAAGAGTGTTTTGTTTGGATTCTGAAGAATAGGCCTAAATGCTTTACTTTGCTGGCTGCTGAAACTACTAGTTAAAATATCATTTACTGAGAATAAAAAATTGTTGTTAAATTTGTTACATAGGCCTTGAGTATTATTGAACTTTTTCAGGGGCGATTTGACAAGGTCAGCTAGTGGATTAAAATGTATTTTTTCAAGTACTATTGTTTAAAAATTTTCAAGCTGTTTTATTTATGTTTGATGAATTTTTGAATTAATTATTGTTAAAATTAATTTTAGTATGAGAAATTGTTTTTTTATAATGTTTATTGATACTTTTATATTCTCTTTTTTGTATAGGATCATTTTGATAGTTACTAGATAATATAAGTTTTTTACTCTTAATGACTATCAATCAATCTATAAATCAATGCTTTATTGTCAAGAAACTGGTACAATTTGTAGACAAAGCTGTTAGACAAAAAAGACACAAAAATACAAACAAAACACAATTAAAGAAAAGAAAAACAAAACAAAATTTAAAAAAATAAATAAATAAATAGAATAGAATATCTACAATATATACAGATTAATACATGAAAAAGATAATAAATGAAAGGTCTTTAATTTCATCCATTTTTTATTATTTAACGGGTTTTTTACATTGCATATTTTTTTCTGGAAAAGAAAAATTAAACTTAATGATCGAACTTTAAATTTAAATTGTTTTCCAAAATCATAAAATTCCAATTTTCACACTTTAAGAAGTAATAAAAATACTTATGTTTTGAGTAAATTCGTTTTTTTGTGTTTAATGACGGTCTACTTGTAAATATCAGTATATTCTAGGAATAAACAGGAGTGGTCAGTTTATTCCATTAAAGTCTGAACGTCTTGCAAATTAAAGTTAGTATACGCATTATGAAATGCGAAGCCTGAGGATGGTCTAATAAGATTGCAAATTGGAAAATTCAAATTAATAAATCTTACTAAATCATTTAGACGTTTCTTTTCTAGAAATATTTTTATTAGGTCAATGTTAAAATCAGCTCCCATAAGCAAAAGTGGTTGTGAGGCGAACGGTATAATATTATATAAATAGCTTTATTTTTTGTAACCCTAACCGGCACGCGGTATACTCAAAAATTTGTTAAGTACATTCCACGTCGAAACTTATCGGTTTAGCCCAAACTTCTAGTTTAGCATAAGGCAACCCCACCACCACTTAAATTTTTTCTACAAAAGTATACAATTTTCTATGATTTAAAATGATCTTCCTGACACCAGTGCTCGCTAATACCTACAAGTTTAGGTTGATGTTCACTGAGTAGTAAATCTATATCTAAAATTTTGTTTTTTATGCTCCGAGCGTTGATTTTTGACAGAGCCTTAATTTATTTTCTATTATTTATATTTATATATTTATTTTATGAACAACTTCATAATCTTTTAATACGATACACTGTTCCTAAACAGAACTATTTATTACTTCAACCTTTAGGCTACGTATCACCCCTATTTTAAATATGCTATTAACCCCTTTAGGATTAAGTTTTCTACATTTAAAATCTATATTAAGCCAATGAGAATTAAGAAAAATAAATACCGACTTTTCGCCAACATCACCGGCGCTACTTCCAGCGTATAGCCAGGGAAAAGTTGTCTCGCCTTCAGTACAATTATTGCATCTGATGTATTATTTTCAACACACCTGGGAGAGACCGTGTAGGTTACTACTTTACTACAGAAATCCAAGAGATCCAAGGACTCGAACAGACCTTAAACTGTAGAGTAATAATGCCTAAATATAATAGTTAAGTTTCTCTTTTAAAAGACACATTCATTAAAATTTCTGTTGCATTGCAATAAACAGCAAGCTGCTCTTTTCAGAGTAAAAGATAAAGCACAGGATTTTATTATGTTCTATATAATTACAGTTTCTAATATATTATGGTTTTAACTTATTTCTACAAACAACCCACTCGAATATGAGTTCTAAAAAGTTCCCGTAGAAACCGCGGCCTTTGTTCTAGCCAAAGCATTAATTAATACCTTCCGGGCAGTTAGGGTAATAAAAAGGTAAATTTATTTCCAGTTCCAGCCACTCTTAAAAATGCAAAAGCGCCTGCCCGCGCACCGAATAAGCATATTGGCGATGCCGTCGATGTAATAAAAGGGGTCGTTAAAAATTTAACATAGCCTTCGTAATTGACCAGTAAATCTTTTTTATATAGAAATATGGTCCTCCGTTTGTTTATAATTGTTCCTAGGGTAAAGAGGAGAACATAACTTAAGTAATTAAGATAGAATCGTTTCATGGTTAACTCTAAAAATATACATTTTTTAATGGTTTAAACACTTTACGTTGTTCAGTATAAAAAAAAATATGAAAGACTACTTTGTCATTATCATTCCGAGACCAGCCCGGACCGCTTCCTTAGAGAAGAGGCAATAATCCGAAATCGAGAATTCGTTCTCCGGACTTTTATTTAAAAAAACTGTTTAAATCTTGGCATCAGGAAAACTTGAAAGGGGGCACGGGCCATCGAGAGGCAACATTTATAATACTTGAAATGTCGGGCCAGTCATCGACACTTGTGCCTCGCTGCTTTTGCTCTTTTAGTGCTTCGATTTTTCGCCGAGGCTGGTGAATACCTAAAGGTAAACATACACTTAGAAGTTTGTATATTAGGTTTAAAAAAATAATATTTTATTCTAAAATAGTATCAATAATAGTATTAATCGTAAATAGCTATTAGTAATAACCTTTAGCTAATTAATAGAATGAGATAGTAGAATTTTTTTACAAATAACAATTATATTTATTATTGCATATCTGTAAGTTAGTAAATGAAAATAAAAAAATAAATATACTATATATAAATTTAGAAGTAATATTATAAATATAATAAAGTTAATTCGAGACTTTTGCGATGAATATTTATTAAAACTATATTATTTACGTATAAACAGACAACGCATTTTTGTTATATTTATAATAAAAATGTTAAAAACGAAATAAAGGTAATTAGGCTTGCAATAAAATAGATTTCTAGATAGTAAAAACAATATTAGGATAATATTAGGATAAGGGCTTACCATTGCACTTGTACTTTTGATAAAATATCGTGAAGAATCATATTAATTAATTAAAAGCTTATAAGCACCAAACCCAAACCCAAGTTTATCCTCTTTAGAATTTCAATATCTAAAATTTCATCTATTTTCTCTCTCTAACTCCTTTGTGTGGCATGGGTTTAAAAAGATCTTGTTCTGGTTACCGTCTAGGTAGACTATCATAGAAAATTAGAAACACTTATAATATTTATTTAAGCTGTAATAAATTACTTTTAGATTCTTTGATAAATGGTTGTGGATTTTAATGCTATCATAAATAATGGATTTTGTTGCCAGCCTAGAATTGGGTATGAGTAATCTTAAACTGGAAGCATTTCCAGTTATGTAGAGAGCATTGTAAGATGTAGGAAATTTCTGTTAATATTTATGGCCTTTCGAGACTATATAAGTGTTACATGCAGATTTTGCCCTAAGCATGTAATATGGGATTTCATATAAATTCGGGCAAAAGTTTATGGGTTTTGGTATCGGCTTGAAAGGGTTGTGTGATTTACAGTTTGAAAGTAATGCAATTTATTTTTCTTAAGGCTTTTGGGGTTTGATTATTTTTAGGAATGTATTTACCTACCCTATCCTGTCAGCACACCTCTGTGAAGTGAGTCGTATTATGTTTCCTTAGTCCCTATTCATGTACCTAGTGTTGGGAACTTTCTGGCCTTTGGTTTGTTTGTCAAGAGTTTCTATGAGGCCGGTATATGTCTGGGGTATGAAGGGACTTCTAGAGGGTGCTGTTGTGCCACAGATTGCGCTATGAGTGGAGTAAATAAGACCTTTTAGATGGTGATCCGTTAGTGTAGGAAAACTTACAAATACTTTCTTCTATAGCGGAATCATGTTGGGCAAGGTATCCTAATTGATTTGAAATTGGCCTCCCCAGTTTTGCTTGCTATATTTCCCTTCAATTCTTGAGGTTAAGTTTTAGTAAATAAACGTGCCTTGACATCTGGTTTCTAACCCTACTAGCCGATTGACAGTGACTGTGATTGACAGTAATGACTATTGACACACTTGTTGTTGTGGAGGTTTGGCAGCGTTGCTGTTTCCCATTAAAGTTTGGTTTCCATTTGGCGGATGACGGAGCGTCATAAATCAGGCAGAGCGACGTAAGAGGAAAATTGGAATTTCGTAGCCCCGCTGGGAAAATTTTGTTAGTTTTCTATGTTTTAGTATCCGAGCAGTATCATTTTGCTGTGGTATCGCGGAATTTCTATTTTGATAGAATGAGGCTCCGCGTAGTTTGCACCAAGAGGCAGGGTCAGATCGTGTCGAAGAGAGAGAGTGACAAGTTCACTGCCAGTGTCACCTGTCACTGTCTGGTCAGTTGTCAGTTCCTTGTCCAGCCTGTAGCCATCCCGTTATCAGAAAGAACAGTCGACATTTTATGGTTTTAAAGAAAATTTAAGTTTATCTTGCCGGGAATTCGGTTGAATGGAAAAATATTCCTCCCAAGTTTTGGGGTTTAATTTGATGAACGTCTAGTGGGAAGTTATAGCCGAGAGAGACCTGATATTTTTGGATTTGGCCGGCTGCTTCCACACCATTTATGGGATTTTGAAAATTTCTAACCACAAAACGAGACTCTAGGCCTCGCTCACCACCTTAGGTATGTAGCAACATGTTGGTAATGGCCATAGAATTGATTGTGTGTTTATTTTACTGATTTTTTTTTGTCCTCTATTTTAGAGGCCTCTCCTTTTTCTCATTCTCTCCTCTATTCTCTGGAGTCTTCCTATTCTCTGGTTTCTTCTGGTCATCCCAACACTGTTGGCAACCGGCTTAAGTGAGCCTCAACACAGCCTGGACTGAGCATTGTACTGTGGCTCTGCGATTTTGGATTGGAACTTGCCTAAAATTGACTTGCTCATGTGGTCGTTACCCTGGTTGTAGCTGACTGGTTCCAGAGCTGTCGAGTTAAGCTACCTTAGCCAAAATACACAAGAGATTAGAGGACACGCAAGTTTTTGCACATTTTATTTTATTTTTCTCTTATTGAACGTTTTGATTTAGGGTTGGGGGTTGATTTAATAATTTGAATTTTATGGGTTTAATTTCTTTTATGTAAAACAAAAACGTTAAGGGGTTCTTGCTAAGTCTATTAACATTAACCTGAGGGTTTTCATTTCAGTCGAGCAATGACATAATTGGTTTTGACATTGAGCCTGGATCACCTTGTAAAGGATCGGCTACTTGCTACAAATAACATATTTAGTCATAATGTTGGTTGTTGGTTAATAGGTTTTATTGCTCCAACATACCATTAATAAGCTTTCAAATTCGAACCTTACCATTTAAAAGTTTTATTTAGATTAATGTGACTTGACTAGAGTTTGTAAAAGGTATTTTAGGGCCAGTGAGGTATTGTTAATTAGGCTCCAAACATATACTTCTTGTAAACAACACGTGATCACGTTTTGGATTTTCCCCTTGAACAGTAGTTCAGTGCGGATTTGTTTTTTTCCTTACTAATTCCTCGCCTTAAGCATACCTCAAGTAACTCTTAATTCTTTTATCAATTTTTTTTATTTACTTAAAATTACTACAGTATTACATTTTGAATAATTATCTAAATTTAAATATCTCAGTGGAATTTAATTTTTTTATATGAATGGAAGTGACTATGTAAATTCTTGGATGATTATATCAATCTGGTGGACCTATGGATTGTTATTTGAGTTTTTCCCAAATTATTTTCAGCTTTTAGGATCTAGGTACAGGCATAAATATAGGTCATCTTTCTTTGATTTTCTTGATTAAGGGGGGCTTATATTACCATCATAATATATTAGGGTTTGGTGTAAAATATTTAAATCAAGTGGCGCTCTTATTAAAATTTCTCCTACTACCTTCTCCATTATCTAAAAGCTGGCGGCCACCAAATCTCTAAATCTTTTAAAACAAAATTTGCTTGTCTGGACTTAAAGAGTAATTTTTTTGTGGTTGGATGGTAGGTATGACTCACACGGGTTGGAAATAAATTGGTTTGAACCGAGTTACGCGCTACATAAGGTGAAAATTTGTTCATCTTTAAACATGACCTACAAGATTTTCTAGAGTTTACCCTAAATATGCATTTAACATCAGGCTATTGCAATTTAAAAACTAAATCTATTAGTTTTTGGTTACATAACATCTAAAAAGAAGTATCATATCTTAGCCGACTCGACTCTATTAGGGTAAAATGGACTGATCTTGTTGAGGCTGTTGATCAGTTCATTAGCAGTAATTCTGAGAACCAAACATCCAGATGATATTTTCTTTGAAAGAATTACAATAGGAGGCTTGAAACTCTCACTATCTCTCTACTATACTCTCAAGAAATTTTCTCTCAGTTCTTTTATATAGGGTGAAAATTTAAAGATTGAAAATGATAATTTCTTAATATGTCGTTTTTTCTTATTTTTCTCTAAGTAATAACAGATTTAATAAAGACAAGTTAACATTTAAAACAATTGCTAGGGTAAATGGTTATGATAAGATTATTGATAAGCTGATTAGAAGACATAGGTTTAAAGCTATTCTTACTTAAAAACTCTACCACATTTCAAAAAGATGAAAATAAAGAAACTTCTGTTGCAATCCGATATGACCTTATCTTCATGAAAACCTTTAATTTTGAGACCTGAGTATTTGAAGGGTTTTCAAAGACCTAGGTCTAAGAATGCCCTAAACAAAACATAAAATAAACACCAATCAAAAGTCTGAGTTCTATGAGATTAACTGCAACGATTGTGATAAAAAGTACATAGGACAAACCAGAAGATCACTTAATTACAGATTTAAAGAGCATGTAGCTCGTGTGAAATATATGGAAGAGTCGAAAAGTCAAGTTTGGCTGAACATGTTTTAAATACTGGTCAATTTGTGAGATAATTTAAAATTACTTAAATCGGTTAATAACAATATAAAATTTGATACATACGAAAAAAATATTCTTAACAAGGATAAAGGCCCAATCCCTTTTTGTATAGTTTATTTAGAGTTCATTTTTCGCTATATTAGTTATAGCGCTTTATATTAGTTATAGCGCTTTTAGAGTATAAGACTACTTGTTAGTAGTTTTAGTTTAGCTTTAATCTTCTCCCGAAGATGCTAACATCGTTAGCAAAATATATGTCAAGAGTAAAATAAAGAGTTTTGATTAGTGGTAAAACTGTCTCCTAATTTAAGTGTCACACCAAAGGCTCCAACCATAGGACTATTGATATTATAGTTGGGTTTTTGTGAAATAACTTAATTTACCATTAATAATCTTATGTATTTGTGATTTAATTATTTTAAATTTAGATTTATAATCTTTTGGTCTAATTAACATCTATTATTGTAATAAAGTTTTATTTATAACCAATTCTCTTATAATTCGACTTTATTATAGTCGTTGTTTAGTTTTACTTTTCAACTACTGAGGTTTTTATATATGCGTATGCTTTTGATCCCGCAATTTTTGACTAATTCAGATACTTGTATAGCTGTTCAATAAAAAACAATAAATACAAGTCATAATATGGAACAAATACTAATTTTTTTTTCAAATGAGCAGGCAAAGCATTTTATTTAAAATCTTAAGGTGTAAGTTCACTTTTACTAAACGAATATATATCCGGACAATCCGTTGAAAATATAATCAACATTTTTATGGGCTAAGAACCTCGGAAGGCATATAAAATAAGGGCCGAGATGAAGAATATCGGAAATATGACGAATAGACGGGTCTGGCCGTTAAGTTTTACTATTGACAGATATTCTATTTTGGCGAGGAGGAGACAAGCTGATGCGCTTTACGAAAATGGAGAATAGAGTTATGGATATTGGATCGGACACCACGTGTTATTGCCATTGCCATTTGAATTTTGAAATCACCCTATTCGAAAAAAGCTTCAATATTTTAAAATTAATTTGGTTAAACATATTTAATTTGGTTATATTTTTTATTTCATGGATCTTTGTTTAAAAAGCCAATTACGTATTTAACAATTACGCATATTTAAATCCCCGTGCCTGTTGGCATCTAAACTCTTGCTAGTACTCTTAAGTGTCAATAAGATAAATAAATAAATACAGTTTAATAATCTGTATAAAAAAAAATTATTGGGAAAAATTGTCATTAATACAAAACTAATTTATAATTTTTTTTTACATTTCTTATTTTAACCCATATACATTATCAAAATAAATATAATAAAATAAAATTTAGGAGCTATCGAAGTTATACTTTTGGTTAATATTACTTTTGTACACATATGTAAATTAGTTTGTTATTTCACTGTATTTATAGTTTTATATTCTGTCGTGCTTAGAAAGAAACTGCCAAGTTCACTTTCTTTAAAATCGTTTAAAGAAAATGAACTTGTTGAAATTGAAGTTCTTGCATCTCTTAACTTTTTTAAAATCAAATAATATTTAAAAACTATTTCTTGCTAAAAAATTTAACATTGTATTGAAATCAAAAAAATGCGAAAAGTACATGATCTATAATTGATCCATAATATACAACGCATATACATCGTAAAAATTGCGGTTAAGCTCTTTTTTAAATATGGGTCTCTTTCTTTGCGGCTTAAGTTTTTTACAGCTGCTATCCCGAGATAAACTTAAAATTACATTTCGACCAATCCTATATGCTCAGTTCTATTATTCTATTATAATCAGTTCTAATATGCTCTTTTAAAGAAATATTTGTAAAAAGTAGTCTAAATTTTAAGTAAAAAAAAGATACACACGACGTGGAAAAAACTTTTTTATTAATACCTTTTACCAATATGTTTATTCATTCTCATGGATTAGATGCAAAATATGATATAAATATAACTTTTAATAATATAATTTTTGTCCTTTTCTTTACTTTTCTTTTCTTTTTTTTCTTTACCTATGTAAAAAAAATACATTTACCTATAAATAACCATAATAAGTGTGCATTTCAATATTTTATTTAAAATAATGATGCTTAATTTAATTAACCTATTTTTTAAATAGTTCGTGTTTTTGTTTTCTTTAGGATTTTCTTGTACTAAAATATATTTTTTTTTATAAAACAAATGTGTAAAATGATTCTTTTCTGGGAATAGAAAATTTACAGGAATATTTTCTACTACCGTTTGTAATGTAGCTAGGTACACCCTCTTCGGGGTTTATACATTTTTTCTTTTTAGGCACTACGCGTAAAAGAAATCTAAATTTATCTGCTATTTCAATTATAATTATATATATATATATATATATATATATATATATATATATATATATATATATATATATATATATATATATATATATATATATATATATATATATATATACAACAACTTAAATTATTTTAATCATTGTTAATATAATTTTTTATTACTCCAAAGTACCGAAGCTCACATTTTAATCATTTTTATTATCTATCTTAGAAGTAATTTTAAAACAGATACTCAACGTGATGAAATTCTCGTCAGATGAAAATATTGTACTTGGATACATTTTAAGTTCCTTTATAAAACTTTAAAAATATTTGAAATTATGCTCATACATGCAAAATTTAAATATATGTATTTGTTTGTAGTTTTGACTGTAATATACATTTTGTATTTTAGTTATTTAATGTGTATTTAAAGTCGATTAATTATACATTAGTAATCAATAGATTTGTTATCTAAACTTCTAATTTAAAACTTAGTAGCTAATGTCATACAATCATATCATTTGAGAATAAGTCTATTTAGCTTTAAATTACAATAATAGAAAAAAAGTTCTTTTAAGAGCCGCAATACCTATTATTAAGCGAAGTACTATCAAATTTATTCAATTGATGAAAAATTTTGTTAATCGACATTTTTTTATAAAAGCCTTTCCACTTTGGTGACAAATGAGAATATTTAATTTAAGTGAAAGTAACAGCGGAATATTATACTATATTTATGAAGGTATAATTTGTATAAGTGTATGTTATTTATTCATTTAAAATATTTAATAGTGAAGTTTATAAAACTTTATTAAAGATAAATTTAGTAAAAACTATTAATTAACCTACCTACAATAAAGTTTTAAATGCAAACATCATTTGCAGATTTTGAAAAGATGGTGTAATGTAAATTTTCAGCTTTTTTTAAGTGTGACAATCATTTACTAAACGGCAACCCTAATCTTGCTTCCAACCCTCCTAGCTTTATTCGAATAGTATATACGAGTATGTTACGGCATTTGTTCTTAAAAATGTTATTCTTGGTCAAGGTATTCAGTACCATGATGACCTTAAAGATACAAACAACTGTTTAGCTTATAGGGTTTATTGTTAAAATCAATCCTAGGGATTCTTCTAAACGTCTCTTCGGATCTGTCAATAATTCAGTCTTACATTTCTATTTATTAGTTCTTTTCAACTTAGGACAGCGGGGCCACTATTCAACTCGCCTATCTACCAACAGCTTTTTTATTATATTATTAAATATAAATGGTGACAATTTAAAAACTTGATATGATTTATTCTTGACTTCAAGATAGTCAAAATCATTTTCAATATTGAATTAAATAAAAAATTCATCATAGTGCTTTATCTATTATTTTTCTTGATAAAAAGAAAATACTAGGGACTAAAAAAATATAAGGCTCTGTATAAAATCATTGGAAAGCATTTTTTAAGACGTTCAAGATGATGCATAAGGTGACTCCCTTTTTAATTCACGACTTTAGGAGTGTATTTCACCCTGCATCTGCAGATAAGGATGAAATAATATGTTTGGCCTTGTTCTCCCTTCGTTTTATAGAAACTGTTTTCAGTATTTTTATATTCAGTTTTTCGTTCCTAATATATGGCTATTTCAAGTTTATTAAATCATCACCCTGTATGTACTCTGTATGTACTGTATGTAACTAGTCTCTGTATGTAACTCTGTATTGCTTTGAAATTTGAGGTTTGATGTAAGCTTGTACTAAATATTTTAAATTGTTTATGGTATAATGTTAGTATTTTCATATAATAAATTATACTGTTATATAAATATATTAGACTAAAAAGTCTTTTGTATAACAAATTATTAAAATTATAAATTTAGTAGCAAATTGAGAAAAAAACAAGTCCATTTGCTTATTTTGAGAAATCTTAATAGGGAAAAATTGCAAAAATATATAATTTATTGTATGCAGATTGGTATGTATGTAGATTCGAAAAATGCTCAAAAGTAATTTCATAATTGGAGCTCTAGTGGGATAAGGTTAAAGTAATTTAAATTTTTGAGTTTAAAGTTAATTTAATTTAATGTTGATTTTTGTTTATCAAAAATGCTTAGATATAGATTAAAATAATAGAGATGGTATGAATCATATAGTTCGAATTTACATCATCCAATGCTTTGAACCGACAGTCTCTTAATACTTCGCTACAGTGGCGTATCCAGACGGAGGTCCTGGAGGGGCAAGTGTGAAGTGAAGAACACAAAAAGTGTATTATGTACAAATTTTTATGGCCGCCACGTTCATAGTTTTTTTTGCTAGCAAATTGTAAGCATAAAATAAACTTCATCATGCAAATCAGAAAATTAAAATAATGTAATTTTTCGCATTGAGAAATGTACGTACAATAATAGCGCAAATTACACCAATATTTTGTTGAGGATAGAATAATAAACAATAAAAAAACGAAAAATATATTTAGATATTTATGTAAAATTATGACTACCAATTTAACAATATATATATATAATTTTAATACATCAAGTATAAACCAAAAATAAAATGATAATTTTTAAGCCGCAACAAGCCTAAAAAAATAAAATAATACATGTTAAGCAGACAACAAATAAAAGTAAGTATGAGTACGTGTAAATTTTTTAAATAATAATAAAATAATAGTTAAAGTTGATTTAGGAAAGTCTTCTGAAGTTTAATTTTCAAACTATCGGTACCAAAGTTTAAACTTCCCAGACTTTATTAACGGACTAAAATTATCTAAATTAACTTTGTAGAACTCCTTTAAGAAGAATTTTAGATAATAAAGTCGTAAAGGCGAAAATCGCTTCTGCTACTAAAAGGAAAATTATGAATTCTGAAGAACCTAGAGTTTCAATAACAATTTTGCTCCAGAGGACGCGTCTTTTTCTTGGCATTTAGATATTTCTTCAAGTGCAGTTACTAAGGGCGTAAAAAAATACCCCGAGGCATTCGTCTCGGAGGAGCAGGCAAACACCCTAAAGGGCTGGCTGCTCAACAAAACGCTCGCTTTGCAGAGCGGATCACAAATCGCGCCCAAGTTTGCAGGCGTAAGCCACGGTGGGGGAATCCTTCACATCACCTGTGTCGACGAGTCAACTAAAAATTGGCTCGTCGGACTGGTGCAGAAGGAAACTCCCTGGGAAGGGGCTGAACTCCAGATAACGGAGGACGGCAAACTTCCCAGACCGGTGAAGGCAATAACATGGGTGCCGGGACCTACTGAGGAACCGAAAGCACTCCTACACAAGCTGGATGTTCAAAACAACATCAACACCAGCTTGTGGAAAGTGCTCGACATGAGGAAGGACCAGGACAAGGGTTGCCTGGTAACGCTCCTCATGGACGAGAAATCCTGGGCCAAAGTAAGGGAAGCGAATCAATCGCTATACCTCAACTTTGGCAGCATAAAAATTAGACTCTTGGCCGGCAGCCAAGAGAAAGAGAAGAGGGACCAGGCAACCCCTATGGAAACAGAGGGATTGCCGGGAACCTCTTCCTCCTAAAATCGCTCTCCGCAATGGGTGCGAGGCTGATACAAATTAACCTCCACCACTGCAAAGCAGCCACTGCGGCCTTACAAAAATGCATAGCCGACAACAATATTCAGATAGCCCTGATTCAGGAACCTTATACTAATAGGGGCCAGATAAGGGGACTAGGAAACCTCAACGGGAGACTAGTGTCAGACCCAAAAGAGGGACCTAACCTAAGAAGCTGTATCTTTATAAGAAAAGATATAGAGGCCACACCGCTGTGGGAGTTTTGTGACAGGGACACAGCGGCGGTCAAAGTACAAATCAAAACAGCGGAGAGGAGCTACGATACAATAATAGTATCAGCATACTTTCCGCACGATCAACAAGGGGAACCACCTCCGACAACAGTTCGGAGGTTGATAGACCATCAAAGATTAGAAAACCTTATAATAGGCTGTGACGCCAATGCTCACCACACTATCTGGGGAAGCACTGGAACAAACAAACGGGGCGAATCATTATTAAATTACTGTGCTGCCTCCGGTCTAAATATACTTAATGTGGGGGAGGAACCGACCTTCGTCAACATACTCCGCAGAGAAGTAATTGATCTAACCATTGGCAAGGGACGCATCTGCGACCTCGTTAAAAAATGGCATGTATCTGACGAACCAAGTTTGTCGGATCACAGGTACATAAGATTCGATCTAGAATCTATGGATACAAATCCGGAGACCTACAGGAACGCCAGGAAAACGGACTGGGACCTCTTCAATGAGATACTAGGACGCGAACTGGAAAACTGTCCAACGGAGGCAAAAGACAATGTAGAGCTCGAAGTGCTGACAGAGTCAGTCACTGAGGCTATTAAAATTGCTTTTGAAAACTCATGTCCACTAAGCAAACCGCGTCAAGCAGGGAACACCCCATGGTGGAACCAAGAATTGGGCGAGCTAAGGAAGACAGTAAGAAAGCTTTTTAACAGAGCCAAAAGAACTGGCGAGTGGAATCTATACAGACAACACTTAACCAGGTACAATGATGCTATAAAAAGAGCAAAGAAAGAAGGGTGGAGGAAGCTATGCCGGGACCTAACAGAGACACCAGCATATGCTAGACTCCACAAGGCAATATCCAAAGGGCCACGACAAACCCTAGGCTCTTGTCTAAAACCCGATGGAGAATATACGACAACCGAGGAAGAAACGCTTGGCTTAATGCTGAACACGCACTTTCCGGGATCGAAAATTCTCCACCAACCAGAACATACCTAGGACCCAACTCCTATCATTCCGAACAGGGGCAAAAGGGAACACTGGGAACTAGCGAAAAAGGTAGTAACCTACGAGAAGGTTAAATGGGCGATAAATTCCTTCAAACCATTTAAATCTCCCGGAATGGATGGCATAATGCCAGTCATGCTACAGCGGGGTAGCGAACTGCTGCTGCCTGCACTATGTAAAATAATGCGGGCAAGTCTAGCCACGGCGCATATACCAGAGAGTTGGAGGGAAGCAAAAGTAGTATTTCTACCAAAGACGGGACGCGACTCCTATGCGAAACCTAAATCCTTCCGACCAATCTGCCTTACATCATTCCTCCTAAAAACAGAGGAAAAGCTTATAGAAAGGCATATCAGGGACAATGTATTACGGGTCAACCCTCTACATCGACACCAGTATGCCTACCAAACAGGTAAATCTTGTGAATCAGCGATTCACGAGATAACCCAGAGGGTCGAACAATCTCTGAACAACAAAGAGATCGCCCTAGGAGCTTTCTTAGATATTGAGGGAGCATTCGACAATACGTCATATGACTCAATCAACCGTGCGATAGCAGCACGAGGAATACATCCCATGATTGGCGGCTGGATAACCCAAATGCTAAATCATAGGAAAGTAGCAGCAAATCTCAACAGCACAACGGTTAAGGCCAAAGTGTGCAGGGGAACACCGCAAGGGGGCGTACTGTCACCGCTGCTGTGGAACCTTGTATCGGACAGCTTGCTGATACGACTGGAGAGGCAGCTTATCCTTGCTATAGGATATGCTGACGATATAGTCATCCTTACACGAGGGGGTAGTCAGGCTTATGTATTCGAAAAAATGCAAAGAGCCCTGACTACTGTCGAGCACTGGTGTGAGGAAGAACAACTAAGGGTAAACCCCACAAAAACTACTCTGGTTTCCTTTACCAAAAGAAGGAAACTAGAGCCCATTAGAAACATAAAATTTTATGGAGAAAATCTGCGACTTGAAGACGAGGTCAAATATCTAGGTATAACCCTGGATAAAAAACTCAGCTTCAAGAAACATGTAATCCAAGCTACAAATAAAGCCACGAAAACTCTTATGTACTGCAAGAGAATGTTCGGTAGATCATGGGGACTGTCACCAAAAATGGTACATTGGATGTACACGACAATGGTTAGACCCATCATTACATACGCAGCACCTATATGGTGGCATGCGGCAGAAAAGAGGACTGTAATACAGATACTCAACAAAACACAACGAATAGCATGTCTGGGCATAACAGGAGCGATGTCAACAACGCCGACTGCTGCCCTAGAGAACCTGATAGGACTAAGCCCGCTACACTTAGTGGTACGGGCTGAAGCTATAACGGGGGCGAAAAGACTGCTGTCAAATGGCGCAACAATCCTATCGAAAGATGGGCACAATGCCCTATTTGACAAAATACAGGACCTTGGGCGCCTGGCCCTAAGAACAGACAGAACCAAGGTCACATACCTAGACAAACCTTTTATCATCAAAGAAAAAAGGGGACCACTGGACGCAGAAGCGAACAGGCTCAGGCAAAGAGGTTACTCAGTATGGCACACGGCAACCAAACGATCCAAGATCGGGGTAGCTGTGGGCATGGTGGAGGACGAACAACAGGGCAGACAACTTATGCTAAACCTGGGCCTCGAAACAACAAATTTACAGGCAAGCATAATAGGAATTCAAACCTGTGTCCAACTGATGAGAGAAGGGCTGCCAAGAGGCAAAACCTTCGCAATTTTCACAGGAGACCAGGCTGCGACACTTGCACTACAACAGTTCGAGACTAAGTCAAGGACTGTGCAAAGCTGCTGGGAGGATCTCAAGAACCTCGCCGAAGCGCAAAATAGGCCAGAGATAATCCTAGCAGAGAATATGGGCAACAATAAGGCTGCAAGAAGGGCTAACCAACTTGCAACCCAGGGAGCCAGCAACAGCCTGGTAGGCCCTGAACCAACATGTTATGTCAGCGATAAGACCTGGAAGAGGGAAATCGGCAACTGGCTAACAAACCAGAACAAATTCTACTGGGAGCAGCTGCCAAAGATGGAACAATCCAAACAACTTATAGGCAGCCCACCCTTCAAGAAGGGTGAGAACATACTGGGCCTCTCCAGACAACAACTGCGAAAGGTCGCAGGGCTACTTACAGGCCATGCACCCAGCAGGAAACACCTGCATACGCTAGGGAAATCAGTTACCTCGCTATGTAGGGGATGCAATGAGGAGGACGAAACAACTCTTCACATACTGTGCTTCTGTGAAGCATTTAATCAAACCAGGGCAACATTCCTGGGGGAAGAGAAACCCGCACCAGAGGGTATAAGAAATCTACTACTGGGCACAATCCTGGACTTCCTTGAAGCTACAGAATTGAACCTATGGGACTAAACATATGGGACACAATAGGACTGCTTCTTAGCAGACCGCAGTGTAGGGAGCCACAAGGCACCACCCAGCGGTGGAGTTTTAGTGGGTATAGGACGAGACAGACTCGACACTGAGTCCCACACTACTGGGGGCGGCGCCGCGTAACCAGTGTTCATAAAGAATTTCTCCACCGACCCAAAAAAAAAAAAAAAAAAAAAAAAAAAAAGGGCGTAAAAAGTTTTTCATTGAATTTAGAGAATCTTCTCCCTTAACACATCTGGTAGGATACAGTTTCTTAATACTATCCAAACCACCGTGGTGGAAACCATAGTTTTCCACTACCATTTTACTACTGGGATTTTTTTGAGTCTGACAATATTCTTTTCGAAGTTCCAGCAATGTCGTTTAAAGAACGACATAAATTATTATGGCCCCCACAGATGATGACTTTTACCTTACATTTTGCTATTAAATTTAGCATCTTTTTACATGATGATTAAAGTTCCACACAAAGCGCATTTTCATGCACGGTTTAGTCAGTTTTTCAACGATTCTAAATAGAAAAACATGTCAACAGATTTGGATATTGCTCTTATTGGCGTAGTTGTAGCTATATCAGCTAAGAAAAAACATGCGCGTTATAAGATTATCTCATGTGAATTTAATAAATGAGCCTCGTTTTGAGTCCGCAGATTGAAAGGACTATTTGAGAACGGATAAATTCACTTATTTTGAACTATTAAACAATATGTTCAAAATTGATTAAAAAAGATAATACAAATATGAGAGACTCCCCAGAATTACCCCTCATGAGCGATTATAGCGCTTGAAAAGTATTGGCTTGCTGTTGTTCCGTCATACCCAGAATTCTGAACTTGTTCTATATTTGTGAATGATGAATGTGTGATAGGAGATAATGGTAGTATTAATTGTATTAGGAGGACGGGCGGCATTTATTTCAACCTTTGAATCCCTATTTAATATTTCCATTTCGGCCTCAAACAAGGTATCATTGATAATTTTTTCAACAAAACGTCTTTGTTCCAAAGGTAGGTCACGTAATTTCGCTGCAACATTTTTACCAAATATGACAAATCTATCATTTATTATTTGTTAAATAATCGTGCACACTTTGTAAAACAGTGTCCGTTATTAGATTCTTTTTATTTAAGGTTTTTCTTCTGGGCTAGGAGTCGGGCTTATTGCTTGAGATTTGAATATGTCTTGGGTTTTATTGGTGAATCTATGTTCCGACAATTGAAACAAGAAAAAAAATCAGTTTAAAGAAATATAGCCAAGGCTACAAAATAAACCAAACTTATAATATATAATTTTTAAATTCCAGAGACTCAAGAAAAGTGGAAATCAATTGCCACGGGATTCAAAATAAGATGGCAGTTTCCGCACTGCTTAGGATCTGTCGATTAAAATCTGTTGGCAAACACGCCAAAATCAGACTACCTCCCGGTAGTCGATCACTCTACTGGAACTACAAGAAGTTTCACAGTGTTGTTTTAATGGCTGCTGCAAATTTCAATTATGAAATGATATGGGCTGAAGTGGGAACAAACGGCAGAATTTCAGATGCTGGCGTTATCAACAATATGGTTTTTTATCAGAAGCTAATATTAATTTACCGCCAAGTAAAAATTGTTCAAAAAATGGCCGAAAACTTCCTTGCGTTTTCATTGGAGATAAAGCACAGACTCGCTTTTTTAAAAACAGACTTTTTAAAGCCATTTAACCAAAGAAATTTAACTAGAGAAAGCTGGACATTTAACTACAGATTATTTAGAGCACGAGAATTATAAAAAGTAGTTTTGACATTATGGCTATCCGATTTTGTATTTTTAATACAGCAATAAAACTGGACACTATTAATTTAATAGTTCTGACAGGTTGCATACTACATAACCTTTTACGTAAAAAAGCATCTAGTGATTTTGTGGAAATTTTACTTGAAGATGAAAACGAAAATCGGACTGAGAGATTCGTTTCACTGCAGCGAGGATATAACAGAAATTATGGACGTTACGTTAAAAAAAAAGTGCGCCATGATTTTATGGAATACTTCAATAACGAAGGTCAAGTAGAATAGCAAGATTGAATATTTGAACCTTAGACACTAACTTCTTAAATACTATTAAATCAGAAATATTGTAAACTTGTGTTTTGTAGTGTAAACATATACCTTCAATATTTATTTGTGTATATATGTAATACTACACATAAGCATTACATTTACGATAAATTTGCAAAAGCCTACTTTATGCAGTAATTTTAGGTCACTTACCTTTTCTGATTTTCTGCTAGCTTCTAATATTGCACCTATATTAGCGGATTATTTCACTGTTACTTGTTCATCCAAAAATGATGAAATGTTATAATACCATAATGTGAGCGTATACATATCTGTTTGTCCAACACCGCTTTTCATGGAATCTTTCACGTTTTTTCTTTCTTTGCGCTAAGAACCTCTTAGCGAATTCAACTTCTTTATGACAATATCTCAAGATGCCTCACTATCTACCCTTCTTTAATTTGTTTGTAAGCACTTCAAATGCTTCATTTTTATTTTCTTATTATGAAAGTTTTTATCTTGAACACACTAAAGACATTTGTACTGCTTATACAGCTTGATAAATTCAGTTATAAACTTTTTACTATAGGTTCGAGAATCGCTCATAACAGGGTTTACATGTCTCAAGTAAATAGGGCTGTACTAAATAAAAATACGTAAGTTACTCGTAGTAAACGTAGCTAGTGACCTCTAAATGGTCCTAAGCCTGAGCCGAAGGAGATGGAGCACTAATATTTGTATTATGTAGTAATAATGTTGACTAAAGGGAAATGCGAAGTTTTGTAAATTCTAATTGAGATATGTTTGTGCTATTTAGTAAGAAACATTATGTGGTCAAGTAAGATGTAACATGTAGCATACTCCGTTACTAAAAAAAAGACTAAGAAATATGCACTTCTAGCACATTTTTTTATGATCATTTTAGGGAAGATATATTTTCTGCCGAAACTGTACCGTTGCTGTACAGTAATGCTTAAAATATCTTAAAGTGAAGGAAAATAAAAAGGATGGATAGTTTAGGGGAAAATTTTTGTAATATAAAACATTGTAATATAATATAATACAAATAGTGTGAATAGAGATGTTTTTCAACGCTCTAAGACTAAAAGTACTAAATATTTAGGGGCGTTATTTTGCCGACACATGTTTTAACAAGTATTTTTTTGCTATACAAATTTTATTTTTTCTTTAAATCGATGATACTAAGGAATAGTACCCAAATTGGTTGTTCGTTCCTGTTTATGATCCGATGAATACCTTTCCTCTTTTTTCTTTAGGGTTACTGATTGCCTTGCCCTGAAGAAGTTAGTAAGAGAAAATATGATTCGAAAAGTACTTTTTTTTTCGCATTACGATTTGCGGAGTACCTCACAAGTTCTTACTAATTATTTTTGCTAATATTTTATAATCACTAACAAATATTAATACCAAATAAACCAATCAACCACTATCGTTTATTGAAACAGGTTTAATCATTTATTTTTCCAATGGTTCTTTTTAATAAGTACTCGAATATTGACTTAAAAAAGGTTGAGCTCTTAAAAAATATACGAATATAATAAGACAGTACATAAAATAGGTTTAGAATTTTCTCTAAGATTAAAACGTATGATAATATACAGGGTCTTTAATTCGAGTAACGTTGATAATTATATAGGATTATAATCCAAAAATAAAGTCAATTGATTAGCAGGTAATATTATTATTTGATAATGAAACCCAAGCGTTACAAATAAAAAGTCATAAATAGATCTTATAACAAAAACAAATGAATATTGTCTAGCAACTCAAGAAGGAAACAGATTGTAGGCATTTTCAAATAATAATCAAGAAAATAAATTTTAAATTAGAACGAATTACTTTACTAGGTAAAGCAATTCGTTCCAATTTTAAAGATGAGTTAAGCCGCATTTACACGGGCAATTTTTTGGGCCATTATATCTCGGCCACTCAATTGATCAATCTGGAGCAATTAATGGAGCAACATCTAGCAAGTTTATTAAAATACGGCAATTATTTCTCCATATATTCTGTATTGCTTAATGTCGCCGAGACGAATTGCCGAATATCCGCTGGACATGGAAATTTAAGTAAATTTTATTTTGTATCTCGCTTTCACATATTTATTTTTTGGCTTAACGTCTCGTTTCCACTGCGAGAGCGAGGTGCCAGGCGTGCATGCGGGTTATTTTTTTTGGTACAATCATTTATTTTTAACAAGAATTTTTATTATTTGTGTATATGTGATTGCACGTGGTTCATAGTAAAATGTTTGGCTTGGAGTAATGAAAAGATTATTAACTTTATTGATGCAGTTCATTTGCGTAATTGCTTGTGGGACAACAAAAATTCTGACTTCAAAGATCGCTTGCTTAAAAAAGATGAATGGATGTCTATTGGCCAGAAATTTCCCATGACGAGGCAGCAAAGAAATTTAAAAACTTGCGCACATACTTTAAAAATGAGTTAAAAAAATTAGAGAAGAAGCAAAAAAGCGGCAGTGGTGCTTATCAAGAAAGCAATTGGTTTGCTTTTAAAAGCTTAAGTTTTTTAAAAGGCACAAATGAACGTGATTCAGAACTAGAAACGGAAACACAATCAGAGGTAAGTAAATTTATTCAATTTTTTATTTAAATAACCCTATTGCTAATTAAAGATCACGTATAAAAAAATGTATGGAATTTTAAATGTGTGAATCTAAATAGGTATACAGGGTGATGCTCAGGAACTCTACCAACAAACTTCACAGGGAGATTCTGCAGCAAAAAAATAAGATTGTTTTTTACAAAATGTATGTCCTAAACTGTTTTTTTTTTTAATTTTTAACACCATGTAGATCCGAAAGTAAGACGTTTAGGACATACATTCATAAAAAAAAAATCTTATTTTTTGTTGGAGAATTAAACCTCGTAAAGTTTGTCGGTCGAGTTTCTGGACACCTTGTATAATAAAAATCTATTAAAACACATTTCCGCGTTCGGACATAAAATAATGCATAAATTCGTCTCTATGTAGTTTTGCTAATGTAGATGCATTTCTTGGACGTCTTTCTAAATTGGTTAAATCGTCAGGATTATAATTTTGTCTCCACTACCCAGGTATATTGGTGTCAGAATCGGTATCTTCCATATCAAATATTGCAGTTGGTGTGTATAATTGCCGCGCCCGCTTGTTTCGTCGTAAAAAATTATGCAAATAACAAGTAGCCAAAGTTGCACATTTAACTTTTTTACTTTCAATTTAGCATTCAACTTCAAGATCAATACTTGTGTGGAAAATTCGAAATACTGAACTTAATAGTCCAAAAACGTTCTCTACTACTCTGCGTGCTCTCGATATTCTATAATTACACACTCTTTTTGGAGATCCTTTGTTTAAATCGCATGGATATGGTTTTATAATGTTTTCGGAAAGCGGAAATGCATCATCCGCCACCAAAACATAAGGAGTGTTCCTTTCTCGGCCTGGTAGTGACTCTGCTGGTGGAATGGGTAATGTTTTATCGAAAATAGCTTTCCCAAATGTTGTATTGGCAAAAACTCCTCCATCAGATATTCTGCCTTGGCATCCTAAATTTACATACAAAAATTTATAATGAGTGTCTACGACACCAAACAAAACAATGCTATGAAATTTTATGTAGTTAAAAAAATGACTGCCACATTTATTAGGGCACTTTATTCAGATATGCTTTCCGTCTATAGAACCTAAACAATGTGAGAAGTTCCCAATATCTTCATAATCTCTTGATATACTTTTCCATTCTTGAGCGCTTGTAGGCAAGTGTAAAAAAAAAATTATTTATTTTTAGGTGGAAACAGTTGCAGATAGTATGAATACGGATGAAGTGAATAGCCCCCATTTGCCACCATCCTCGCAGTCAACTGGTGCAAATAAGCAAAAACGCACTGAAGATAATCGTTACCAAAAAGCTTGTGAAGTTATGGACCTTGTTAAACAGAAAATTTATACTAAATCACTAGCCTTTGGAGAGCATGTAAACCAGAAACTTCTAACATACAGCCCGCACGTGCGCAACCAGGTAGAATTTAAAATTTCTCAAATTTTATATGAGGCTGATATGGGCTATTTTGGCGAAAAAAATATTAGAATGCAAAAATCATCCTCTATGTCATCACAAGTTTCTGCAAAGCGCCAGCAAATGGATTCTCCAGCTTCTTCGCCTCTTTCCTACATAAATATTCCTTCTCCTAGTCCTACATCGGCATCGGTTTACCAGAATAGTGACTCGAACCTTTCTTCTGGTCAAAAGTTTCACCAACCCAGAACTACTCCTTCAACACATCGAAATTTATTTGGGTCTCAGCAGCAAAATAATGTCTTAATGGTTAGAACAATCACAAATATGGACGACAATAGTACTGCCATGGAGTACATAACCGATTAAATTAAAAAAAAAAACAATTCTGGTCCAATTAATTTCCTCTCCCTTTATCCCTAATTCAGACAGCAATATTATATTTATTTAAACAACAATACAATATGATATATCAGTTAACCTTTAAGTAGTATTAACATAATTATTGTATTTTTTTGGTGTATCTTTTATTTCAATTTTTTATATCATATTGTTTTTATTATTTAGTAATTACTGGTAATATAGTAATATAAAAAATTAAAAAAAGCCTAAAAAAAGATTTTATATTGATTTTCGATTTTTTATCTAGTCGCATGATAGATTTGATTAGAGTAACTTCGCGCACGCGACTACTTAAAAGTTAACAACAATGAAAAGTATACCAACTTACCTTTATATATCCACGAAGAACATCTGCAATAGCTCTGCATACCGTAGGTACAAACAGTGCAATGTAAGAATCAGAAATTCGAAACAGATACATTAAACTTTTGTAGGAATCTCCAGTAGCCAAAAATCGGAGGGTTAAGGTAAGTTTCGTCGATGCAGAAATTAGGTCTCTCATATTGGTCGTCTGCTTCGTAATTAGTGGGCTGACTTTATTTAAAAGAATTTCAAAATCACTTCGGGACATTCAAGTAAAGTTTTTAAATAAAAGATGGTCCAATTCATAACACAATGAAGAATGTTATCGTCTTGCTAAAAAGGATCTCACCCAAATACGTCTGAGTTTTTGGCTTAAGATAACAAAAGCGCTACAAGCCGCTGCTGCTAGAGAATCAACGTCCATTGCGAGCGATAGTTTTCAACTAAACTGGTCCTGTATGAATTTATTGCTAGATTCTTGGAGTTGCGCCATATCGCTCAATATTGTTGCTGCAGAGCATTTTTAAAAATTGAAACTTGTTGCCTGCCAAAATTGCTTTCTATTTCCGAAAGTAAAATTTACCAATATTGCCTAAAATTGAGCAATTTTAATTGCCCGTGTAAGGGCACCTTTAAATTTCCATGTCCAGCGGATATTCGGCAATTCGTCTCGGCGACATTAAGCAATACAGAATATATGGAGCAATATTGCCGAAATAATTGCCGTATTTTAATAAACTTGCTAGATGTTCTAGAGTGGGCGAGCAATAATTGCCCAAAAAATTGCCCGTGTAAATGCGGCTTTAGAGAACGTAATGACAATAGTAAACCAACTGAAAGACAAAAGCGCTTATTTAAAGTAGAAGTCTGCATCAGAATTTTTAAAAAAAAGTTAGTAGCAGGGAGAAAATCAAGCTCCTCTAGGCGTTTTTTAAATTAACTAACGAAAATAAGTTTTATGTCAAGATAGTTCTTATAATATAAGAACAGATAGTTCTAGATAATTCTAGATAATTGATAATTAATTAAGACGTATAAATAGCTGAGTCAATGAGATCAACTTAACTAACATACTTTTCCAAAATTCTAAACTAAAAACTATCTTTTTTTCTTAGTTTTTTGCATTACACGTTTATTTTATTTGATTAATAGAATGCGTCACATGCCCAAAAAATATTTTTATATAAATTATCTAATAAGTTAAAATTTTCCTTAATAAACAGCAAAGAACATTAAAATATACATAAAATATTGATATTGTTTCATAAAAAGAAAATCATATGCAATAGGCATCTAATGCATCACATTAGATGGCGCTTTACAAGTAAACGAACGCGTTTTAAGTAGCTGCTAAGAAATTTAAGTTTTTTAACTGCAAATAACATTTTTTATATACCGAAACATTACTAAAAAGTACAGTTTTAACATCAAGAAGTGCCTGTTGTGAGGAATCTTGAAATACTGTAATAATTTCACAGTAATTCGACTAATACCGATTGAAGAAAATTTGAGGTTAGAATGGTACTGTCAAGAGCTAATCTTGAAAATATCAAAGGAATTTTTACAGAGAACTTCCTACAAGAAATTGCAGACAAAGTCTCCCAGAAAATCATGGCGAAATTCGAGGAAAGACTTAAAAGACAAGAGGAAGCCATCTGTGATTTAAAAAGGGAAGTAGCCGACTTAAAGAGTAAAAATTCTAAATTCTTTGAAGCCTTAGACAATCAGGAGCAGGTATCAAGGTCTCTTAATGTTAGGGTTTTTGGTATTTCACAAACCGAAAATGAAAATCTTCGTGGCAAAATTGTGAATGTCCTCAAAAAAATGTACATCAATGATTTGAAAGACAATCAAATTATAGCATGTCGTCGTGTTGCCTCCAAAAATCCTAGTAACAACCCACCGGCTGTACTTCTCAAATTCTCAGACAATGCCGTGCGGAGTGCAGTTTTAAAAAACCGAAAACACTTAAAATCAACAAACATACAAATCAAAGAGGACCTAACGCAGTATCGCGTTGGCCTTCTAACCGCGGCTATCAAAAAATTCTCGAGTAAAATGGTGTGGTGTTTTAAAGGTGCTGTGTATGTGAAAATAAATAATATTGTGCATCGAATTCAGAATTTAGAGGATATTAATACTCTTAGAAGTATGTATAATTCTTTGTTATATTTATATGGTATTTAAAAGCACACATTTCAGAATCCAAACATTCCCCTATGGGAATGGGATGAGCTCTGTTTTGTTTATGAATATGTACATATTTTATTTTGGACATTTACACATAATAATAAAGACGAACATCTTATATTACCTGCTAATAATTTCACTATTAACTTTAAATTTATAGTTATAATTACAATTACAATTTAAATTCAACAGTTTATAGATTATATTTATATCTCTTTAATATAGGTACTTTTCTAGGGTAATATGTATAATGTAGGTATAATTCCAAATTTTTAACTAACAATATGAGTTTATTTTTGGACCTTTAATTATTGAAGTATGGTTTTTCTTTTCCTTTTTTTTTACAATGAGTAGGATATGCTTTTGTTTAAATTTGTTTTTCTTTTTATTGAGTTTTTATTGTGTGTACATGGCTACTTAATCACGAGTTTCTTTGTACTTTTGCTTCAAGAATCCAGTAATTAACTCGTAATGATTGGTTTCTCCTAGAGACTTTATCACCTTATATAGATATTTATTCATAATTTTCATATAGTGATTCTTTAGTTTAAACTAGCCTTTATATAAAAACAATTAACGATTAATTAATGTTTATTTCAATTCTTTGGGGCAGTTAAATAAATAATAGAGGTTTATTATGTTTGGCTGCTTAAAAAAATACGTGTTTTGTTGCTTTTTTTTTCTGTAACTTATATATTAGGTATATGTTTGTTAAAATATTTAAGATTTAATTTTTTTTTCTTAAAGATGACAAATTTTTTGGAATTTAGTGATGAGGTTGAGGAGGGTAGCAGGTTGGATGTAGTGTTGGCGGATGACATGGGACGGGCTGGCGAAGTTTTTGGTGATAGTGGTGGGCTTAATATTATACATTTTAATATCAGAAGCTTACAAAGGAATTTTGATGAATTGATAATTTATTTGAACGAATTGGATATCACAAAAATCGATATTGTAGTGTTGTCAGAAACATTTACAATTAGCAATGTTGACACATTCAGGCTTGCTGGTTTTGATGTTTTTTATAATAACTCTTTCTTTAATAAAAATGACGGTGTTGCAATGTATATAAAAAATAATTTGCATGCAATATCTCAAATAATAAAACTAACTGAAACTAATCTCTTGCATTGTACTATGAAAATAAACGATTTTTCTTTGGGTATTACCGGTGTATACAGACCACCTTCTACAAATTTAAACTTATTTTTAAACGATCTGGAAACACAAGAATTTATAGGAAAGCAAAATATGTGCAATATATTTATTGGGGATATTAACATTAATATTTTGGAGGAAACTGATATGAATGTAACTAAGTATTTAAGTGTTATGTCGCAAAATGGATATATGTCGTGCATAAATCAAGCAACAAGAGAAACCCACAATTCTAAAACAGCACTTGATCATATATTTTTAAAAATAGATCAGTTTGATTTAAGAAAACATTCTATCTTACCATTAATCTTTAAAACTAATCTAACTGACCATTATCCTATTGGGCTATCTATTAAAAATGTAACAAAAAATATTGCCCAGTTTAATAGCATGCAACGGAAAGCAAATATAAATTACACAAATTTAGAAAATGATCTGGCTAAAGAAATATGGGAAGAAGTGTTTATAAACAACAATATAGAAGAGTCATATACCTGTTTTAAAAATAAAATTTTATATTTTCTAAGGAAACACACGTATATTATAACACTAAATAGCAAAACAAGAAAACGTAAGCCTTGGGTAACCCAGGGTATTATTAATTCTATAAAACAGAGAGATAGCATGAAAAAATCTTTAAACATGAACCATAATATTGCCGATGAAATAAAATATAAAAAATTTAGGAATAATTTAACTAAGGTAATGAAATTGGCAAAAAATAATTATTATAAGCTAAAAATAGATGAATCCAAAAATGACTACAAAAAAACATGGAAATTTATTAATGAGATTACCAACCATAAAAAAAAAGCGCCTCAAAATAATTTTAAAATAAAAGTAAATAATGACATAATAACAGATGAAGTAACAATTAGTAATACCTTTAATGAGTTTTTTACAAATGTAGGTTCAAAAATTCAAAAAAATATCAATAAAAATTCATCGAGTTTTAAAGAAAAAATTAAAATTAATCCTAACTCCATGTTTCTTTTTTTCAGTTAATACAAATGAACTTATAATGCACATTAAAACATTAAAAAATAACTCAGCACCAGGGGAAGATAAAATTTCAACTAATTTAATTAAAAGAATACATGTTCATATTTTAAAACCTTTAGTTTACTTAATAAATTTGTCATTTTCAACGTTTAACTTACCCTCTGATTGGAAAGTCTCTCTGGTATCTCCTATATTTAAATCAGATAATCGTGATGAAACTACTAATTATAGACCCATTTCTTTTATAAATAACTTTGCTAAGATATTTGAAAAATGTTTAAAGTCAAGAATAATGAATTTCCTGGAAAAGAATAATCTTTTATATCAAAAGCAATATGGTTTTCAAGATAAAAAAAATACGGAGAAAGCCGTATTTGATTTAGTTAATAATATTAACATTAATCTACAATCAGATAGAAAACAATTTGTCAAGATTAATAACACAATGAGCTCTCCTAAATACATTAAAACCGGAGTTCCACAAGGGACAGTGCTGGGACCAGTACTCTTCCTTGTGTATATTAATAGTATAGGAAGCTTATTGGACGACTGCGAAGTTATTTCGTACGTAGATGATACTGCATTATTGTTTTCTGATAATTCTTGGAAGAGAGTCTTTAAAAAAGCCGAAATTGGCCTTAGTAAAATGTATGAGTGGCTCAACAATAGTCTTTTAAGTTTAAACTTTAATAAAACTTATTATATGAGTTTTTCCGCAACGTCAGTAGATCAACCACCGCCCACAGAGATTGTTATTCATAATAATGACTGCTTATCGCATAATGATGCATGTAATTGTATCAAAATAAAAAAAGTTGAAAAAATCAAATATCTGGGGGTTATACTGGATCAGTATCTTAAATGGGAGGAACATATTGCATTCGTTAATAAAAAAATTAGGAATATTTTCTATAAATTGTATCAGGTACGTGAAATCCTAAATGTAAAAATGTTAAAAACTTTTTATAACGCACTAATAGAATCCAATTTAAGGTACTGTATTATTATATGGGGTTGCGCGTATAACAATACTATAAAGAAGTTGTTAATCACTCAGAATTCTGCACTAAAAATAATATTTAAAAGACCATATAGATTTTTAACTGGTGAACTATATAATAATCTAAATTTACTAAGTGTCAAAAATATTTATATCTATTCCACTTTAAACTATGTCCATACTACATTATCACCAATTAATAGTGGTTCTATCAACTATCTCACAAGAGCAACAAAAGAGATAAATATGTTTATTCCATTTAAACGTACAAATGTGGTCACATTTATTTGTAACCTATTATGGACCAGTTCTTTTTAACACACTGCCTGCTGAATTGAAAACATATTATAATTATCCAAAAATTCAGCAAAATAAGCCAAAACCAAACAATTTTTATTGAAAAATCAAACATTTTTTGAAACGTTGTTCTGAGTTTGTGGATATTGGGTTATTTTAGTGCATGGTAGTCGTAATTTTTACTACCTTTTTGTTCTCTCGCCTGTTTTCCGCCTGCATAGCGGCCGGGCTGTTGCCGTTCTTAACCTCTTAATATCTGTGCCATTTTTGGAAGAGGAAATCTGCACACAAGGTACGTCATAGATGGCCTTAGGCCGATTCCTCTTCTTGGATTTTTACATTAGGTATGTAGGTATTTAACGTTATTTTTCTTCTCTCATGAAATAGGGTTGTTATCTATTTTTATTTGTACCTATTTACCTATGTAACAATAACACTTTTGTATATAACTTTACGTAATATATTTGAATTTGAATTTGAATTTGAATATTTTTTACAGTTATATCCAATTGTTAATTTTTTGTTGAAAATACCCCTTATGTTTTCTGAATTGGTTTATGCTATATCACTTTTTTTTTATCTAAATAGGGGCATCATTTTTCGAATGTAATAGTGAAGGACGCCATGGAGGAGCATTTTATTTTTTTACTCACGCGCACTGGATTATGGAGTTATAATACATTTTAAGATGTCCTTGGATCTTCTATACAAATTTTCAACAAAAAAGGAAACAGAAAAGGGAAAGTAGTGCTCTCGAGCGATATTTCAAATGCGCTTTGATTTAGCTACTATTGATTATATTTATTTTATTATCAAAGTTTTTAAAACATACTGCATAAAAAGTCTGAAGCAGTATAAGTTCATTTAATCAATACTGATAATATTAATAACTTGACGGTAATGGGAGCAAATTTAAAAGTTGAGCAACCCTAGTAACAAAACGACGTCCTGATGATGTTTTTTGTATTTTTTGTTCTTACGACCTTGAAGTGATGTACAAATGTCACATTCAAAATGAAGTTTTAAGAGACGACATTATAACGTGTCTTAAAAAAGGTTAAAAGACTTCTTAAACAGAATTGGAAATAGCGTTATACAGTGCATCCGTAAAGTAGCGAATAAATTCACCATTTTTTAATGCAGAATCAGAAAGAACGCATTTTTTGACAAAGGATATGGTACAAATGAATAGTGGTTACATAAGCAATTTTGAATTGCAATTTTGACAACTCTTGCCGGCTTTCATTCTAGCTGTATTTTCTTCTTTATTTTACTTTTTAATTTATTTTAGCATATTATTTTCATTTAGTCATTAGTATTCATTTGGTTTTTTTCTTTTCTCAGGAAAACAATATTGCAAAATTGAATTTGTAAGTAATTTTGAAACGCATATATTCATTTTGTATATTAATATATCGGGTTCAGTATCAATTTGATGATAGGTAGGAAATTTGTGGTAAATGAAAGGTTGATCTTTTATTTACCATAAATACATATATGCCTATACTCTATGGACTTGTAATTATACTACTTCCATAAAAATAAATTGAAGTGAAGTTGAATTTGTATATCGAAAGTTATAAAAAAAAGAAATTAAAGTTAAATCGTCCTTACATTTAAAAACAAAAAATCATTGAATGATGAATTTAATAATTTAATAAACTATAATATACATGTCTGAAATATTAATACGTATAATTTTTATAAAACCTGCAAATAAAAATTCTAATTTATGTAAGCAAAGGTCTAATAATATAGTGATATAAATTTAAAAATAGCGAGTGATAATTAACGAGTTATACTTACAAAAAGGCTTCATCCATTTTCTTAAAGAGACCAGGAGCAACATAAACAAACAAAGAAAAACAACCAAGTCATGGTCTCACAAACAGTTTTTATTAACGACACGTGTTTCACTCTATTAGAGCATCATCAGGTCTAAAACTAAATCACCAAAATAAACATCATATTTTACACACAATTGAAAGTTGCACAACTTACATTAAAGCTGATTTTTGCAATTTATCAAAAATATTATGTTTTTATCCTGAAAATACAAAAATGGCTATTATTGATACTGTAGATGTCACAGCAGCAACAAATGTAAAAGGAGGATATCGTCAGCTCGTCAATCTTTCTAAGGCCATGGATATAGGTGTAAGTTTAACGATACATAAAAAGCTATATAATGAAATTTGTGCAGCCTGGAAGAATATGCTTTTAAATCAATGAATCATGCTGCTGAAGAAGAAAAATAAATTGCAACAGAAAGTGGCCATGTAGATATTGACCAAGTTCTAATGTCAACAGTGTTTTGCAATGAAAGTTGGGTAAACTCTCCAACAAAAATGGAGGAAATTGTCAGACTAAAGACGAGAAAAAATTTGTATTTAGTTATAAAAAATAAATATTGTTGCGTTTGCCAACGAGTAAGGAATACAGGAGAAGACGCTGAACAACAAACCTGGTATAAGAACTAAACTTTTACATCAACTGCTACGGAAGCAAGTATTATTGCTAAAGGATTTTGTTCCAGCATAAAAATGTTGAACTTTATATACAATAAAATGATCGCAGATGGCGATAGTAGCCAAATATAAAAAATTCTGGATAGTAGACTAGATTCTAGATAAATGCTTTGATATAAAAAAATACCCTGTTTATGTACACAAGCCTTTAGATTTTGAATGCCATGCTATATTTTTAATTACTATAATATTCACAACATATACGCAGACTCATACAGACAAGTTTGTTTGAATAAAGTGATTAGAAATGAGAAGTTGCATGTATTTTTTTAATAAAAAATCCCGTACTATTTCGGTATTAAGGATTAATAACATAAAAAGCAAAGAAATAAAAACAAATGAACTATAATTCCTCATTTTTTTCTTTAGATAGAAAAGTGTTTTTTTTAGCGGCAAATATTTCAGGTAAAAAGACGTGGCCCAATTAAGGCGGGAAGTCAAATTTTATTTAATATGATAATCTTATTATTTAATCGTAATAATTAAAGCAAACGCGTAATCAAAAAGCTTACTGAAAAAAGGGTCTTTTTGATTAATGCTTTATTTTATGTTTTTAAATGAGTTAATTTGCTGGATTTTACTCTAATTAATTATTAATAATGCATTACACATCACCAATTACAAAATAAAAATAAAAGAATGTTTTACTTTAAAATATTTATTATTTAATTTCCCTGAAAAACATTATACATATAAATTAGAATTAATCTTAACATGTTTAAAAATATTTTGTTGATTTGAAAAGCTTGTAAAGATTTTTGTCCTGTAGGAGGTTCAATAGAGGATGAATTATTCTTAGTAAATATATACTTGTTTCTGTTTCCCAAAGAAAAATTAGGATAAATTTAAAAAACTACCTAATTAAAAATTTTATAATAAAGTATTATCTAAAGAAACAATATATCTATCTACAAAACAAAATAGACTCTTTGAAATAAAAAAACAACTTATTACATTATAACATCACTTATACAGTATAAATTTGTTGGTCTTCTAGCTATAATACTGTTAGCTCAAAGTAGTGGACTGTATGAATGAAAACTGTGCTGCACTTTACTACAAGAAACTATAATTTTTACTTCAAAATTACAAATAAAGCGCGACAAAAAGATTCTAGCGGGACGACCCTTCTAGAACCCACACAGATCTCTCCTTTCTCCACGTCGCAGCGTGGCTAGTACAAAAAATGGAGGGGCAAAAGCGGCGTTGTCGGTTGTTACATAAATACCCTTTAAAACGTCTTGAAAAATAATGCTCAAACATGCCGCCCGCCTTGAAATACTTAATTTCAACACAACAAATAAATAAAATTACAAAATGTAAAGCTTGCCTTAGGCTTGACAAAATAAACGACTTCAAAATAAACACTTGAACACAAACCTTGACTCTAAGATTTCTTAAAGCTTATTCTACTGGCAATACACAAATTTTAGAGATTGCACGTTTATACACTGAACCATCAACACATTTCAAAGTCACAACACGCGTGATATTATCTGGACCTGGATGAAGTTCAAGGACACGTCCAACCTTCCATTTGCAAACTGGAACATTGTCTTCTTTGACGATCACTAGACTGCCGACCTTTAACAAAGTTACATAGGACTTCTTCCATTTGAGACGTGACTGTAACTCGGATATGTACTCCAAACTCCATCTCTTCCAGAAGTGCTGGATCATAGCTTGAAGACTTTGGTATTTATTGAGACGATTCTCTGCAACTTCGGTATAAACTGGCTCCGGAATAGCAGTGAGGGGTTTTCCCACCAAAAAATATCCAGGAGTGAGTGGAGTGGGGTCTTGCGGGTCCGTAGATAATGGTGATAGTGGTCGGGAGTTTAACACTCCTTCAATTTGGATTATCACTATACTCAGGTCCTCATAAGATAATTTAGAATCACCCATAATCCGCTTTAAGTGAAACTTAAACCCTTTTACGCCGGCTTCCCACAACCCACCGAAGTTGGGAGCTCTAGGCGGATTAAAATGCCAAGATTAAGATACCTTCCGTGGACAAAGTTGAACCTATTTTGTCGGAATTTGACCTTAGCAAATCAAAAAGTACTGAATTGGCTCCAACAAAATTTGAACCATTGTCCGAATAGATATGTAAAGGTTTTCCACGTCTGGCAATAAAACGCTTTAATACCGCAATAAAAGCTGAAGTAGTTAAATCAGTTACCACATCCAAGTGAACGCATTTGGTACTCATACACACAAAAATACATATATAGGCCTTTAAAATTTTCGGATTTCTGGTTTTCCTATCTCTTATGGATATAGGACCAGCATAATCAATGCCCGTATGTGTAAACACTGGTTGGAATGCGGTTAATCGACTTTCAGGTAAGCTGCCCATCAAATAGTTTTGAGAAACTGGTTTTGCCCTGAAACATACAACACAACTCCTTACTATAGATCTGCAAATTCTTCGACCAGAAATTGGCCAAAAACGTTGTCAAATTGAATATAAGAGCTGTTGAGGCCCGCAATGAAGTAATTTTACATGTTCCTGCCTTAATATTAAAGAAGTCAACATATGCTTAGGATGCAAAATAATAGGATGTTTCTGCTCCGTAGAGATGTTTGCCCTTTGAATGCGTCCTCCAACTCTTATCAAGCCTTCATTGTCCAAGAAAGGATTCAAACATAAGATACGACTTGAATTTGACACCAGGCTCTTTCTTTTCAAAGCAACATATTCTTTAGAAAACGATTGTAATTGACAGATCCTTAACAAGCAAATAAGAGCACAATTCAACTCGTCACTACTAATGGGGCCATTTATCTTAACCTTTGACTTAAGACGATGATAAAACCGAAAACAATACGAAATAATTCGCTGTAACTTTAATAAAGATGAATATCGTAAAAAATCAAATTCAAATGTCTCTTCTACACCTCCATAATGACTCAAAACCCTTTGTTCTGGTATATCAAATTTAGGTTCTATTAGATTTTGCATATCGGGAGGTGGACTAGAAAATATGTCAATAGGCCCTTTCCACCACAACTCTAAGGAAAGCAAATAAGCAGCGGAAGTTCCCTTTCTAGGCAATCTGCTGGATTCATCTCTGATCTAATATGGTGCCAATTTTCAGGGATAGATAAATTCTGAACTTCAGTTACCCGGTTTGCTACGAAAGTTTTCCACCTACTGGGGCAAGCTTGAATCCAGCACAATGCGATTGACGAATCAGTCCAATAAACACAATGGTCAATTGACACACATATTGAATTTCTGACCTTCTCAACCAACTTAACCGTGACAACCGCGGCACAAAGTTCCAACCTCGGAAGGGTAATTTTCTTTAATGGTGCCACACGAGACTTAGCCAATATTAAATGCGAAGAAATATATTCGCCCGTAGATGAAAATGAAACCAAATATACGCAACTACCGTAAGCCTTTTCCGATGCATCTGCAAAACCGTGAACTTGCAAAATCTTCCAATTATCACCCAAAACATAGCGAGGGACATTTACCTGACTTAGAAATTGCAAATCTTTATAAAACTCTAGCCACCTTTCTGCTAGACCTTGAGGAACTGACTCGTCCCATGATAGGCGATTCTGCCAAAGAGTTTGCAATATTAATTTTGCAACTACAATAATTGGACCTAGTAATCCAAGTGGATCAAATATCTGACTAGTGATAGACAGAATTAATCCTTTTGTTATCCTTTTAGGTACATCATCATTTATTATGGAATAATGAATAGAGTCCTGCGCGGCATCCCAGAATAAACCCAATGTTTTATTTTGTTAGCCTTCACCTAATTATAAAATGCTGGAAAACTCATTTTTATCAATTTCAAATTGTGATACCAGCTCAGACTTATTTGAAAGCCACTTCCGAGGCTTAAAACCCGCGGTATTGAGAATAATAGAAATTTTATGCTGAAGTTGCAATAGAGCAGCTTGCGAAAACTCCCCAGCTAATAAATCATCTAAATAGAAGCAATTCATAATCGCTTGACTTGCTTTGGGATATTTATCTTTATACTCCAAACCCAACTGATATAAGCAACGGACCGCTAAGAATGGCGAGGAGGCACAACCGTAAGTGACGGTATTAAGCTCAAAACATTCAATTTCTGCGGATAAATCGCCAATATTTTTCCATAATATTCTTTGATATCCACGTTGACTAGGGTCAATTAATACCTGTCGGTACATTTTTGTGATATCTGCATTAATCACGAAAGGATAAATTCGGAAGTTTAAAAGAATAGCCAATAAATCATTTTGAATTGTGGGACCAACATGTTGTACATCGTTTAAAGAGAGTCCCGTATCAGTTTGAGCCGAAGCATCAAAAACAACCCTGACTTTGGTCGTTAAGTTACCCTCTTTAACTACAGCATGATGTGGTAAATAGCAATATTTATTCGAATCACTCGAGTCGATAGAAAAGTTTTTAACTTTAGTCATGTGTCCCAGATCTCTATATTCATTAAGAAACGCTATATAATCCTCTTTTAAAACTTCATCTTTAAGTAATCTTTTTTCTAAATAAATTAACCTTTTATACGCCATCTGTTTTGAAAAACCTAGCTGATGCAAATTCTCTTTAAAGGGGTATTTAACTACGAAACGACCTTCGGAATTGCGTTCGAAGCTGCTCACAAAATGTTCTTCACAATCTTGTTCTGATTTCGACAAAACTTTACTATTTGACTCGCATTCCCCCAGTTCCCAAAATTTAGTTAAGCGTTGATCAATACTCTGCTCAAAAGAATGACATGCCAAAACTCTATTTTCAGAAACAGGGATACATGTTGGATTAAAGTTACCTGCAACAATCCATCCCAACCTACTATTCTGAAGAACAGGTATGCCCGGGCTACAAATTTGATTCATAAGTAGAATTCTATAAAATATATCATTACCAAAGATAATACTACTACGAAAAGATGGTTCATTTAAATGAGGCATTGTGAATCGGTCCGGAGATATCAATGCTCCCTTAACTGCGAATGTAATAAGACGGTAACCCTCGCAGAATCCGCTGCGAGAGCGAAACGAGCCACTTAACTGTGCGCAACGTTGCCAATTCTTACAAATAGGTAGGTTACGAAATAATTAATTTTAGTTTTAAAATGTAATCAAACAAAATAGTAACACTCGGGTTTTTACTTATGAGGTAGGATTGATAGAAAGATTTTACAAAAAAAATTAGTATAAACATACATAAATTTTGATATTTTGAAATGAATAGGCTTAGTAGTTACCTATAAATATTTAACAAAAAAAAGTGTCATATATTATTTTCTAATGGAGGTATGAATTTTATAATTTTTATTAAGTAAAACTAACGGCTAAATTTATAGGCAGGTAAGTTATTTTATCTGATTAAATTATATTAGTTTATTTTAATATTAATCGCCAAAAAAAGAAATGTAGAATAAAGTTTTTGGTTAAAAAATAATTATTAAAAATAGTTTTAGTTAATTTTTTTTTGTTAAAAATTAAAACCAAAAATAAAAACACCAGGGAAGAAATATTATTGATACGAATGTAATATATACCCTTTTAATGATGAATACTCCTGTGCAAAACCTACTTGAATTATTATTTAACAACTTAACTGCACTTTTATAGGACACTAGTTTAACCATAAAAAATAAACATGTTACAAGTTAATACAAGTTATAAGTTAATACAAAAAAGTAAATATTTGTACAAAAAAAAAAGATGACTAACTTAATAATAAAATTAAAAACTAATAATATAATGCTAATAAAACGTTTCTAGAGTTTTTATGTTTCTATGCTTTTAGAAAGATATTAAATAGTTTTATGCAAATACTCAAAACTAGATGCCTCGGTGGACATTTCTAAAAAGTCTAAGAAAATACTAATTACTAGCCCAAAAGGTGTCTGGACGTCGCCGTCGGGACCTCTCCTAAAGTTATTAATTTAAAACAACAAAAAAAAATTACAAAAACTATTTGGAAAACTGTATTGACATCTAAGATTTTAGTCACATGATACTTATTTATTCTCTAAGTTTTTAAGTTTTTGAGTGTGTGTTTTTTTGGACATTTGTACCACTTGCAAAATTTAAAAATGTTTGTGATAACTAAATGTTCAATTAGAAATGTCTTGTGTTTATAACATGGATCATCTTTAGTACCCAACCAGTTATTGTTTAAAATCAGTAGTTTCTCTTTAATTTTTTGACATACGAATTCTGCGGACTTAAAAGTTTCGAAATGTTACTTAAACGCTAAAAATAAGCTGTGAACTAATTTAGTAATTTCATCAGAGGGCACTATCAAAGATATTTCATTTTTTCCGCCAAAATTTTTATTCAATAAAAAAAGTTGTCTGGAATCCGACAATTCTGAAACAAACTCAGTGGACTTTTGAAAGGCTGTCAAGCACTTTTTACAATTAAACTTATCACCAACTTTCTTAACAAGATACCCGGCATAATAAGTAATGGCACACTCTTCCAATGAACCCATTGGATTAACTTCATCGCTAAATAAGCTCTGTGATCTTGAAGAAGGCAATGGGGATTCGGCAATGTCAGAATTATTATGATCTGTATTAATACTATTTGAATGGTCCAAATTTGAGTCTGATAAGTTAGTATCTTCATATTGCGTATTAGATGAAGACAACAGTAATAATTGTTGGTCTAAATCTTCTTCACAATTTGAAGACTCTGACGGTTTGATTAAATCGGTAATGGTTTGAATACGAAATGAAAGCCTAAAAGATTTAGCAGATGGATTTAAATTCCAACCCCCCCTGCTCCCTGACTACCGAAAAAAAGTTTTCTAGAAAATCTTGGTTAAGTCTGTTTGTTAAAATAAATGTATTGTTATGTTTTTTTTCTTCTTCAAATAAGTTTAAAATGCCATTTATGGTTTGAATAAGTCCATTTAAACAGGGGGGGGTCTAGATTCTTTAAATTTAAAAGTTTGTGTTTTTACATCGAATTTTTTTGTTAATTTTTTTAGTACCGTAAATATATCTTTTGCTTTATTCAGAATCTCGATTATATGAATATTTTTATTATAAAGACCACAATTAAAAGAGTTTTTGTCATATATTCTTTTAAAGTTTAATGCAATAAATTATTTAAAGTAAAAATAAAATCTGCAGTGTCGGATCCCTCTTTGCAATTATTAATTTGTTTATTTTCAACGCATGTTTTAATAGCAGCTGCCATTGTTTTAGAAAATAATTGGAGTGCCAATTTGCATGACATTTTTTCGAAAGAGTTGGGATTAATGTGTTTTTCGGTTATCTTTGTAAGAGCCCTAGCAGAACCTGAAGATTTATCGATTTCAAATGTCCTTTTAACAACAATTAGTTAAGTATTATTATTAAGTTAATTATTTTGTCGTCTTGTTTAAATACGCCTGTCAAAAAATTATTTCTTATACTTTTAAAAAAATGTGGAGTGTCGAAAAGTCCAAAAATTTGGGTATTGTTAAGTTTAAAATATGGTATCTCATTTGTGATTCCCATAAGTTTATATGCGCCGCGGTTGTTACTTCCCTGGTCACAAACTAAGGCCCTAAGTACAAAACCAATATCAATTAAGTTTTCCAAATTGCTGATGATAAGTTTTTTAAGCTGTTCTGGCTAATAGAACCATGTGAAAAATAATAGGAAACTGGAATCTTCCAGTTTTTAAATAAACCCCGGATAGAAAAAACAACTGCATGAGTGGATGTTCTTGCAGTTCTTCCTAAAGGACCCAAGTCCGCAAAGCCTTCTATTAAGTCCAGTTTCTTATTATATTCCACTAGTTCTTTTATACTTATTTCATCGAATGCCAAAATGCATTTTTTTTCATTATCAGTCATTGTCTGACATTTAACTTTTAAATGGTTTTTTATCGCTTCATCCAGATCCGTTTTAAACAAATTTCCACCTATCCATCTTCGAATGCTGGCAACCGAGGGCAATATAACGCCTTTTTTGCGTAAAAATAGATAGGCTGTTGGAGATTTATAATAAAAGGATATAGCTAATTGCTTTTGTTTAAGGTTCCAAGTATTTTTAAGTCCTCTTTTTAATTGCATTAGAACAAATGTTCTGGCAAAATTTGACAAAAACGTCAATAAAGGCATTATTTGGAGCATTACGTTGTTATTATTTTTAATGTTTTGTTTTAAATTCATAATTTTTTTTTATACCTAACAAGCTTTGAATTTTGCATGCAAATACGCTTTTTTAATTTAGCTTTTCGTAGAGTCATTTGTCCAAATGGAAGGTCCATGATTTCTTCGAGTAATTGTGATTTTGATGTTCCAGCTCCTCATTAAAGGCGCGCTTTTTCGAAGCTATAGGACTTTCAAAAGGAATGGTGCGCTTTTTCATGGAATAGGGGTCTTGGTGGGAGTTTGAACGTTTAATTTGCTTTGATCTTCATTTTGGTCAAAATACTTTTTGGGAACAGCGTTCAAAATCATCGTCGGAAAAATGTTTCTCACATAAAAGTTTTGTCTTCAGGATATCTGGAGTTAAGCCCAAAAGTATGGAGTTTCCTAAGGAATAAAACAATATTGCTTATGCTTGACAGAATACTAAATTATAAAATAACCGTCTTCAAATATGTCAAAAAAATTGGGGGGTCCTATTTAAAATAATAAAGTTAGGGCCATTTCCGATTAAACCGGAAGTGACAGAAAACAACTGAATACTTCAGCCAATCCCAATTTGGATGCTACACTCACTTACCGAATTTCATTTTTTTTACTTAAAAATTAAAAAAGTTATAGGGGCGAACCACTTTCCTAAGACACCCAGTATACTTATGTACATACATATTCTAGGATGCCTTAATTCCTACATTTAAAGCGTTGACTTTTAAAGATAATTTTATTTTTGTAGGTACCTAGGTTTTCTAGATAAAAATTATAGCTATGTGTATATAAATCTGGTTTTGTTTCTCTTATAAATATGTATTTATATTTATCATTTTAAAAAAAGTTAAAATCTATCTATGTCGTAAAAATGTTTGTTTTTTTTACTTACCAGAGTTGATAATCTAACGTTCTCATAATTCAGAGTTTTTATAGGAAAATGTAAATTACTTTATTTTATCTCGTCTTTTGCTCTACAATTAAAGTATTGGCATACCTTGCCTGACATCGTATACTTGCTTACTTTAAAACACAATGGAACACCAATTTTTAAAAAATAAACCCAAAAAGCAGTAACCCCATAAAACCGAAGCAAGAAAAACAATAAAATTCTATTCATCGAAGTAGTTATGGCACACGCATAGTAGGGCACCGATATGCTATGATAGGGCGACGGTGACGCACGGGCAAGAATTACATTCGACGAACATGTGTCGCGGCAACGCTGTTTAACGCTCTCTCGATGGACATCGGCTCGCGGGAGCCAAAGTCCATCGAGGGTATCAAAATTTTAACATTGTATGGTTCATCTTCCCGTAGTAGTATTATCTTTGTCATTACCTAACAACATATCAATATTACCCCGTACATTAAATGTATCATCAGCCAAGCTTATATTCCCTGGAATTTTCCACTGAGAAATATTAAAAGACATATAAGGCAAATCTTGCGTAATTTTTGAAATTACTAAACAAGGAATTATTTTTTTTAAATCGTCACAAATATTCGACATAATAGTTACGTTTACTCTAGAACTCGATGTAGCTGACAATGCCTGAGGCAAACCCCTAATCTCAAAATTAACATTTTGCCGCTTTAAACCTAATTTACTAACCAAACTCTCCGATATAAAGTTACTTTGCGACCCTGGATCCAACAACGCTCTGATTATAAAAATATTTCCGCGTGAATCAAAAACCCGTATTTTAGCTGTTGCTAAAAGCGACAACGTTGCCTTAACATTCGAATCCACGTGGTTGACTTCCCCGATCGTGGCGCTCAAAGCTACGGCATTTTCATGAGTCGAATTCTCGATCCCGTTCGTTACTGGCGGAGGGGAGTTGTCCGAAACGAAAGGCCTACTATGCATGGGCGCAACCGGAGACTGGATGTTTAAATGCAATAATGAATTATGTTTTACTCCACATTGACGACAAATATTAGATTTAGGACAATTATTTTGGGTATGATCAGGACTAAAACAATTACTACACAGTTTCATTTTATTTACTGCCGCAATTCTAGAATTAACATTAAGGTTTTTAAATGCGAAACATTTGTAAATCGAATGATTTTTCTTGCAATAATAACATGAAAACTTCGATTGTATTGTTGTTGCAGCGTGACATTTAACCCTTTCACATTTAATAGGCAACTTACCATCCTGTTTTGAAGCCTCCAACTTCTCAAGTTCGCACTTTGCTTTTAAAATTTATTAACATCTTTCAATCCTGGCAACTCACCTTTTATGGGAAAACTTTCCCATTCGCGACGGGTCACAGAATCAAATTTATTTATCAGCATAAACACGATTAATGTGTCCCACTGATCAACTTCTTGCCCAAGACTTTTTAATGATTTTAAATTTTTATTAAATAGATCGTATACTTTGCGCAGCTCTGAATAGGACTCTTTTGTGACTTTAGGACAATCAAATAAGTTTTTAACATAGTTGTATACAATTAATCGCTTATTTTTGTACCTATCTGACAATATTGACCAAGCATTTGAATAGTTGTCATTCGTAACTTGCAAATTAGCAATGGCTTGTAAAGGTTCACCTTCAAGAAAGGATTTTAAATGAAAGAACTTTTCAACGTCCGATAGATGCACATTTTTATGAACAATGGCTTGAAACGCATCTCTAAATTCGAGCCATTTTTCATACGACCCATTAAAAACCGGCAACTTCAGATCAGGTAATTTTATTGAGGGTTTAGATGAGACCACATTTTGCGCGTCATGAGTACTAACTGCGCTATTATTAATGACTACCGAAGTCTGCGAATTTATTTCCTCTTTTTCTTTAATAATTGATTTTAAACTGCAAATTAGTGAAAAATATTCATTCTCAAAACCTACTCTGTTCAAAGACTCTTCCTCAAAAATTTTACTAGAATCCTCATCACTTTGCAATTCCAAGGTCATTTGACATTCGATGTCAGATTAAACATCGGTAAACTGACACAAAAGAGGTTCAACGTTATCTAATCTTGTCTTAATTTGTATTAAATTTAATTCGGTCAAATAATCTAAATCAATAGAGTCTAAAAAGGACTTGGTCCTGGTTAAATATCCCTTGATATTTCCCCTTTTTATCTTTAATTTACGTAGATCCTCCATGTTACCAATAAATTATAATAAAATAAACACACAAATGATTCTAGTTCTTACCAAAACCTAAATACAGTACACAATACCAAATGAAAGACCAAAATCATAAATTTATTATCATGGAACGGACTTACTCTCTCGTCGGCCCAATTTCTTCGGACTGGAACCTTCTAACCACAGAACACAAATATATAGAGAAGTGGTGGTTGCATACAAACTGAAAGAAATTCTTCTGGCAAATCAGCTAGCGGCCTCTCGCTTGGCAGCGGAAACTGTTGTAACTAACTTGACAGTTTGACGTGTCTAATTGGACCAATCGAAATGGTAGAAAGGCGTGGCCAAATTAAGGCGGGAAATCAATCACATTTTATTTAATCTGACAATCTTATCATTTAATCGTAATATCTAAAGGAAACGCCTAATCAAAAAGGTTACTCATAGAGAAAAGAGCCTTTTTGTTTAGGTGTTAGCATCAGATATTGATCTGAACAAAAATAAAACTTTTCAGCTTTATTTTACATATCTAAATAGGTTAATTTACTGCAATAATCTACGAAAGTGTACTAACAATAGTATACAACATATCACCAATTGGACAAATGGAAATAAAACAATGTTTTTTTTGCTTTAATACATTTATTATTTAATTTTCCTGGAAAAAAAATTACTTAAAATGATATACATAATAGGTATTCAATAATTCATTATAACAGAAACAGACATTAACACATGGAGTCAATAGAGGATGAATTATTCTTATTTAATATGTATTACTTGTATCTGTTTCCTAAAGAAAAATTAAACAGATTTCAAACATTATTTAAATTATAATCTAAATATTAATTTTTAAAATTAATTAAAAATTCTATAACAGAGTATTATCGAAAGAAACAATACATCCATCGACAAAACAAAATAAACTCTTTCAAAATGAAAACAATTTTTTAGTATAAATATATATCACTTACATAGAATATATTTGTTGGTCTCTTATAATACTAACAACATATCTTGGAACTATAATATTACTAAAAACTTAATTCAAGGATAGATGTTTACATAAAATAAAAAGAAACTCTTAAAAAAACATGTTGTAAGAAAAACATTAATTCTGATCCATTCCGAGTGCTCAGGTCTCTTAGCCGCTATACCTATGTCTTGTCTCAGTGAACGCAGGAAGTGGTATGATACGAGCAGAAAATAAAATAAAAAGACAAAATAAAAAAAAAGACAGTGCAAACCTTATAAATCAATTTACTAAATGATTCATGTAAAAAAAAAAGACAAAATAAATGTTTAAATAAATATGTATTGTAGTGTAAAGCCAGGGGTATCAGCATTATTAAAATTTGTGGAGAACTGATCAGAAGAAATTCTATAGCTCAAAGTCTTAATAATATTTACATTGCATATCCCTCTCCATGTTTTTCTTGTAATATGAACTGAAGGAAATTAAAAAAATCTTTTATTACTGTTTCTCAGAAACATTTAAAATATACATACTCTTACATCAAGGTTAGGAAAATTTCAATCAATTTTTAATTGTTGAATAGAAAATGAGAGGCCAGACATTTTGTAAAATGTATTTATAATAATCAAGTTAAAAATTAAATACTTGAAAAGTGAAACTTCTTCATTCAAATCAACTGAATTTGATTTTATTAAAGACTAAAGATTGACAATACAAAAACATAATAGTAATAAATAAAATCAGATTTTCTTACCAGAAACCTGGAATTGCTTGCCGCAAACTAATTAAAACACTACTCCCAATATTGAAAGAGAACTTTTTAGAAAAAAAGTCATAAATTTAAAATAACATCCTCAAAACAAATAGCAAACTCAACCCACGCTGGCATTCATTGAAATGAAAAACAAACTCAAATGGTATGACAATGACAAATGATGTTCTATCAGTCAATGTCAAGAACTGTCTGTCAGCTGTCTGTCAATTTTGCCAAGCAAGATGGCCGATATACGATTCCGATTTTCACCATACAAGTTTCATCCATGTGCTTCTAACGTAGGCCACACACATCAACCTGCCTGTACGATGACGATGCGACGGCTACACGGGCCAACATGGCCGCCTGACTGCGGATATTTTATCTGAGCAATCACTTCAAATACTGACCCATCCGTCTCGATTGGACCAAAAATGTTAGCTCAAAGTAGTGGACTGTATAAATGAAAACTGTGCTGCACTTTACTACAAGAAACTATAATTTTTACTTCAAAATTACAAATAAAGCGCGACAAAAAGATTCTAGCGGGACGATCCTTCTAGAACCCACACAGATCTCTCCTTTCTCCACGTCGCAGCGTGGCTAGTACAAAAAATGGAGGGGCAAAAGCGGCGTTGTCGGTTGTTACATAAATACCCTTTAAAACGTCTTGAAAAATAATAATTATGCTCAAACAAATACAATAACCTATCTCGGAACTATAATATAAAAAAAACTTAATTGAAAGACAGATGTCTACATAAAAGAAAGATACTCTTAAAAAAAAACAGTTATAACAAAAACATTTATGCGAATCCATTCTGAGTGCTCAGTTCTTTTAGTTCTCTATACCTCTGTCTCATCTCAGTAAACTTATTATTCGTTGTTCAGTGGTATGATACGAGCATGAAATAAGATCAAAAAATAGATAGTGCAAAGCTTATAAATAAATACCTTAAATAATTCGTGTGAAAAATAATGACAAAACAAATGTTTTAATAAATATATATTGTAGTCTAAGGCCAGCACTATCAGCAATATCAGTGTTAAAATTTGTTCGAAAAAACTGATTAAAACAAATTCTACAGCTCAAATTTTTCATCAGATTTACATTGCATATGTCTCTCCGTGTTTTTCTTGTAACGGGGAGAATTGAAAATCTTGAAGAAAATTGAAAAAATGTTTTATTACTATGTTTATCAGAACCATTTAAGATATACATACTCTTACATAAAGGATGTTTACAGCCTTGATTCAATTTGTATAAACAAATAAAGCTAGAAATTTTGTAATATGTATTAAAAATCAAGATGAAATTTAAATATTTGAAAGGTGAACTTCTTCATTAAAACCCACTGAATTTGATTTTATTAAAGACTAAAAATTGATAATACAAAAAGATAATAGCATAATAAATAATATCACATATTCTTACCAAAAACCTTAAAATATTTATGTAGTTATTTAAAGAGAAGTTTTTAGGAAAAAAGTTATTAATTTAAAATAGCATCTTAAAACTGAAATAAATATTACAAATGATGTTCATCAGTCAATGTCAATAACGTGATTTCTGTCAACTTTGCCAAGCAAGATGGGCGACATATGATTCCGATATAAGCCATATATAAGCTTCATACATGTGTGTGTTCACACGACGTGTACGATTAACAATTGGGCCAACAAACAAATTCGCCAGGACACTGGTTTATTGAACATTCCAGTAAAACCACAATGGATAATCGCCCTAATATCGTCGCGGCTTCTGCAGATTTTGTTTTAATGAGTGCCTGTTATTTAAAATTAAGGAGAAAAGAATTAAATATGAGAAAAGAAGATGGTGGGTGGTTAATTTAAATAGAAGTTGACGGAGATAAATATGTGTTCCTATATATTTATCTAGATAATTCCCTATTTTAATTTTATTTTATTTTATTCTGGAAAACTCTATCTATATTCTTTTTTTGTAAAAAATATTGTTGTTCTAACACGTACCTATTCTACCGGCTTCAAAATACGGAATGAATAGCAGCGAACGAAATGAACAAGGTTTGACATATCGTGTGAATGCGCCAGAAATATAAACCAGTACAAACTTGTCAAGTGTACGCCGCACTAGCGATTCCTTCAACTTGCCATGATTTTACCGACAGACGGAAAAACGGCCAGCACTCGCCAGTGACACATAATTGCACAAGTAAAGCATTCACATGATATGACAAGTGTGGGCAATGGACAAATATTGGCCAAATATACCACATGTGAGAATCCGGCTTTATGTGTGGCCGCGCACTTATAAATGCTCAAACGTATTTAAAGACTCCCAGTTGTACAAAATATTAAAATATTCCTGCGAAGAGTCCGATGACATCGAGATAAAGCGTGGACAAAACGAAATCATTTTCCGATTGGCATTATAGTAAGTGACACTGGTTATGGCCACCGCCCATAATATATAGATGAAATTTGTATACCACCCGACCTCCCCAAAAAACGCGGGCCGCATCGAATACAAGCAACGGCCTCTTAAGGTTAATTGGCTTTAGATTTTAATAAACCAAGCCGCCTGTAGTATGTGTTATACAGCAAATATGGTGCAGGTGATCATTGAATATTTATTAAAAAATTTACCTCTAATGCATCCTCGCAAGAGACATTTTAATATATATTGGTAAATTTAAGATAAAATATTAAGTGTTAAACATATTTAATTTATAACAATTAAAATTAAAATAATTCTATTTAAATACAATTTAAAATAAAACAAAATATCCAAAGATGTCCATTATTGCTACTTCAACTCCATCTCAACTCCGGCTCCTGCAAAAGAAGGGTTTCTTCCCGAACTGGTGCACTTAATCAAGTCATTTCAAGACCAAAACTTTTAATAATCTCCCTCTAATAAGTCCTCATTTATCGCTGAGAATTTCTTGTGCAAAACTTTCTCTTACAGGGTTGAATGATTTTGCTTCAATTATAATTTTTTAAGGAATTAAAAAGGCCCAAACTTGTTTTTGATATTTGAGTTCGTTAAAATTTTTATTAAAAAGAGCATTTTCTTAAGACAACTCCATTCTTACTAAAGGAAAAACCTTGTAGATTTTACTTTTTTATCGTTTTATGAAATGTTTAATGCCGAAAATAAAAATGAATCGCCATCTTTTATTCCTTTTTGAGATACAGAGTAAAGACAAAATATATTTTATATATAATGAAATGTTTTATTATTTTTATGTATGTATATATTAAATAAAAACTATTGTAAAGAGACATTTTTATGTAGAGCTTATAAGTAGCATTGAAAATAAATGACGTTAAGACCAATATTTGTTCAGATATGAATGTAATTTGATGTATTTTATATAGAGTACCTTTCACAACAAAGTTTTTTTGAATACAAAACAGAAAATTTTAATTAAGTATGTGTAAATTTGGCAAATAAACTGGCGATTCCTTGCATTATTTTTGGATAAAAAGTTCAAATAAACTTGTGTCTGCAACGGCTTTGTTAACGAGATATAGGGTGTTTAGCTTATAAAAAAATGCAATTAAAAAATTCTTGAATATCTTAGAGATACTCAATCCAATTTTGTTGTAATTTGGCAGAATAATTTATACTATTAAGATCCTGATTTAGTCTTAGTTTAATTAAATTTTTTAAGTCCAGTGATTTCCTTAGCGATAGCTAACTACCTTACTATTAACAAACTTTTTTTAAATACAAAAATATACGCCATTGACCTTTATAATTATTTTTATATAAACCAGATAAAATACATCTTTTCTTTTTTTAATTTTTGTAAAATCTTGCTTAGTTAATGAAACGAAGCCATAAGGAATTGTCTGTCAAATGGAGGCAAAATAAGATTAGTATCAGAATTTTAAAAATAAAGCCTCAAATTCAGAAAAACAATTTGAGATATATGTTTGTAAGTAGAAGTTTATTCTTAAAGTGGAGTGTCTATAATATAGCGGGTTAGAAAGAACAGCAAGACTTTTCTGCATAAATGAATTCATTTGTAGAGAAATGTTTTCTCGCCCTTACCCCGCTATATCCGATATATGTCCTTCAAAATTAATATTATACTTATTACTAAGTATATTAATATATACTTAGTAATTATTCTTTATTTAGATAAAATACGAAATGATCCTTCAAATATCATGTGTCACTAGTCGCTTCACAGCTTTTCACTACGGCTTGTTGGTTAACTGTGGCTCATACCTACTTAGTTTTTGTGCTCTTCAGGAGTTTTATCGATTAAGTAGAGAAATTGTTTTTAATATCTTTCAGTGAAATAATTTGGAAATCCTTTGAAAATTCTGGAAGAGATTTTATGTTTTACTATGTTGTATACAATGACTATAGCTGGCTTTAGACCTATAAAATCTTTTTTGGCTCCAGACTTTGGTAGTTTGGATGCCTTTTAATCCCTTTTAAATTCAGGATGCCTCGATATCAATATTAGTGTATCAATATTCGTGCTCGAGACTGGCGCTTTTAAGGCTGGCTGATTTTCTGAGGAGATATGAATATTTTAATTGCTATTTTTTACTCTCGGTTTGCACCCGTTTATGCCAGCCTCCAGTGTATCAGTGTTGGAGCCACTACTGTACATGCGAATGCCTAGCAACATTCTGCTATACTTCCATATTTCCCAGTGAGGCATAAAGTTTCGATGTCTATTTGGTGTTTTTCTTGGTATGATACCATAAGGTATGTCCAGTATGTTATGACTGCACATTGTGTTTAGTAGCTCTGTTGGTTTTACTCTGATATCAGTTGCGGTCTAGTTACGCTTTGGAAGTAGAGGTGCAAGGAAGTATCAAGTACTACCACAGCGCGATAGCTGTCGGTGTCATTCTGAGGTGTTAGGTGGCAAACCACTCTTTAAAGAATATTAGGTTTTATTCCAATTAGCTTTGAAGACTTTTATATGCCATTTAAAGTCTCATATTTTAGGTTCATAGTTCACTTAGCCTCATATTCTGTCACAAAATCAGTGTAACATTTGTTTTTCTCACTATGGAAGATGAGGTTCATTGAATAATATTAAAATTCATATTTATTAAGGGAGATTCAGGTTCAATATTAAATTCGCAATAATTTACTAGTAGCTTCATTCTTGTTTTAAAATCATTTAAATTGAATGAATGTATGCATTTTAGTGGTTTCTCTAGTTCAAATATTTTTATAGTAAAAAAGAATAATTAAATAATAAAATACATTAAAATGAATAAACATGGTGTGACAAATTTAACTGCTCACATAAAATAATAATTTTAAACAAAATAATAAATATAACAAATCTTAAATATTTGTTTTTCATTTTTTTTTGTTTAAAACATTATAATTTTTTATATAACTTTCTTTACTAAAATATTTAATATTTTAAATTGCTTTTATGGTTGAAATGTCAGAAGTATCATGGAAAAGATGTAAAAAATTGTACCAACGCTGAGATATTAACGAATTAAGGAATATAAAAGACAGTTCCTAATACACAAATATAAAAACATGTAAAACCATGAAAGGACACTCATGGTTACACACTTTTTTTTTTAAATCTTTTTGATTAATTTCAGTCAAATAAAAGAAAGTTGAAATAGATATATCAGATACGTGGGTAAATAGTATGATGAGAAAAATAGTATAGTTGAAACTTGTAAGTAAGAAACTTAGTTTCTAACATAAAAATTTCTTCTGCACAGATATATAATAGACTATATAAATTCTACATAAATAATTTATTCACACTTAAGACATAAAAACTTATTTAATGGATTGCTAATATATTTTGGTTAAAAAGTTTGTAAGTAAATTGCCAACGTACTAAGGATTCGAATACAGTAAAATTACAATTAATTAAGTGAACTTTTTAAAACAGGTGTAAGTATCATTGATAGCATTAGTTATTAATATTGCCAATATTAATTATTATAGGAGAAATTTATCAGAGCAAGGTAGACGACATTAAAATTGTAGATATGACGACTTATAATAATAACAAACCAAAAAGAAAAATGCTTAAGATTGCTTACGTTCGACAATGTGTGATACTTTATACAGTGCGGCTCTTAATTATCCCCCCCTTTTATCTTTTGAATGCGTTTATATACAAATTTGAGATGTAACACATATTATTAGCAACCTATAAATACTACTTCTTGGTCCGTAGCTCATTTTGCAAAACTTCAAAATGGCAGCGGGACGCCATTTTGAAAAATAAAATTAAATAGAAAACAAAAAACTCTATAAACAAATTACGTTTGAACAGGTGTAGTAAAGAAAATAAAAATGCGAAAAATAAGATTTTGAACGGCTGCCATTTTGTTACGGGTAAAAGTAATGACTTAATATTCTAGGACCGTCAAGCATTTAGTAAGAGTTTATAAGCGATCGCATGACTCCCCTTTCTATTTATTCTTATTTTTCGTGGCGCTCCGCCGCCATTTTGAAGTTTTAAAAAATGAGTTCGGGACTTAAAAGTAGTATTTAGGCTGCTTATGATGTGTGCCAAATTTGTATAAAAACGCCTTCAAAAAATCAGAGGGTGAACAGTTAAGAGCCGCACTGTATATGTGTCAAGTATTGTAGAGTTTGTTACTCTTGGATTTAACTCTTTAGACCACTAACACACCTTTATATTTTTCGTTAAAACCATGAAATACACAAATACACTGCAATTAATATAGGATCATGAAAATGTCGTTTTTGGCTGTGAGCCCATAATAATTAAAGAAAGTAAGTATGGTAAGGATTTGCCTCCTTAAGATCATTTGAGTTCATTGTAATAATAGTAAAGAAGTAATCATTCTAAAGCTTACCATTAGTTTAATATACCACACATTTAAGAGCTGGACAATATGTTATTGCAGCAAGATACTGCTGGATGCCATACGGCAACCGTTACATTAAAGTTCCTTTAAGGCGCCGATCATCATTGAGCGGAAAAATGTAAATTCGTGTTGATCTTCAGGTTGCTTGGAATCAGATATTATTTCATTTTCTAGATCACCTCAATGAAAGGGCTTTTCAAATAAAAATCTCACAATTTATTATTATTTACTTCACAGACATATATATTTATTTTTTCATAAATATTTTAAGTATGTGAGGCGTCTTTTTGTTTGCATAAAAACTTACCTTTACCTTCAAAGTTTTCGTATTTTTTAACTAAATAGAATTTGGCAACAGTGCCATTTTCTCATATAATTGCAAGCCCAGCTCTAATTATATACTTTGCTTGAATTCCCAACTTGTTGAAAAGTTTAAATTACTTTATACGCCGGACTACCGAGTCATGGGGGCTCCAAGAAATGTTCGCAATAAACATGCTTGCAAATCTAAAGAGCATTTTCGTAGATAACTTGAGAGATCTTAAGATTTTCTAAATTCTTTGAGGTTAATTAAAACTTACCTAAAAAATATGGAAGCGAGAAAATATAACTATTAACAAATATGCAGAGTGGTTACTTAGGAACTGGATGAATGGATTATAGAATAACTATAAATAGGAAAAAGTTGACAATTTAGCAAAGTACCAAGGTTATATAATATTAGATATTTTTTTATTGAGTTGGTATTTCCACACCGCATTTTAAAAAATGTGTACTTTTTCAGATTAAACAACTTACAACAAAACTTCTCTTTTGTTTGAATAACTGTCGCATCGTTGAAAAAAAGAATATGTCATGGTTCTTTTTAATTAAAATAAAAAAGTGATTTCTTAATTTTTTTCTCCAAAACGGTTTACTTTATCGATAATAAACAAAAGTACCTTTTCTTTAGTTTAACTTTCAAGGTATCTATATTTTTAATTTCAAAGTTTTTATCGTACAGGATGTTAAAAATTTAAGCATTATAAAGTACAATTCTTTTTCTCCAAAACAATTCATTTTATCGATAATAAACAAAAGTACCTTTTCTTTAGTTTAACTTTCAAGGTATCCATATTTTTAATTTCAGTTTTATCATACAGGGTGTTAAAAATTTAAGCATTATAATGTACAACCTAGTCCGCCCCTGATAAAATAAACAAGGTAAATGTATTTTAAGGACTCCGTTTTAAGAGCTCCTTAGTAGTGTTGATCCCGTAAAATGTTCATAAAAATATACCAAGTACTTCAAAACTTATTCAAAAAAAAAAAAATTCTAGCAGCGTCTTTAAGAGGGCGTATCGTAGGGAGGGCCTATAGAAATTTTTTTACGGGACAGTTTCATATAATTTTTTTATTTTTTACCTGTATCCGAGAGATTTCTCACATTTTCCGGGACACTCTGTATAAGAGGGCTCTTAAGATGTAATTTTGTCGATGAGAACAAAGTAATATAACTGGTGATTAACATTTATTAGGCGGATATATACAGATAGATAATAGTAAATAATTTAACAGCGAATTCCTTAAAAAAAAAGAGAGGTTAATTAAATTTTCCTAGTCTAAAAGTCAATGACAACCAAGATAAACTTAATGCAATTTCTTTAAATTTTGGCCATATATTGCATTTGTTTTGCGTTTTTAACAAAATTCACAGAATGGTTCTTTTATATGACGAATCTTAAAATTAACCTTTTTTTAAAATATGTCATAGATTAAGCCACCAGAAACATTTTAATTTTTTTAAAACCCCTAACTTACACTTAAAAAAGATAAATTTCAAAAAAGCTACGAGTCACCGTTTTCGAGATATTTATACTTAAAGTTTTCAATGCGTTCAAGATAAAATTTTATTTTTCTACTTCAGTTTAAAATCTTTGTAAAATAGGCTGTGCATGACAAGATGAATTATTATAAATATTATTGTCACTCTCAGGGTTTGTGGTTTTGATAGTTACTTTGATGGATGATTATAAAAATTGAAACTAACATATTTATTAACTTTATAAGTTCTTATTGCGTTCTTATTATTACTCCTGCTAGTAATTGTTATTTATTGTTACTTATTGTAAACGACGTGAAAGACCTTGGTCCAGATGAATCTTAGACTTTAACTCCTTAGATTTTTGCATATGGGATACGTAAAACTAATTATATAACTATTAACTGCTGGTAATTAATTTCAAAACAAATAATTACTTTATAAGATTTGCCGGTCTTTTATTAAAAGAATGGCCATCTTGATCATTTATGCACCATATTCATATTATTGCCAGTAAATGATCGTTTATTTCAAATTATATTTTCTGTATTTTATTCTTCATTTAAAGTGTGATAATTTCATTTTAAAAAAGGTAATTTTTAAGATTTTCTTTATATATAAAGAAAACCATTGTCCAATTTTATTTAAATTCAATTAACAACAATAAAAACTTTATTTTAATATATATAATATAATGAGTATTTTTATAATTTATCTTCAAATATAAACCTTTTTTTTTAAGAAAAATCTGGTGTTAAATTATTCACCATTGTTTATGGATATATCATATACAGATCGTGTTTTCGTTCGTTACTTATAGGAAACCGCATAGAGGCGAAATTTTGCAACGTCGCGCGTGTACGAGTGCCTGCGACAGAGCACCGCCCCGGCCGGCCCGAGGACGGGATTAGTAAACATCTGACTTTCTTGGGAGCTGCGTCGTTTGGCGACAAAATATTACACGAAAATCCAGGCATTTTTTAAATATTTATTCTAATGCGGGTTTTACAGACATGACAATGTGTAAAACCCGCATAGAATTGAATAAACCGCCTTCTTTCGCTAAACAAAAACTTAACCTATCGTAAAAGCTATTTCGCACCTCCAAAAGAGTTTCAGGTAAAATGGAATTGGCACCTTCGACAATTTTATTTCGCAACTCCTCTAAATTTGTTAGCCTACTAAATTCATGCTTGTGAATGGTCTGCTTAAGGTAACCGTACAGATAAAAGTCATTTGGAGACAAATCTGGAGATCTAGAAGGCCATTTAATATCGCCAGTCCCACTAATAAGGCGGTTAGGAAAAGTGTTTGTTAAAAATTTTTTTACCCTAGCCGCGTTATGAGTAGGACAGCCATCTTGCTGAAAATAAACCGATCCCAGGTCTACATCAGGTAGGATTTGAGTGGCAGGAAGAACTTGGTTTTGCAGCAACTCAAGGTACTTTTGAGGGTTTAAAGTGCCATCAATAAAAAATGGCCCTATAACATTGTCGCTCAAAATACCTGCGCAAACATTCAATTTCTGAGGATACTGGGTACGAAACTGAAAACTTCTGTGCTCGTTTTCCTGAGACCAATAACGAACAATGGAAGGATTGTGTTTCTCATGTAATGGAAAAGAAGATTCATCAAAAAACAAAATATTTTTTCAAAAATATTCGTTTTCATTTGCCTTTTCCATCATGGTTTCCCAAAATTCCATTTTTTGCCACTGGTCTTTAGGAAATATTTCCCGAGTTTTTGAATACTTGACACATTTGTACCCATATTTTTTCCAGATACGAGCAATAGTTTTATTGCTCATTCCCAGTTCCTCTCCAACACTTCTAGTGGACTGTGTCGAATCAAGTTCTAGGGTACTGCAAACCATTTCTTCCCGCCGTTCTATATCCTGGATCACTTCAACAGGTGGTTCTTGACGTTTTGTGTAGCATTTTTTACAATCTTGAAGACAAAAAGATGTCTCAAAATTTGTAACCACATTTAAAACCGTTTTTGCACAAGAAATCGGTCTATTCTCAAATGTCACTGAAAACAAATCTCTACATTGTACTGCCGAATTGCCTCCATAAAACCATTTAATTAGTTGATCTCTTTCGGACGTGGTATAAACAGCCATAGTGAAAAAAACACGAAAATAACGCTCAAAAATTATTAATGCAACGTGCAGTAACACAGAAAAATGAGGTCTGCTGACTCCCGGTTCAAAAAATAAAAACGAAAAATTCCGCCGCCTGCAAGCCGCAACCAAGCGGTGTTGCCATTATTTTGGATAATACCTAGCTCAGGATAACACGATCTGTATGTATAATTACGATATATAACTGTATAATTACAATAAATTACTCCCAGTCGAGTACATAATCCAGTACCAGTATGTAATCCAAAGGTAGAGGACGTTGTCGCCCAAGTGGGCAACATTATATCTACTAAATTTAAAACAAGCTTAGCTATATGCAAATTAGTAACTTCAAATACTAAAAAAAATTAATACTTGTCATATTCGATTAAAATTTGAAACTGAAGGTAAGTTAGAAGATGGGGTAAAATAAAAATAATAAAAAATTAAAACAGAAATAATTTTTTTTTAACTCAAGAAAGTTGAATCGGTGACCTGCTGATTTAAATACAGAAGCGTTACTCATTGATAGTCATGTAGTTATGATAGTTCTGTAGAGATTTTTACTCAATAAATTTTTTAAGACCATCATTAGCAAAAGGCATTGAAAAGTAAAATAAAGAGTTTTGGTTAGTGATAAAAGCTAGTAAGTTATCTTATACCTTACTATGAGATTGCTTATCAGATATGTAAATAGCCGACCCCGGTAGCACCGTAGGCAAGTGCACAAGATGCGATCGTGTGGTCTCAGGTTCGAATCCTGGCATGGGCATGGCTATTTGTAATATTGCGGAGGGTTGTTGGGTGGGGTCAACAACCCTCCGCAATATTGAAGATATTGGGTCACAAACACGAAACTGAAAATGGCTATTTGTGTTTGTCATATAAAAAAAAATCAATATAAAACACTAATCTGGTCGGCATCAGTCGTAAACGACTATCCAAAAGAAGCAAGCAAGATATTTGATATTAAAGCATATCTGGTAATCATTTCATATGATAAGCTTATACAGGGTGTTTCAGAGCTATGGGATCAAACTTCTAGGGGTTGTTCAATGCAACAGTAGAATCCATTTGAGTATAGGAACCCATGTCCGGAAATGTGTCACTACGCCACTACGGCTCTAAGACGCGTTTAAATTTAAAATATATTAATTACCTAAATAGGATCTGATGGATTTATTTTTACCTTTTGTATATGATATTATCACAACAATTGTTCAAAATGTCTTCCTTCAACCTCAATACACCGATTTAAACGCCGCACATGATTTCGGCGGACTACACTAATAATTTGATCCTCGTTTTGAATGATTTCAAATGCTGCTGTTATTCGTCCAATTAGGTCTAGCTCTGATTCTACTGGAGTTTTGTAGACTAAAGACTTTACATGTCCCCACAAGAAAAAATCGAGCGACGTTAAATCATGTGACCTAGGATGCCAAGAAACTGCTCCACCTCTGGCAATCCAAGGGTGCCCAAACTGCTGAGACAAATACTCGCGTACTTGTACAGCAAAGTGAGCCGGCGCTCCATCATGCTGAAACCACATTTGCTGTCTAACGTTTAGTGGAACATTTTCAAGGAGTTCTGGGAGAACTTCCTCCAAGAAACGCAGATAAACAGGTCCTGTTAACCGGTCCGGTAGAAGGTATGGCCCAATTAAATAATCATCAACAATGCCTGCCTATACAATGACAGACCAACGATTCTAATGTTTTCTTGGAAAAATTGGGGATCCTTATGGAATAACGTTCATGATACAACCGCGATGCTGTTCGTGCATTGCAGTTTGTTACTTCGTATGCCAAATGCATATCCGCCAATTCTTGATTGGTAAAGTTTTCCATTAGCAATAAATGTTTAAAAATTGTAAGCTATACAACTTTTAAACATAACATTGAGAACTGACATTGATAAGCGTTGATTTTAAAGAATTGTTGTTATGGTATCATGTACAAAAGGTAAAAATAAATGCAGCAGATCCTATTTAGGTAATAAATGTATAATGTTTTTTATAAATTTTAACGCGTCTTAGGGCCGTAGTGGGGTAGTGACGCATTTCCGGACATGGGCTCCTATACTCAAATGGATTCTTCTGTTGCACTGAACAACCCCCAGAAGTTTGATCCCATATTTCTGAAATACCCTGTATATTCTACATAAACATTCTGTTTATCTTAAGTTACAAAAAATTACATGTAAAATGATAAAAATTTAATAACTCTTTAAAGTTTTTGGTATTGCACCTACAGCTTAAAACACTGATAATGGTGCAGGAACTAGAATTTTTCAACAAAACTCAGAACAATGGATGTCTTTGACAGCAAAGCAGATCTGAAGGCGAACCGAAAATAGTCTAGGTAATAAAATAGTATACCCAAATAGAATAATAATTGAAACCTTGACTGGCACTCAAGGTTTCAATTATTATTCTATTCAAGGAAAAAATTTTAGGAATATGATGAATTTTTATTATTTGATAAAGAAGTTACAGGAACTAGATTTAGACTAATGTTTTTGGATCTAGTAGCTATGCAGAAAAGTAAAGAAGTAATTTGGAGTATAATTTATTTTATTAAACAATCTCTGCAACAAGCTTAAAGCCCAAAATCAGTATAACTAATAGACTATAATAATAAAAGTGAGAGCCTAATTTAAACAAAATATTATAAATGATTTATAATACTTAAAAGCACTTTGTTTCAAAGGCCGGTTTAGGCTGTGCTTCTAGTACAGCCCAATATAAATATACGCGTATATAGGGTGGGGACTGGAATAAATACGCTAGCATTCTTGAAAAATATATATCAGACAAACGCACGAAAACATGTTTACTTAAATTTTGGCCGCCTTTAAAAATGTATTGACATATTTTTTCAACCCCTCCCAAAATATAAAACTTAATCCTTGAGTTTAATTTGAAAAAAACTGTTTAGGAATATGGAAATTAAAAGGTAAATAATAAGCCGATATGTTAATTACGTATTTTGTTTGTATTAAAAAAACGATTAATCTATACAAAATAATCTAACTGCCCTAGAATTATGTATATGCCACTATACATGACCACATTTAAGTGAATATAAAATTCAAATTTTTAATTATTAAAAAAGCATAGATGAACACATTTTTGTAAGATAAATTTAAATTCAAATCCAAATATATTACTTAAAATTGTACAGTATTGTTACAAAGTTAGTGTTTGTGCCCTAAGTCACAAGTGACTTGTCGAGACACAGTATTTCAGAATACAATAATAATTTAACAATACATTTGAGAGCTTGTTATAAAAACCAAATTAAATTAACTTAGATTAAATTTGTAAAAGTAATATTTAAATTAATTCATTCTTTTATTCTATCAATAAATTATATTTGCAAATATACCTGTAAATATAACATTTGTTTGCATTAGAAAAGGTAGCTTTAATAAAATATTTTCATGGTTACACGTGATCCATTCGGTTATACGTATATTAAACAGTTTTTTTCTTATAGCATTAAAAGCGTGTGGTATAAAATTAAAGATTCTTGACACCACATAAGATATATGACGTTGACAAATTGTAAAATCAACCTTAGTCAAAAAAACATGTTCTCTCGTGACAGATCTAGTAATATTAAGGCGTTGGGGTAGAATCTTATAAATGTTTTTATTCTTCATAAAGTTAAGGGGGCTCTTCAAGGAAAGTTCTCTTACAGTGAGAGCACCACTTTTCAAAAACAGATTAACTGTTGGGTATCTTTTTGGTTTTTTATTTATTATTTTTAGTATATATTTTTAAGTGATAACCAGGTTTGTTATCATTGTGCTACACGTACTACCCCAAATTTAGAATGGATTCAACCAGAGCCTGATAGACCACTTCCAACAACTCACGAGGCACAAATTCGCGTAGTTGATAAAACTTATAAACTGTTTTCCTTATCTTTTTAGTTATGTAATCAATGTGCATATTGCATAATAAATTTCTATCAATATAGACGCCGAGGTATTTTGTGTACGAAACTGAAGAAATCTTAGAATCACAAGTACAATTTTCCATCTGATTTGCAAAACAAGGATAAGTATGTATTGTTAGTTCCACAGGTTCTTCTTGTTGATTAGTGTTATAAATCGAGAAATTTATAAAGTGGGTTTTATTACTATTTAGAGTTAGAAGATGCTGATCGGTCCAAAGTTTAATTAATGTGATATATTTTTCAGCTAGCTTCTGACCATGATTTTGCTTTTACTAGAATTACTTTATCAGCATAACAAATAATAGAACAATTTATTTCAGGTAAAATTCTTGTAAGATTGTTTATTTAGATCAAAAATAAGAGTGGCCCCAGGACTGCACTCTGTGGCACACCACACTCAACTGTACCCATCTCTCCAACAAGATTATTAATTTTTACTTGTTGTGTTCGATCACTAAGATATTATTGAAAGAGTGCTAACTCAGTACCTCTTAAACCCACGTCACCCAGTATTTACAAGAGAATGTGATGTGCCACAGTGTCAATGGCTCTTGCGAGATCAATAAAAATGCCTAAGGTCTTATAACCCATTAAAACATTCAATATTCGCTCTGTTAATTGTTGAATTGCATCTTCGGTGCTCATTTTACTTTGAAAACCTAATTGAGAATCTGACAATAATTTATTATTTTCTAAATGTTTTTCCAATTTAATTTCAATGCACTTTTCAAGTAATTTATTCAGGGTACTCATTATTGCAATAGGACGATAGTTTTTAACGCACTGGCTGTCACCAGACTTAAATATAGGAGTTATTATGGAGTTTTTCAGAATATGTGGGTAAATACCTGTTTGTAGTACTAGATTTATAATATGTAGTAAGGGCTTCATTAACGTTTGTACATGAAACCTTGCTTTTAAGAGAATTTATTTGCATTATCAATTCATTTACCGTGATTTTCGAGAAACTCGTTGGATTACAAGGAGTAGGCTTACTAAACACATACTTATTTTTAGGTATTTTTTTACTAAGGTCTTTCCCGATATTACAGTAATAGTTCAGAAATTTTCGAGATATTTTGTCTTTTTTTGTTACTTCATTACCATTTTCAGTTATAGAGTTTATAATTTCATTTTCATTTACAATTTCGTTGGTTACTTCCCTGATGGTTTCCCATATTTTTTTTTTATCGTTTATGTTTGTATTTAATTTGTTTTTAAAAAATAAATATTTAGCTCTTTTAATTAATTTAGTGAGGACATTTCTGTAGAGTCTGTAATTTTTTTGTGTTTGGAAATTTAAAGGATATTTCAGGGTCAGCCTCCTTAGTTTATCGCGATTTTTAATGAAATTGATGATCCAAAAGGTAACCCATCCTTTTTTTACGAGCGTATTTTATAGTTTTAAAGGAGGTACAATTTTCAATTATAGTTCTCATGGTTTTAGAAAAATTTTTCATGCAAATATTTTGGTCAATACATTGCAATATATAGCCCCAATCAAAATTTATTAGACTGTCTGCTATTTTTTGAAAGTTAACAATTTTTTTAGTATTAATTTGTACCTTTTCCGGGTCATTACTTTTGTTTAAAAACTGCATGCTCAATAGTGTTGGGAAATAGTCCGTCAAACCACTCATTATAATATAAGAACTGACATCGTTGGCGGTAGTTTTTAAAAAGATGTGGTCTATGCAGGTTTTTGCATTTCCTGCTACCCGAGTAAAACCATTTATTTGACTAATGTATCCCATGTGATTTAGATAGTTGAGATATTCTGTAGTATTGAGTTACTTTATTCTCTATAATACCAATATTCATATCTCCACAAAAAACCTCGACTGGACATCACCGAAAGTTTATTTCGAATAAAAGCCTTACATTATTGATAAATTCTATTTTGTTTAAACTATGAGAGTTATATAATGCGATTAGCCCTATTTTTACATTATTTTTAATCAAAGTTACTCTTAAAAATTTAGAGAAATTTACAGTCCTCCGAAATTATAGGATTTAGGTAATAACGAGGTTCTAACATATACTATGGTGCCATCACATTTGTTTATTTGGCTTTCATTATAAAAAACTTCAAATTGATCCAATCGAAAATCATTTAAATTATTTATCTATCTATGTGTCTCTGAGAGTACTATAATATCAATTTTTTTATGAGTTGACTCAAGGTATGCCACCAGATCATCATAATGAGCATTAATGCTTGAGATGTTAAAATGTATTAAATTAAGGCAGTTAGAATTAGTTGGGGTATTTATATCCCCAATATGATTGCGTGTTAGTTTTAATAACTTGATACTCATCAAAAAGATCATTATGATCCGGGTTATTTAGAGAATTATTCATATAAAATTCATATAAAACAACCAATTAAATGACTATTATCTAATATCTAAACTTACATGCTATTTACAATATTTTGAATTTGATCCACAACTTGATTTTTTATTATATTAGAGGTTTCGGTCTTTCGCGCAAACACTTTTCCACTCTTACACCACACAAAACTAAAACCTTTATTTTTCAGTTTTTTTGCTTCCAGAAAGAGATTTCGAACTTTCTTTGAAAGGTCTTTAATAATGAAAATGTTATGGGGTTCCCCGGCAATTCCACAATCCGTAGTTTTTAAAGAGCGTGTTGTTTTTCTTTTTTCTACTATCTCATTCCTTTGGTGTACATTCGGTAGCACAACTTTAATAATATATAACAACTTTAATAACTGTGTAGCCTTTTATTTGGTAAGGTCTTAATTCTATATTCACCCGGTTTCAGAGGTACGTTCAATTTCTCAAAAACTTTCATGAGATTATCCTTTTCCTTTCCATCATTGGGAAGTTCTATAACTATAACATTTATGCTTCGTTCGTGCACCTCTTCTTTCTTAAGATGATCCTGTAGATGATCCAGATTCTTTTCCATTTTTCCCACTCTATATTTTAGAGTTTTATTTTCCTCTTTTAGTGCCTTATTTTCCGTTGTAATTTGCTCAACTTTCTTGTTTAAATCTTCTAATTCTAATAAAACAAATTGAAATATCAATTTGTAATTAAGGGACTCTTCAAGTTCTTCGAATTTTCTGGCAAAAAACTCAAAACATCTTTTAAAGAGGGATTTGCTAATGCCATTATTTGCTTGATATTAGCTGCTGTATTATGCTCTGGTTTATCGTTTTTGGAGCTTTTATCAGATGGATCTTCGTTGCCCTTGTTACAAATCCATTTTTCATCTGTTGCTTTAGTTTCATAGGCGCTGAACTCCTCAGTACTCAATCCGCTGCAGCTTTTATGATAATATTTCCTACATTCTCAATTACAACGGATGCTGTAATGCGTTTTTGTTATGCTTTTAGCGCAATGAGGACAAATAATTGTTTTCCCGGTTTTATTTTTGGGTCCCATAACGTTATGTTATACGAAAACATCTTACCGGCAGACGGAATGCTAGGTCTCTCAAAGCATAAGGAAGTGGAATTTGTTGGTATGTAAACTGATATCTTTTTTTTTCACAACACCTATATACGACTAAATCTTAATTAATCCCTTAACTGGGCTTATATCATTGACACAATCTTCTCGATCACGTAATTCTACGTAAATGTCTCGCTACCTGTTATTGGCAAAATATCAAAATAGAAAAGTCTATTTTCGGCGAATTAAAGAATGGTTAGGTATTATAAGAAAAGTGTTTTTGGTTTAAAAAATAGTATTATTAAAATTTGAATCAAGATCCTAATGATAATTGGGTTTGGAAATCACATGCAAACTTAAAGTTAAGTGATACCGCTATTTCCTGAAACTCATCCTGATTTGTCCCCAGCGAGTCAAAGTACTGTAAGTAAAATTAAGGAGCAATTCAGAACTCATGGACATCTAAGCAGATTCCTAGATAAAAACAACCGTGGGCAAGCAAGAATACAAAACTGGATATTATTTTGAGTTATAAGTAAGTAGCTCGGGATTACAGTATATACAAAACAGTTTTAATTAAGTTAGCTAAAGTTAAAAAACAAAATAACTGTTAAATTCAAACCATTCCAGGAATGATCCTTATCGTAGATTAGAACTTTGAAATTATGATGAATTTGGTTGATAAGAGTCAAATACTTTAAGACCAGTTGTTATTTGTCAGATTAAGTCTTTTTTACTATTAATTTAGAAATAGATGGATTTGGGGTTACGGTTAAGAAAAAGTCCATGCTACAAGACCCAGAAACATTAAAGTTGAAACAAGTGCTCGAGTAATAAATAGTATTTTTTAAAAAAGAATCTATATATTTTATTAAACATTTCCTTCCATTAAATAACATTAAAAATGTTTCAAGTTAATTTTAAAAATTGAATGAAATTTTAAAGGGATATGACGCCTTCATTAACAAAATGCAACCTTAATTTCATTTTAAACAAATAGGTAGGGTGAGGTTTCACTTTTTCAGTAAAGTTAAACAAAAAATTTGATACATTTTTAAAGCCCTCAAAAAGTTTTAGTAGACATGTTTTTGAGTTTTTCTGAAATATTTTTTTCAACAGTGATAGCATTTAGATTTTATTTTATAAAGAACTCTTACCCTGGGTATAAATATTTAGGCTGCCAGTATATTATGTATTATTAGTATATTAAGATTTTATAAATAGCAATTTTTCCAATTTTCAAAAGATTATTATTATGTTATATGACAAAATTTTGCTGGTATACATACCATTTTTAAATAAGAATGTAGTTTATACGTTATTATATTATAATGTACTAGCTTAGTCCTTGAAAAACTTCTTACTGAAATGTCACGAAATACTAAATTCATAAATTGCACCTCACCGGTCGCGATATTTCCTGTCTGGCGCCCGCGCTACATAACTTTCTCAAATTTTGAGTGGAATTACGTTAAAAATTTATGAAGTGGCGCGCGATAAAACTGCGGATATTAAGGTCCTAAATTTAATGATAAGTAGCGAGATTGTGAGGAACACGTTAATGTCTTGTTTTTTAGCGGAAAATAGCGTCGAGCGAAAACGTGCCGCGTATTTTCTTATTTAAAAAGATGAGAAACCTGCTTGGGCTCCGCGGCTGCATGGCAGCTTAATATTAAGTTTTCAGCTTAAATTATTGTAGATGTAAATTACTGAAATTCATATATTTATACAAAACAGTGTATTTTATTGGAAAAGGAGATGTTTAACTATTAAAAAAGTTGATGTTCTACAATAATCATATAACTAACGGAAACCTTCATTTTCATAAGCTAATTTAAGTTAAATTAAATTAATAAATGCAACTTAGCCATTTAAACTAGTAATGATTTAATTTCTCTTCTGTCTTTATCTGCTTCTTTTTCTCTCCTGGAAAATAATTACAATTTTTCTTACCGGCTATGCCTCTGACATCTAATTGCTTCAATCAATCTTCAATTTATATCAGCAAAATTACACCCTATAATATGCATCTTATGGGCATTTCAGATTTAAATTTATATATATTTTCTTAATATTATTGAAATATTTAGACTAAGAAAATAACAATATTTAAAGTTCAGTCAAGGTATCAGTTAACAATTGTTCATAACCCACTTACGGGCCAACTAGTCTCTACCTCAAAAGATCAGGCTAATTAAACTAACTACTCAATAAAGTGGGGAACCCAATATGATTATATTTAAATATAGTAGTTTCTTCCTAACTTATACATAATCTAAAATATTAGCGTTCACCGCTCTATATTTTAAAGTAAGTGAGAAATCCTCGAATGACAACCAAAAAGACAGTATTCGGGGGAGAACTGCTGCCTGGCTTCTTCTCCAAATAGAGGGGAAACAATTGCTTAATTTCGTCACTGGAGAGTATTAGTGCACTGTACTTATTTATTTTTTATATTTATCGAAGGACCACAGCTTATATGGCGCTAAACCAATTAACTTAATAAATGAAAAAAAGTTTTACAATACGAAAATATGCTCATTTATTAGATGCGAAGATGGGAAAATGGAACACTTATTTATTAAAGCAGCTGTAAAACTATGGATTGTCTATGCTGTCTTTCTGTATACTTTATTTAACCTTATTAATACTCACTTTGCTTCATAGCAGGTAAGTTTACTTACTTCTTACGAACTACTAACAATGGTGCTTATACTCTAATCATATTAGATTAAGTACTTTAACCTATTGTATCAACATACGACGACCGAACTTATAACTAGTGACACTAATACAGTTAGTTTTTTACCTGGGGTCAGAGTTTAAGGGTATTTACGGACCTTCACTAGGTCGCTAAAGATATAGAGAGGGAGAAAGAGAGACAAAAACCCGTCTTGGGTATTGGGGGTAATAGGGGTAATAGGGATAATAGGGAAAACTCCGTGAGTATTCTCTCTCATACACTACTATCGACTCATATACTACTGTTCGACGACAATGCCTCAACTTGGCTATGACAGTAGCTCAACTCGACTGTATACTGCAACTTTTGGACCAGTATTTGGCCATTAAGAGTCTGGAGAAAGAGACCCTTATTAGGGTTTAAAGAGTAAAAGGAATACGGGTAACTCGTGAGCAACTTCTCATTTCGATCGCGACTTCGACTCGCGATTCGATTCACACACTACATCTCGATGATCAACGCCCAACCTGATTTCTACAACAACTGAGATCGACTGTCTTGACTAAACTTTGACCATGTAACTTGTTTACCAGCTCGTCTTACTTAGTGGGCGTAAAAATGCTCAATAAGTGCATCTTTTATCAACAAGGGATGTGAAAAAGGCCTTAAGACCTAAGAGCCTGAGAGTTTTATGGCAATTTTTGGGTTATATTTGTAGTCTTTAAAAGTGTGAAGCGTTTAAAGGTAACCACTTTAGATTGATTGTTTTCTGACCTGTGGGAAGCTTCTAGAGATCGATGGTGTGCTTAAAATTATGAACATAAGCCAAATAAAATTAAATACACCTTGATGACAGAAAATGGTGTTGCTGGGTTAACCAACAAAATACCATATTGATTTGGATGAGAGTTTGGAGACATTTTTTTTGTAAAAAATCTAGATTATATGTGCACCATTTGTGTAATTTAAAACCTGCATAATTTAGTAGGCTGTTTAAGTCATTATAAAGACTTTGTAGTTCAGAATATTTGTTGCAGCCGCTAAGAATATCATTCACATAGCATTGATTTAGTAGGGCGCCGGCAGCGTAAGAAAATTTAAAAGGATTTCGAAAAGCTACTTGTTTTAGAACAGTAGCAAGGTATGGAGCACTTTTTGTGCCGTAAGTAATAGTGGCCAATAAGCATTTTTAAAATTTATTGGGGTTCTCTCGCCAAAGAATATTTTGTAAAAATGTCTGATTAGGATTAATTTCAACTTATCTATACATGCGTTCAATGTCCAATGTCAACACATGTAAAAAAGCCTAAATCGAAAAAGGATATCAAAGAGATCAGGGTGTACTTGTGGTACCTTTAGAGTTATATGACTAAAGAAATATCTAGAGCTAGATGATGCAGAAGCATCAAAATCAACGCAGAGTTTTGTTGAAATCTGCCTTGATTACGCAATGATGGGACAGGAAACATTTATTTTCTTTATGTTCATTTTGAAGATAAAGAGGGCAAAATTTAGCATAATTGAGTATGAGATGTATTCGTTAATAAACTTGAAATTATTAATTTTTAATTATGTATTTTTTGCAAGGCATCTTTCTAAGTTAAGGAATCTTTTCTTTGCCATGGAAAAAGAATCTCTCAACTTGAGGGTTTCAAAGGGAGCCTTAAAAGGCAGATCAACTTGATAACTGCCGTTCTCTAGTACCTTAGTTGTGTCCATAAAAAATTCTTCAGCTCATTGAAAAAAAATTTATGTTGTGAGGAATGTCTTGTTGTAAAACAACACAAAGATTAACTTGCACGCTAGTTTTTCAAACCGGAATACTGCCCGCGATAATCCAGCGAAACATAGTTTTTTGTAAGCAAGGAAGATTTTTCCTTTATTTAATAAGATCTTAATAGAGTGAGTCATAATAAACATCAACCTAGTAGCTATAAAGAGTTTTGACTTCCTGAGTCGAGTAAGATTTTGACTTGAATTCTTGTTCCATCAGAAGCGTACATAGTGACAACTGCAGTTGCTAACAATACTTGACATTGTTTGGTGGATTGAGCAGACAATGAAGTGCTATTTTGAGAGTTCTGAAGGGTAGACGCTTTAACAAATCTTGAATTTGACTGTGAATTTTTTTAATTTTAAAGTCATATACCGGTAACTCATGGGCAACTTCTCATTTTGATCGCGACTACGACTCGCGACTCGACCCACACACTACATCTCGGCGACACTACCCAACCTGACTTCTACAGCAACTAAGATCGACTGTCTTAATTAAACTTTGACCGTGTGACTTTTTTACCAACTTGTTTTACTTAGTAGATATTTATAAAAATACTCAATAAGTGCATCTTTTAACAACAAGGGATGTAAAAAAGGGTTTAAGACCTAAGAGCCTGACAATTTTATGGCAATTTATGGGTTATATTTGTGGTCTTTAAAAGTTTGGAGCGTTTAAAAGAAATCACTTCAAATTGATTGTTTTCTGACGTGTGGGAATCTTCTAGGGACCGATGGTATCCTTAAAATTATGAACGTAGGCCAAATAAAAATAAATACACCTCGATGATAGAAAATGGTGTTGTTGGGTTATTTCCCAACACACAGTATATATAATTTTTAAAGCTTAATAATTTAAAACTAATTAGTTTTTTTATACGCTTGAATAGTAAATTACTTACTATTTAGGTAGTGGTTTACAAGGCTCGACAACCCAAAAACATCGTTAAAAGCCGAATCAAAGGAGTTGTAATTTTCACAGGTAATTTTGACCTAAATTATTATTTTTTTAATGAAAGCACCAATATGTTTTTTTTCTGAAATAGAGTATCATTTAACTTTCTCTTTAACCCTAAAACTGTTTTGCCCTAAAATGCGACGTCGCCTAGTTATTAACAATTTAAAGAATTTTCTACAAAAATCAATGTAAGACTTAAATTTTAAAATTTACTACCGACGATTTTTATCTTTTTGAAAAATCTATGAAATTTCAAGATTTATTTTTTAATACGGGGTGATCATAATTGTTAATTAAACAATGATATATTCAATTTAATTTTGGGCTATTTTTGCAAATGGAACACCTTGTATCTGGTAAGAAGTTTCGATAGAGCGTTCTTTTATCTTCAATTTGATAACAATAAGTTTGCCTAACCGTTTTCTCAAAATTTGTTTTTAAAGGAAGAATAACACATATTTTCATAGGCATTCCAACGTTTATTTTTACTTCATAATTATTGGAGCATACTGGAAGTGTAGAGTACAAAAAAAAATTAACAAAATCTGTTTAAAATCAAATTGGCATTCACCAAATCGGTTGTAGAAAATCCTAAAATTAGAGTAAGAAAAATAAGCAAGGACTTACAAATACAGAAATCGTCCCTAGGAAAATGCCATAAGAAAAATATATATTACTCCCATTAAGCTCAGTTATATTATGAAGTCACAAAAAACATTAATTAAAAAAATTATGAAAAAAGTTCTCACAAAAATTGCTCAGAACGTCTACCATTTTGCACAAATCAACCCTTCATGTGAAAGTTCTTCTAACTGCACGAAGCGGAGCAGGTGTAATACGTCGAAAAAACTCTTGTACGCATTCCACTATATCTTCCATAGTTGTAACTGCAATACGATAAACTTCGAACTTAACACTTCCCCATAGAAAAAATCCAGAGGCGGTAAATCCGGTGACCTAGGAGGTCATCCAGCGGGACCTATCCAGCGCGACCTATCCAACATAAAGTTAAAAGAGTTAAATTTACTAATTAACCTAATCTTCCTATCTGTCTATTACCAAATTGGTGTGCAATAGGTTCTCTGACATTTGCACTGAAGTGACCTGGTACACCATCCAGCTTTGTCTTGGGTCAAGCGTGGAAAATCCTCTCTTATGAAACTTAAAAAAACTTCTCCTGCTACGAGATTTTCAAAAAAGTATGGACCACTAACAAAATCATGTACTATTCCACCCCAAACATGATGCTTCACCTGTGCTGAAAATTATCGACAAAAACTCGATGGCGATTTTCTGTGTCATAAAAATGGAATGAATTATATCGATATCCAGTTATTAAAAAAACATTTTTGTAGAACGTATACAGGGTGTCAAAGATAAGGATCCTAAGCATGGGGATCTCGGTACCTGTTGGAGATACAGCTTTGGTTAAATTAGGAAAAAGTTGTGCACTTTGAAGCGTATTTACATGCCGTTGAGAAACTTCAAAAATTTCCATGGCCTGCTGAGATATTTGGAAAAAACGGAAATTTGCCAATATCGATTTTATTTTTTCCTGGCTTTATTTTAAAAGATATGAAAAAACTATTGACACTTTCTCATTGACACTTTTGATGTAGTACGTGATGGCGCTTTTAAATTTTATATCCGACGTTTTGTTTTCGAGAAACCATCATCAACTTTATTTTTTTATATGGCGTGAAAAGAAAGTACATCCTGTATTTGATTCCATTTTTTATTACAAATTCAATGATGTATCACATGTCACATTTTTTTTGTTAGTTGAAAAGAAAAATGCAAATTTTCAATTCAAGCTTTGGAAACAAATGCTTTGACGTATGTAAATACCTGTTACCGAGTCTGTCACATTTTTCTTAATATCTATTTAGCGAGTGATGAAGCTAAATGAAGCATTGATTTGCATTGTACATTGTACTACTTATAAATAAAAAAATGTAGCCAGTAATAGACAAATGTTTTATGATTTTTCTAACGATATGCAACAAATAATGAATACATTTTAAAAATAACGAAAAAAGCAAATAATTTAACGCATTTTATAATCATTTATAACGTCCGGGGATCGCGCTGGCCAAGACACTTCACTGGAGGTTCCAATCCACTTTTCAGGAAAACGCTGCGAAAGGTACTGTCGAACTTGCCCAGAATTATGTGCAGGAGCCCCGTCTTGTTGAAACCAACAGCTATTGACTTGTGCCAGAGGTAAATCATCTAAGCAGTCTTCTAAATCATTTTGCAATAAATTAAGATATCGTTCTGCTGTTAATGAATAATGGTAAATAAATGGGCCTAGTATTTTGGTTCCTAAGATTCCACACCACATATTAAACCCAAAACGTTGTTGATGTCTAGATATTTTCTTAACACGCGGATTTTGTTGGACCCAGTAATGACTATTGCGGCGGTTAAAGATACCATTATTACTGACCATACTTTCGTCGGACCATATTATTTTTGATGGAAAATTCAAATCCTCTTCACAGGCACGTGTATACCACTCACAAAAATGCCGACGTCGTTCGAAATCCCCAGGTTTAAGTCCTTGGCAAATTCTAAATTTGTAGGGGTGATATCTGTTTTTACGTAAAATAAACTGAGCTGTAGATTTGACCACGCCTACATTTTTTTCAATTTGCCTGGTTGATATCTCGGGGTTTTCAATAACTGCTTGTAAAACATTATTTTGAGTTTCTTCAAGAGATTCCTTTTTTCGAGATAAAACAGGCTTTTTAAACGAACCATATTCTTTTAAATTTCGAGCCAACTCTAAGAAAATGGGTTTACATGGTTGCTTTCTATCTGGAAATTTATTAATATACATTGCTGCTGTATTTACAGTATTTTTGTAGCATAAAATGTAGCACGACTGCATGTCAAACTTCTTTTCATGACTATAATGACCACCAGGCTTTCGCATATTTGAAGATAATAACACAATTTTAGCAATAATATCGACAACAGTAAATAATAATAACAATAATTACTCAACAAACAACACCTCGACAATCACGGTAACAACAACGGCAATTAATATTTATTAAAAAATATGTGACAGGGTAAAAGGTATTTACGTCAAAGTGTCAAAGCATTTGTTTCCAAAGCCTACTTAATATTATGTTTAAAAAAAAAGAAAAAAATGTATTTTTCCTTTTAACTAACGAAAAGAATGTGACATGTGATACATCGTTGAATTTGTAATAAAAAATGGAATCAGATACAGGGTATACTTTCTTTTCACGCCATATACAAAAATAAAGTTGATGGTGGTCTCTCGGAAACGAAACGTCGGATATAAAATTTAAAAGCGCCATCACGTACTACTTCAAAAGTGTCAATAGTTTTTGATACCTTTTAAAATAAAGCCAGGAAAAAATAAAATCGATATTGGCAAATTTCCGTTTTTTCCAAATATCTCAGCAGGCCATGGAAATTTTTGAAGTTTCTCAACGGCGATTTCAAGTGCACAACTTTTTCCTAATTTAACCGAAGCTGTATCTCCAATAGGTACCGAGATCCCCATGCTTAGGATTCTTATCTTGGACACCCTGTATTCCAGTGATGAGCGTAAATTTAAAAAAATCGTTTTCTCCTGCTTGATTTTGTGCCCATTAATAAAAAGTTATTATCTTTTCAAAATCAATTTCGGCCTTTTGTTTTTCTTAAGCTATTTTTCCACGAACGATTTCGATAGTTTTAAGCTATTTGTCTTAATTAATACACTCATTTTTGCTGTTTCTAAGACCGAAATGGTAACTGCCAATTGATTTAATTTATTTAAAAATATTTTCGTTCCAGTTTGCTTTTTGTATTCTACGTTTCCAGTAAGCTCGAATCGTTCTTTTAGTTTCTTTAGCACTTCATTATCAGGGTGTCAGTTTGTAACCAGCTTTATTTAGATTTTTGCTTTTAATAAAAATTAACCTGATTCTGAAAGTCTTTAATAGAGTGGCACATCTGTTAACGGCAGCTTATTAGTCTGAACAATAATTATTAAATTAAAAAGCCATTAAATGATATAAATTAGCCAATATAACTAGTCCCAAAATCCAAATAACAATAACAAATCAGAAATCGTAACATTGCTTACACGTTCCTCTTATCTGGTTTGACCTAGTAACCCAGTGTGTAGATTCAAGAGCTGCAGCTGAATAAGGTCCAATCAATCACGTCATGAAGAGGCAAGGAATACTGATAAAGATCTAATTTATGATGAGAAATAGGAACAGCACCTGAGATGGCTCGGGATGGTCTTTTGATGGCTTCTAAAACTTAATACTTCGCTGTAGATTTAATATCTCAGTTAAGATCTAGCAGAAGATCCTTAAGATGTTAGATGGTCTTTTATCAAGTATATTAAAGTATTTTTTCACATTACATGGCTAGAGTCACCATGAGGTTGAATCCAAGCCTCGAGTAATTGAACTTGTTAACCCGAAGACCAGACCATTTGGAGCCAAAACGCAATTTCTAAGTACCTCTTCGATGGATAATCCCACGCAGGCCCAGTTTTACAAGAATTGACATTACAACGTTGCCTTGCTTAGCTTTAAGTTGCAGTGAGTATGGAAGTTAATCTAATCCCAAAAGGCCAAATATTCAAATTACAGGAAAAACAATGGCAAGAGCCACCCGGTATCGAAACTGCCAATACGTAAAAAGGTGATACATGAGCATGGCGTACGTGACCAATGACAAAGACAGATAGATAGAAAAAATCACTTTGTCAGAGAGAGAGCGAGAGAGAGAAAAACGACCTGATTCCAGTAAATTGCTTAAAATTCTTATTTTTACAATACCGTTAACTAGACACTAGATGTCGCGATCAATACTATTCAGACAATATTAAATTATTTCATTATTAAAGCAAACAAAAAAAAATAAAAACGCTACAAGTTATTAAGACATTTTTAGATTTTTTATAGATTTTGATCATGAAATTTACAAAACAGTCTTACCACTATTCGAAACGTTTTATTTGGTTCTCAACAGGTATTCTAGTAACGATAAGTATCTTCGTGAAAAGACTAAACCTGGTTATAATTGTTAATTTTAAAACTAGTTTAATTCTTCTTCCGAATATGCTACTATTGTTAGCGAAAAACGTGTTTAAAAAAGATTTAAATAAGGAGGAGGTTAGTGAGTCACACCAACTTCCATCCATAGACATCATATTAGAAGCATTTGTTTGGAATTTTAAATAAATTGGAAATTAGATTTTTCAAGATGAGCCTACTTGAAAAATTATAGAGTAAACTAGCTTATTATGTGAGCTCTTATCTTAAAATTATATAAGCTCTTATCTTTACTTTATTGCTGAGTTGTACCTTATGTGATAAATATACATTTTATGTTTCTTTACATATAAAAATTATATAAAAAATGTTCTTTATAAGCATAAATTTTTTACATTAGTTTGAGGTACTATTACTTCAAGCAAAATTATTACTTATCTTTCTGTTCATAATATGGCCTTTCATAATGGTTATCTTATTTTGTAGTAGAAGACGTATCATACTCTCTAAATACCTAAATATTCATTACAGCGTCAAATTAGTACGATCTTCTTTTACTATATTTACCCTTAATATCGAAGTTTTTGTATTTAAAATAAAATAAGAAACAGATTTTTAATTTGTAAGTTTAATATAATTTGTAATTCTAATATATTAAATTTATTTAGTAATGCACAATAAAACAAAAACTAATATATACCAATATATATCTAAAAATCAATTACCTCTTTTTATTTAAAATATGTTTATTCCTCTTATTTATTTCTCTATGTATTTTTCTTATTTATTGTAACTAAAAAAAATGTATAGAGAATAGAAATTGAAAAAATAAAAATCTCTTGGAATCCAAACTATATAAATCATATAAATTTTACCCAACGTCTTTGAAATTATTCAATAAGTTTGTACAACAGAGTAAATCTCACCATATAGAACTTTAAAGATTTCATCAGAGATGCATCTTCTGAAAATAAAACGAACGACCCTGTGGTTGAAACGCGTAATTTCAAATGCTCTTTGGAAACTGGGGACATAAATTATGCCTGGCTGTGCCCATGAAGTAAGTAGCTGCATTGCTTTAAGTGAAAACTGGGAAGACGCTCTCTGCTTTCCTCAAGTGCTTTATGCGGTCTTAAAAAACGTTAAATTGATTATAAACGATAGTTTTAATTCATGAATTAATTAAAGTATTAATTAAATTCTACCGGTTATAAAATTGCATAATTTTAGAGTCGAACGAGAAAATAATTAAAGCAAGACTAGAGACATATTAATATACATTTTTTAAAAAATATAAGAAAGGCGAAGCCTATAGCCGTGTGGCTACTCTTACTTAACCTACCTAAGTAAAAACTGCTTTGTTTTAGTAAGTTATAGCCATAATATTGACCACTCTATATATATTTGCTTACTCTATGGTTAACGTTACTTTATATTATCCTTTGCTGTATTAACTATTTGGATCTATATATTCTCATGTGACGGCCCTATGCCGTTAATATTCATTGTACCATTCTTGCTGCTTGTACCTCAGTACTTCAACACACTAATTTTAAGCTAATCTTTTTGTCTTTAATTAAACATATACAAATCTCCGAATCGATTATTCACTACAGCTTTTCAAATACAATCGCTAGTAATCAAAGTTTCAAAAAGGGAATTTCACACTAAAAGTTAAATAATAAAACGAAAAGTTAAACAAGATATCCGTGTATTAACAAGCAAAAATCAGTTTGCTGAAATTTTTTTTTAAAGAAAAAAGTCTTAATTAAATATAAAAACATACAAGCTTTTCTCTTTAAAATCCAACCTGTAACTAACTGTCAAAGATATAAAGAAAGTTATAATATGAAATAATTGCTAACCTAAGCTAAAGATAACAATATGTTTAAGCAATATTATTAACTATATAAAGGGGTATATAACTCCTTCCCTTGAAGCTTCAACTTCATGGTCTGGCGGGGTAATTAAATTGGTAGGTGGTCATTGGGTTAGATGCTTCCAAGAGCATCGGTCTTGGAAGAGCCGCATCTTGGTTTCAGTTTCCCGTAGACTAAGTAGCTAATGGAGCTAGTACTTTTCCATAGATTAGGGTTGTCAAAACAATATTGGTTAATTGTTATTACTTATTGATTGGTGATTAGTCCTAACGATTTCCTGGTTAAGCATTATTTGACAGTTGATTGGTACATTAAAGATTATTGAACCTTGTAATTACAGAAACTCTTGTTAGAGCAAAGCTCTAATGGAGGGGCTCTCCACAGGGGAGTTATCGCATAAAATTCGGACCCGCCGGACAAAAGTGCTTATAACTTTGGTTGTATTTAGGTTAGAGAAAAGATGTTTAACTTTTTATAATCAAGAAATATAAGGTTACAACATGATTATTTACAAAGTTGCATTTATTTTTTTGTTTAGGACTAGGATGCTTTTAAATTCAAAAAATAATTTTTGTCCAATTTTTCCAGTCTTGATTCGATACAGATCGCAACGGTTCTTTGAATATTATAAAACTCTACAGATCGATTAGAGTTTACGTGGGATAGTGCGCTGTAGTTTTTGGTTATTCTCAGCATACGGTAAGTATTTTTTTTTAACGTCCAAAGTTTTAGACACGTGTGAGCTTCTAGCTCCTCAATGGGAGCTTCAAATTTTATTAAGAATTTTCTTTCAAAAAATAATTTCTTTTGGGAGAAAAATAAAAAAAACCTCAAAAAATTGTTTTTTTTTTAGTTTTTTCGGGATATAATTTTTATGTTGCAAAATTTAGAAAAATTTTATTTAAATTAATTACACCTCCATTCTTTCCAAATAAAACGGCGTATTAAGTTTAACGCTATCATTTATACAGGGTGAGCAGTGCTCAGTCAAAGATACCCTTTTTTACACTTTTTTTTTCCAGCCCTAATAACTTTTTAGTGGCGCCCCCTAGAGCCAAATGGCTTATAGGCTGTTTGTAGCGTGTGACAAGAAAAATGTTTTGCAATATTAACCGTACTTCTAAGTAAAACCGTTTTTGAGTTATGAATTTTTTAACATTTTTTGACTTTGGAAAATAATTGTGAGCACCCTGTAAGTTATAGATAAACCAAAAACAATCAAGCAGATCCGCCATTGATTTTACTATAACATACTAAAATTTCATTTTTTCGGTATTTTTACAAGTACCCTAAAAGTAATGTTTTTCAAAAAAGTCCAAGCACGAAAAATCGCTAAAAATCACCCTGCACACTGATGAATTCTCAAAGCCACCCATGGCCGCGTCTCCATGGCAACGAAAACGGCGATTTTCGCCGAAAAAATACCCTTTTTATAATCGAAATTTAACTATTAAAACCGATTGGAATCGGTCCAGAATTGATGTTAAACTCTACCTAAGGCTTTATACTATTTTTCCATGGACAAATCATAAGGCAAAAACCTTTTTTTATGCCCGAAATCATCGTCGGAAAATGGTCGATTTTGACGTCTACGCGCGATTTTAATGCCGACTTTTACGGCGGCTTTGACGACATAGCGTCAACGTGGATGAATCGGCTCGAACTTGCTTCCTAATTTCATTGATAAACTGCTTAAAATAGCTCAGAACTTCCTGAAATTGGTACGGAATTATTCAAGAGACTTTGGAGAATCCGAATATGTGCATATCTTTTACCAAATCGGGTTTTTTTAGCCGTGATAATTCGGCAACGTTTTGACGTTTTAGCATTTGCCGTGTATTATTATAGTATTCATGCGACACAGTGTCTATGTGACAACCAAAACTTTTTCCCTATGGGTCCGATTTGATTGATATTTGGTATTTGGAGTTCATTTAGGAAATAAATATTGATTCTTAGTAAATTTTTGAAGTATTGGCTTTTAAAGTCACGTGACAATTAAAACTTTATTCCTATGGGTCTGATTTCAGTACCAACTTGGTATTTGAGGTTTATTTAGGATAAGATTTTTCAATTTTTGCAAAGTTTTGAAATATTGTGCATATGTGTTTTCACGTCAAGTGTTGTAGTCATATTAAATATTAAAGCATACTTAAATTCGAGCGGAGCTCTTATCACATCATGGTTCTGTGAAGCATGATACCCTAAAAACCGTAGACTCAAAGCTTCTAAGAAATATAACGCGGTGAGTAGCGTTGTCGGAGCAGCTGCTCAACAAACTTCAATAGATATTTCGACTTGAATTGTATTTAAAAAACTTTACTTGGCATTTGGAATTTATTTAGGATGCAAATAATAAATTTTGACAGATATTTGACATTTCAGGTTCAGGTCACCTGACACCGTAACTCTTTTGCTATTGATCCGATTGGGTTGAAATTTGGTATTTGTAGTTTATTTAGGATGCAATTAATGAACGTGATATTTGAATATAACGCATTATATTGACATACAACACGACTATATAACACATTATAGTTCTTTGAAGCATTATACCCCAACAACTGGTCCTCTCTTTCCTTGGCATATAAAAGTTGGCTTCCCGATTGACCAGACTTAAGTACACCTGATAATTTTTGTTTTTTTAAATTCCTTTATGGCTCTTTACAGATAAGACCTAAAGGTTCCAAACTGGTCCCGACGGACCAAAAGTATAGGATCGAAGCGACTATACTTGTTAATGATTACTTTTCAATTGAGTAATTTATTCACTAGATAAAACTGCAGAATACTTATTGGAGTCGTCCTATTGATTAAAATAGGTGTAGAGGCCTACTTCAACTTGTTGACAAAGTGTGACATTTTAGTAACTGTCCTGCACAGGTATTGCTTGTAGGTCCATTTTTGTTACAGATGAAAAGATTTCCAACTGTTTATTAGCATTGCGTAGCTCGATATGCTAAATGCAACTAATTTTTTATTAAATATTTATTTTTTTGGAATTATTACTTTAAGCATACCCAGAGTATTTTATTGTAATTAAATAAATATGAGTAATTAAATTATTTTCAGAAACTTGAATATGTTGTAAAAATGTTATTTTGTTATTTATAATAAAGCTTTCTATTTTTATCATTTATTCGTAGAATAAACTATTTTCTAAGATAACTTCTATTCGATATATTCTTTTTGTACCTACTAATTTTTGTTATTACGCTTAGTATATCTTGCAAAATTGAGTCTATAATTTCGTATATAATAAATTGATTTAAAGTATGTTTTATATAATTTGAGTTTTGTAAGAAACGTGATGTTTGCACAGCTAATTCGACTTGATAGTTGGATTGTTGATTTGAGTTTCTTAAGAAAACTAAGTGAAATCGATTTTTTTTTTTAAATGTTGGATGACAGTTGTTTTTGATTTTTTTATAATTCTTTAAATAATTTTTCGTCACATCAACTTTCACCATCAAACTATCGGTGCTACTTTTAAAAATTGAAGCCTAAACCAGTCCTCGTTTTATTCTGTGTAGGTGTGGATGGTTATTTCCTTAATTTTTATTTATACGTGGTCTTCTGTGATAGTTATTTTCAGATAATCAGCAGTTTCTGCTTTATAATCTGGCTCAAGATTTCTCTCGTATTTGTTCTTGATATTTTATTTTTGCAGTTTTTCTTTCAGTGTTAGAACAATTATTTAGTAGGTTTCTCAAATTTTTCTTCCTAGTATATTATTTTAGGATAAACGGTTTAATTTTCTTGAAAAATTTCTGGATTATCTTTATCATTAATATGGATTCGGCGTTCAGTTTTTCTTTTTTATTAATTAATTCGTTGTTTATTTGAGAATGTAGTTTACTTTTTTCCTTATGACTATTTGCATTATCAGTTAGAATTAGTTGGTCTAATTTAATGTCAGATATTTCATCTGCTAAAGTTGAATATAAGCGTTCCACTACGCCATTTGATGGAGTGTGTTGTGTAGAACAAAAATGAATTTTTATTTTATGTAGGGTTATTAATTCAGTAGCTACAGTATTTTTAAAATCTATGCCATTGTCAACAATTATTTGTTTAGAAATGCCGCGGTGAGTCAGAATTTAAGGAGTTATCCACTATTTCCGTTGCGACTAGTGATTTTAAAGGTCTATAAGTTGGGTAATATACATTGGATTTTAACAATTGGATTTCAACGGTGACTTGTTTTACTTTCATGGTATTTTTTGACGGCCAAAAATATCAGGGTTTACAAAATAGATAGATAATAATAATAAAATAGATATATAATAGATGGTATTATTTTTCAGAAATAAATAATTCCTTCATGAAATTTATAATATCTTGTTTAAAGTTTTCATTTGATATTTTTAAAATTATTCCACGTTTTTCATTAAATAAAGTTTTTATAATTAGTTTAGCAGGAGAATTCAAAACATTTTGTATGAAAATTTATTTAGCTTCCTAATTAACAGCAAATTTTATATTGCGGTTGCGTACTATAGGCATATATACTATACTAGAGGATATGTCAGCGTTTGTGTGGATGGTTGCATCATCCAGAGGTATAATTGGTGATTCATCGTATGGTTGGACAATGGATAACGAATCTAGGTCTGGACAGCTGGGGTTTCGTTGCTTATCCATATTGTGTTTAACCATTTTAAAAGTTTGTGATCAGTCACGACATTAAATTCTCGAGCTGGTATGGTTCGGATATGGTCCGAAATATTTTCTTGCCCTAATGAAGAATAACCATACTAACCATTTGTTCCAGATCGTTAAGGATTCTAGATGTGTAAGCTATGGGAAGGTCTTGACTTTCGGGTTCTTGTGATAATACAGCACCAAGGACTACATTACTAGCATCGGTTGTTAGGTTAAATGGTTTGGAAAAACCAGAGTACTGTAAAGATGGGTTCGTTTATAAATAAATTTTTACAAGTGCCGAAGCAATTATTTAATAATTTATCATGCTTAATTTTTGCATCTTTTTTTAAGAAATTTTGTAAGGATTTTTTGTTTATTGATTTTGCAGTTTTATTATTAATTATCTTCGGTAATAACTGAGAAGGCCTAAAAATAATTTTTATTGCTTTGTGATTTTAAGTATCGATATTTTTTTGATTACAATAAGCTTATCTGGATTAAGCTTGACCGGCATACGTGTAAGTTCAAACTGTCCGTCGTCAGTACTTAAAGCTACTTTTTCGATATCTTTTTCATTCATCTCAATTTGGTGGAAACCCGATGCTGAATCTAATGAGTAAAATAGTGATATTTTCTAAATTCATCAAGCAAATCATTATTATTAGGGAGCGGATATTCAACGTCTATAGTTTTTTTTAATTCAGTTTCCTATAACCTATAAAACACAGCAATTTTTTTTATTAGATGCATCGATTTGCTTTGGTACTACCCATATAGGAGCTAACCAGGGTTAATTTAAAGGACGTATTATTTTCTGACTTAAGATTTTCTTCATTTGAAATAGAACTTTTTTTTATGAATGAAGAGATATTATCTATAAATTTTGGTGTAAACAGGGCCAGTTTTATATTGTATTTTATTTTACTTGTAAAAGTGAGGAGTGGTAGAAGAAATTATGTATAATTGAGTGTCATCAAAATGTGGTTTCATCAAAATTATTTATATTAAGAATTTGAATAGATTTTCTATCAAATTCTTCTGCTTTTATAGACTCTGGGAGTCGAAAAGTTATGGAATCACAATAAAATAATAGTTATTGCTAATCCATTTTTCGCAATAGTAAGACATTCAGGTATTTTACAGTAATGGATATTTTAATGGGGAATGATAATTTCTCCGTTTTTAACAAATGTATTAATTTCAATTATTTATTTCAATCTGGGTTTTATTGTAAGACAATTTAGTCGAGTTTAGTTTGACGATAAGAAAGTTTTATTTTAGTATAAGGTGTAACTAGGAAACGTTGTAAAAATTTTATATTGTCTAGACCTAAAAGGTCGTTAAATGTGTATGAAATTTAAAGAGATAAATATTTAAATTTTAGTTTGTTAATAATTTAAATATTTCTAAAACAGGAAGCAAAGCAATAAATTTATGAGCTGATTTTTGGAAAACTCATTATAAAGGATCTATTATACAGTCAGGGTAAAAATTAAAAGCAAATTGAAGATCAATAATTATTTTTGTCGATCCTGAATTGAATAAAGTTCAAAATCAAAGTCAAAATGTGCTTTATTTGTTTAAAATAATAAAAACCTACTTTACCTATAAATAATAAAACAAACAGCACCCTACAAATAAGTATACAATATAAGACAACATACAAACATTAATAATAAAATTTTTGTCCCTAAATTCAACGTCACACATTAAAATGCAGAAAAGAATAAACATAAATACATAATATATACATAATAACATATAATAAAAATGAAAATAATTCTTCATAAATTTCCATTAAAGAATAATATGCCTTCCCCACTAAAAATGTACGCACCTGCTGTCTATATATTAACTGACAAAAAATAAATATATTATTAAATATATTAACTGACGTTGCCTCTTTAATGCTACGTGGTAGGTGATTAAATACCTTTATACCTTTCTGGATAGACTAGATGCAGGATAAGTTGTTTACTTGACGTGTCACGTACCTCAAATTTTAAATTTTCTTTATTTGACCAATACATACATATACAAATTATACACAATCAATTTTACAACTTATACTATATAACCCGAGGACAAAAAGGATTACAGTGCGACCATAGTGTCCGATAACACAAAATACACAAATCATGTTAAAATACGCATAAATACGCGCGATACCCCTACGTGCGACCCGAACTGTTATGTTTACATCTGTTTGTTTACCTGTTCAATTTGGTGCAAAAGTAAAGTGTTACCTTTTTAAAATCCAAGTAAGTCTGGATTGCCTTTCTCGGATATTCTTCTTGGTACACACACCAAAGTTCTCTGGAAACTCATCCTAAAATTAACCTCATAACACAAAATAAACAGCAGTTTCTTCATCACATTTTTCCCGCCAAATTCCGGATGAAAGACCGAACTGACACATTTGACGGCTAGGACAGATATCTGGGAGTGGCTAGAATTCTGTTTTTCTTCTTCTTCTTCTTCTCCTTTGGCCTGGCTTACATCATAACAGACTAACCAACATAATCTGTTTGCACACCATAGAGCTTCTAGAAATATGGTGAAGTGTTGCAAATGTGAAAAAGCATTTACAGATAAATGCAAGTTTGTCGACTGTGATGGCTGTAGGCAACAATTTTGAACATTAAGAATGTTCAGATCTGACTAGTCGGAGATCAGAGTCATAGAATTGAAGAATAAACGTAGTTTAAAATATTTTTGTACTCTCTGCCTTGAGGGTTTAAAGCTCATCCCGGTTCTTCAGAGGCGTATTGAATCTTTGGAGGGAAAACTTAGCTCATTAGAAGCCATCATGACCACCCAATTTAGTGAGGTTATTGATAAAGTGAGTGATCTGCACAATAACCAACAGCAAGTCAATAATATACCACCTAGTACTTCTCAATCCCAGGTCAACGACTGCAATGATTTAATGCAAGAGGTCGCGGATCGACAGAGGAGAATGAATAATATCATGCTGTTTAATATGGAAATCTTACCACACACTTCAGAAATTACCCAAATATCTAATCTTCTAAACTCAGTTACTGGCAAGCAAGTGCATGTCTCAGAAGTGATTAAGTTGGGCAGACCAAATAGTAAAGGTCGTAAATGTCTCAAGATAGTTCTATCAAACAATTCTGATGTAACCAGTGTACTAAAGAACCGGAGGAGGTTTAGCTCTGGTAAGGCGGTTTATGTTGAGGCTGACCTCACTCCTGGTCAGAGGAGTGATCTGCGAAAGGTCAAGGACGTACTTGAGCATCGGCGATCCAATGGAGAAACAAATCTGTACATCAAGTTTGACAATGGCAGGCCTGTCATCGCCACAAAAAACAAAATCCTTTCAGCACTTCACACCACCTACGTTTTTGTTATCAAAATGTACGTGGCCTCCGCACCAAGACTGATAAGCTTTATACAGGGATCTCCGTGTGCGACTTTGACATCATTGCCTTCACCGAAACGTGGCTTTAACTAGATATTCTTTGAATTGTGTCCAAAAACATTTAGCGGCTCAGATCTGACAGACAGCTGGATAGAGTGGCCGCTACTCGTGATGGTGGCTGCTTGGTCGCAGCTTCTCACAACATCCACCTAGTGAGGGTTAACTTGGAAGACATCCTTAACTCCACACCACTTATAGATATTTTAGGTTGTAAGCTCACTTATGGTTATTTTGTATTTTATTTATTTATAATCTATGTCCCTCCTTGCACAACCGAGAGAGACTTTGAGACCTTGTGTAAAACAATTATGTCACTGGATCTGGTCCACACAAAACGCGTTATGATTGTTGGAGATTTTAATGTTCCATCTTAGCAGACAACCGAAGCTAGCAGTGTCAAGTGCAAGCTTTTGACCAACCTATGCGAGATCCTTGGTCTTAAGCAGTTTAACAATATTCCAAATGTTAATAATAGGCTTCTTGACTGGGTTTTTTCAAATTTCGACGTCAGTGTCATCAAAAGTATATCACCGCTTATTGACGAAGATTTGCTTCATCCTGCTTTGACAATTTCTTTTAAATCGGCTTCCCCTCATAAATATAATTCTTTTATAAGTTGAAATAATCTACAGCAGTTTACCTTCAGAAAAGCAGACTTTCCACTCATGTATAATTTGTTGCTTGATGCAGACTGGTTGTCCATCTTGCAGTCTTCTGACGTTGACAGCGCTTGCAAGGAACTTTACAAAAGACTTGATTCAGCTTTTGCTGCTTCAGCACCTTTAAAACAACGAAGACGACGGCGATTTCCAGTATGGTTTTCAAAACAAATTATTTCTAATATCTTTAAGAAGGAAAAAGCATATCGTGATTATAGATCCTCTCCAACTGAATTTAATCTTTCCAGATACAACAGACTTCGACAGACACTAAAATCTCAAGCCCGTGAGGCCTATAACTTATTTGTGACCCAAGCCGAGGAGAACATTGTCACTGATCCCTCATCGTTTTGGTCTTTCGTTAGAGCTAAGAAAGGTCACTCTTCACTTCCATCTATCATGTGTGATGCCAATGGTAATCCTTTTCAAGGAACAGAAAATATTGTGCCAGCTTTTACCAAACTTTTTAAGAATGCCTATAAAGATCCAATCAACCTCGCAGAAACCTATCCTCCTTCTAATTCCTCAGACCTCATTGACATTCTTCCATCAATTACCACTGAGGAAATTATTGCTGCTGGTCGGAGGCTAAAAAACAAGTTGACAGCCGGTCCAGATGGTGTTCCAAGTTTTGTGGCTAAAGACTGCATGTTTGTCCTTCGTCAGCCTTTATGTCATATTTTTAACCTTATTTTGAAAACTGGCAAATTTCCAGGCGTCTGGAAATGTGCTAAAGTAATACCAATTCACAAAAAAGACAATATAAACAGAATCGACAACTACCGACCTATCTCCATACTTTGCAAATTTCCAAAACTTTTGAAACTATTGTTTATAACAGAATTCTTCCCCAAGTTCAATCACTACTCTCTATAGATCAGCACGGTTTTATTCCTAAAAGGTCGTGCATCACTAACCTCTGTAATGTGACTCATTTTATTTCTTCAGCCCTCGATAGAAAAAGTCAGGTTGATGTGGTGTATACTGATTTCAGTAAGGCTTTCAATCAGATAAATCATAGCATTCTGCTGGAAAAATTTAACAAGCAATTCAACTTCTCAGAAAGGCTAATTTCGTTGCTTTCGTCATACCTTATTGACCGTCTACAGTTTGTTGAGGTGGAAGGTTGCAGATCTAATACCACTTCTTTTTATCTTTTATATTAATGATCTTATAGAACTGATTTTCTGCCTTAGACTAGCTTATGCTGATGATCTGAAAATATTCTGGTGTATCAATAGTATCTTGGACTGCTTGTTCTTACAGAGTAACTTGGACCTAATTAGGGGGTGGTGCAGTCGAAATCAGTTATGTCTTAATATCTCAAAATGCTGTGTGATCTTCTTTCACTGAACCAAGGATCCTGTTTTGTTTAATTACAATATAGACAATCAAATCCTCTGTAGAAGTACTTCTATTAAAGATCTAGGGGTTGTATTCGACGATAGGCTCACATTTGTGCCACATATTGAACAGACAGTAACCTCCTCATTGAAACTTCTGGGTTTTATCATTCGAAATAGCCGACTCTTTAACAACTCAAACTCAATAAAACTATTGTACTTTTCCTTTGTTAGATCAAGACTGGAATACGGTTCCTTGGTGTGATGTCCTTTCTATGAATGCCATGTTGGCTACATCGAGAGTGTTCAGAGAAGGGTTTTAGAGTTTCTTATGTTTCGTGAGGATGAAATATATCCTGTTAGGGGACATGATCATGATCTGATGTTAGGTAGATTTAATCTGCAATCTCTGGCCATGAGGAGAACAATTCATTTTGCAACATTCTTATGGAAGTTGGTCAATAATCAAATAAATTCTCCTCCCCTCTTGAACGATATTCTATTTCATGTACCACGATTTGCTTCTAGAGCAAATATCACTTTTGCTTTAGATCACGCCAGAACTAATATTAGGTTTCAGGATCCCGTATATCAAATGTGCAGAATTTTTAATTCAGTATCATCAACCTGTGACATATTTGTATGCTCCATAAAGGATCTAGTTTTGTCTCTGACAAACCAACAGTTATCATAATTCCCTTTCTCTTCCTTTTTTCCCTTGTCCCATGAATCCCTTTCTTTGTTCATTCTAATGTTAATTTACATCTCCTTTAATTTTTATATATACATGATGTTACTATAGTAATTTAAGTTTTCCTTATTTTTCTTTCTTTTTGTTATTTAATTTATAGTAATTTAATACCTGTTTACACTTTCAAAACATTAATTGTATATTTTCCTGTAACTCGGTTTTGCCTGTTGGAAATAAACTGCTAAATAAATAACCTAAATTATATATAAAAAAGTCAATAAGATTTATAATGAAATAGCAAATGGCAGAAAAAAAGAGCGAAAGGCGTGCGCGAATTATGAACGTTATGCGACACTTTAGACTTTTTAAAAAGTAAATTATTTAAAAAATACAACTGACAGAGTGACAGGTAATAAATTTTGTACAATGCAATAATTTAATAAGTCACAATATTATTATATGATCTTAAAACTAAGAGTTTTTATAGATAAAATATGCTGAAGCTAACAGTAAATATATTAATTTTATAAGTTATCCTCTCTTATTTTAGCGGGAAAATCTGACAACAGCACAGCACGCATAGTTTGGAAGAAATGTAGGTTATTTTTGTTATTATTATTATTTCGGTACCAACAATAGAAGTTAATTCTTCATCACTGATGAAAGGTAACTCATTAGGGTTTTTTAAAAGATTTCTCAACGTTTCATCTATATCGCGGGGTTTATTTATAACAGAGGAAGTTTCTAAAGCGTTTGTACCAATTTTTTGTTTTTGAATGGTCAGATTTCTGAATAGAGCATCAGCGGCTTGATGTTTACCTTTTTGATTTTTAATAAAATAATCAAATTTTTTAAACTTGTCTCCTAATTTTTGAAAAATGTCTATAAATTCTGTACATAAATTAATTATAGCACGCAATTCTTCGGAATATAAATGTTTTAAATTTTCTGTAGCACTGTTAGTAGGTGAATTTTGGAATCTATTATTTTTTTAATTGCTTGTTTCAAAGGAATTAAAATCAAAAGATTATGAAATTAAAGGCTCGACATTAATAGGTCTATTTAAAATCAAAGTTGAAATTTTATCCGAGTTGTTTATTATATCAATTACTGCATATCCATTCTTGCATAGCAAAGTGTTTGTGGAATATACTGCTGATAAATGCGTATATAAGGAATTAATATTTTACCGTTTTATACTTTTATATTCCGTAAATTAGTTTTTCGTAAATCAGTGATAGGATTCACTCCATCAAAGTAATCATGAAAATCAGAAAGAATAAAATCCATTTTATAAATAATTCCATATTCTGATAATAAAGGAATTGTCGCTTGATATTGAGTATTTTTACTAACAACTGCTGTTTTAATTACATTTTTAGAATTGTAAATACAATTTGGAACATATTTTTCAGCAATAGATAGTTCAAGTATTGATTTATTACTACCAGTATCAATTAATAATTTTATTTTGAGATGGTTAGTTTCAATATTAGGTAATGAATTATAACTAGAAAGATGTAGTTCTGTTATTTTGGTTTGTCTATCATGGCGAGTTCATAAAAATTTTCATGTTTATAACTTGTTTTTTGTTTTTCGTCATAATTTTCAGAATTTTTTATACTCCTATGAAGTGCAGTGAAATATTCTTGGGGATAGTCTTCTTCATAAATTTCATTTATGTCTGGATCATATAGATCTGTATATTCATTAATTTCACCAGGATTTTCCTGATTATATAATTGTTTAAATGTAAAATTAGGTTCTTTAAATGTAAATTCAGATTATTTTTAAAATAATTTTGTGTACTTCTGTATTGTGGTCTCTTGGATTTATTTGACTGGGTTTGAAAACATTTTTTGGTTTTTCAAAAACTTGACTATTAGTGAAATATTTGTGAGGCGGTAATTGCCTTGAAGTGGCATTTTAACTGGGGCTGTTGGAAAATTTAAATTTTGTCGAGTTTGATTATAATTATTAATGAAATTATTATATAGGACATTATTATGGTTATCGATTATATATTGGTGTATAATTATTTTGATTATTTCTGAAATTATTATTAGTTATATTATAATAAGATTTAAAAACTCTAGACATTCGGAGATTACCATCAAGTCTTTCAAAATTTTCATATTCAGTAATGTAAGCTATTGCAACTTTAAGACTGGCGGGTCTTTTTAAATGCATATTATTTTTCTGTGCGCCATTACAATGTGCAATAAATATATTTGAAGCGATTTTTTCATAATGCTTTATATGATTCAATTTTTCGTCTGTTGAATAATTAGGATCATTACTAATTTTTCGAGCAATGTCACTTTTCAATAATTGAAGTCTATTACCAAAATTTAATAAATGTTCGTTTTTATTGGGTCTGGTTCTAACTAATTCTTGTGTTCTTTAGACAATCCAGATCTCTATAATCCAAAAAGCATTAGATTAAAGTATCTTTTAATATTGGCCAACTGGTTATTTCAGCTCGCTTGCTAACTAAAATTTCAGCTTTTTCCACAAGCTTTTCTTGAATACATTCAAAAATATGATGATTTAATTCATCGCCATTCGCACACTTATAACTATCTATAAAACTTTAACGACGATAAATAACTTTATTTAGTTTGTTATAATTACCCTCATATGGTTTAATATTATTTAATTTAGATCTAAAAAGATCCCAGTTCATTTTTGGTGGTGTCATTTCTTCTTTTTCTTTTATAATAGATAAGCCACCAAATGAATAATTTAATTGATCAATATCTGTCATATAGCAATAATTTTTTTTTAATATATATTTATTATCAACTTAAAAATTAAAAGCGTTTAATTCGCTTATTATTGATTTATTGGTAAAATTAAAAGCATTCAATTCGCTGGTTACCAATTTATTGGAACTTAAAATTAAAGCATTCAATTCGCTGTTACTAAAATTATCCCTATAAATTCATTAGACATAGGGCTTATAGAGGCTAAAGGAGCTGTAGACAACTCTGATGCCAGTTGTCGCTGGTTCTTTGGATTGCGCTACCAGTGTTGAAACACTCCCAGAAGTTTTCTTCGACATTTAAGCTGCTTTTGGGGCACAATCCTAGCGACTGCGCCAATTATGAACGTTATGCGATACTTAGACTTTTTTAAAAGTAATTTATTTAAAAAATACAACTGACAGAATGACAGGTTATAAATCTTGTATAATACAATAATTTAATAAGTCACAATAATCTTATATGATCTTAAAACTAAGGGTTTATATACTTAGATAAAATATGCTGATGTATCCAACCACGTTGTGGATATTCACCGCTTCTCACGGATATAACTCGCGAGACAAAATAAGGGAAGCTAACAGTAAATATATTAATTTTACAAGATAAGTTATCCTCTCTTATTTTAGCGGGAAAATCTGACAACAGCACAGAATGCATAGTTTGGAAGAAATGTAGGTTAATTTTGCTCATTAATAGAAAATTGCATAGCGTATTTTAGGAATCTTTTATAAGTAAATTCCTGCACTTCATCTGGTAACTCATTCCACAATAATAATAATCCTTATGTATGTAAAAGATTTCTGAAAAGCTGCAGTGCAATGTTGAGGTACACGTGCGATTTGAGGTTAACAAATCTTGTATGATGCTGGTGTAAAAATAGATTAAATAAGGCTGCAAGGTATGAGAGTTGTCCAGTTTTTAAGATTCTATTTAAAAAAGTATAAAAATGAAGTTTTATACTCATATTAAGGATATTTTTATTATTAAAATGAAGTGTAATAAGTTCTCTAAATGGAAAATTGTAAGAAAAACGCACTCAGCTGTTTTTTTTTGTGCTATTTGCATCGTCAAAGATGAACCATAAACCACATTACCGTAGTCGAATAGCGATAATATTAAACTGTGACATAATTAATACCTTATTTTGGATGGTACCCATTTTTTGAAATAATTAAGTTTTTTCAATCTTATATAAGCAATTTTTAATTTATTATGAATATGTGTTTGAAATGTTAGGGAATCATCAAAAAGTATACCCAAATTTTTTACCTCTGAAACTGAGGCCCAGGGCATATTATCAATTTATAAAATAAGTAATTGCCTAATTCTTTTAATCTGATATTTAGCTTTAAAAAATAGCGTACAGGATTTACAGGAGTTTAGTTTTAAATTATGACAATCGGAGAATTATTTAAATCTGTGTTAAATTTGTCAATATTTCCATTTAAATAATCTAAAGAAAATTAAGTGTATATTTAAGAATCATCAGCATATTGTTGAATTTTCGAATTCTCAATAGAATTTCTCATATCCGCAACATATATGGAAAACAACAGAGGTCCCAAAATTGAGCCCTGAGGTCCACCTGTGGCAATGGGTACAAATTCAGATGGAACGCTTTGAAAATCTCTCACAATTCCCACACAAAAGGATCTATCTATTAAATCAGAAAGTCCATAGTAATGAAGCTTGGCTAATAGCATATTGTGACTAATTGTATCGATTGCTTTGCTGAAATCGAGAAATGCCAGGCAAGTTATTAGTTTCTTATCTTTACTGTGACAAACATCATTTAAAAGATTAACTAAACAAGTACAGGTGCTGTAACCAGATCGGAATCCTGATTGACATGATCGGATAAAATTTGACGTATTAGCAGTTTTACGATTGTTTTTTTCCATGATAATGAAAAATAACTTTATAAAATACAGGAATTTATTATATTTAATAAGGGTGGAATGCAGTATGGCAAGCAAAATTTAATATTCCCTACTGATATACCATCATCACCAATTGCCCCTATCGGATATCTTCAGAATCTTTAACAGAGAATTCTCGTCTATAAGCATAAAATTTAGTTTGATATTAACATTGGGATGGAGATTTGAATGAAGAAAAAGAATTTGTCATCTGACAGAGTTAGGAGCTTGAAAAGTAGATGAAAAAGAGTTACAAATCTGTTTTGGATCACATAATTAATTGGAAATTTCAACTGTCTTATTGGGTGATTAATTGCGGTATTTTAAATGTTTTACTTTGTTTTGTATTTTTGGAAAATTTAACATGTCATATTCTAGCGTATACTTATGGTCGGTTAGGCGTCTTGACACAGGTGTGGAAATGACTTTTATTACATTAAGTTCTTTACTTGAAATAATCACATCAATAAGACTTATTAATTGTTTAAAGTTTCTTGTATTCCTATTTTCATTTAGTAAATTAATATTTATATCTCCAAGTAATAAAATATAATCGCAAAGCATCACTGCTTACGTCAGTACATTTTCTAACATATCAAAAAAAGTTACGGTAATTCCAGAAGGTATATATAGTAAGGGCCAAAACCCGCTTACCACTCACTTCAAACCCAACACTCATATGGAGAATTGACATTATCGAATATTATTTGAGAAAATTGTAAAGATTTTTTTATATAAAATGCATCTCCCCCTCCAATACCAATTTCTGACCTGTGGGAACCTTCTAGGGATCGATGATGTTCTTAAAATGATGAACATAGACCAATTAAAAATAAATACATCTCAATAACAGAAAAGGGTTATTTCCCAACAAAATTTCATAATAACTTTACAGTTTACTTTCAATACCTACCTGGTTTCTTCACTGTTTAAAAACTTACCCGAAAGGCTAGAGGGGACCCTAAGCTCCTTTAATTACTTAGAGTAACGGTGGAGGAATTTTTATCAACTTTTCTTCTTTAACTGAAAAAAGAAATAGTGAGGGGGCTCGATGGACGAACCCCGCTACAGACCCTTATGAAGATTTTGAGCCAAGCTACAAAAGAAGATATTAGGTTCGTCGGAAAATACCTCTGGTCTTACAACTGGTTGATCGTTTCCTTTAAGACGGATGTTAACTACCTTCCAGGACTCCCTTTGTTTATTTCACGAACTATTTATGCGATCTGAATAATGGGATTGTTTACAGAGTCTAATTAGACGGCAATATAATGACTGGTAGGAATTAAAGTATTGATGAAATTCTGGACAATCTCTATACTTTCTTATTATATGTAGTGAACGCAAATTTTTAGATGACTTTTTCAACTCCTTAATAAACCATGAGCCTTTTGAAGCCGCTTTCGGCTTTAGCTTAACTACTGGGAAAGCAATATTAAATAGGTACACAATTTTGTCATAGAAGTTTGATAGTAGATCGGCCAGCTTACAAAAATTACTTGATTACAAAAATGGTCTGTTACAGTGCAATGATAAAACCGTTTGAAGTTTGCCTTACTGAAAATTCGTCCAAAAAGTGGTTCTTTTTTAACCTGTATTTTATCCTTTTATTTATTTGCCTCTTGATCTGACAAACCAGCGCTTTCCACGGTGCACTATTTGGAAGGTTAGAACATAGTCTATCGTATAAGACGAAAATTAAGTAATTCGTGAAATTTCAATTCGTGACAACAATAATTCGTGAATAGCAACTCTGCTACAAAAACAAATCATTAACCAATATCGAGCAACCTCCATGAGACATTCGAGTCCTACAGTATTTGGACAGTGTTAAATAATTTGGAAGATTTACAGGGTGTTCCTTAAGGACGTGCTAATATTATATGGAGTGACTACTGGACCCATTTCAAGAAAAAAAAGTTTCTATGAACATCTGTCCTATGTCCTAGGTGCCTTAACTTTTAAGATACAGGGTGTTAAAATTTTCAAAAAAAATCAGATTTTTAATAATAACTTAAACAATACTAAGACTATATAATAGACGTTTTCATGAAATTTATTACACGTATTCTATGCATCAAGACGCATTTTTTGATGTGCAAAAAAAAATTATTTGCCAGTGGCGTCCCTACATGTCTTCTATTGAATATTTAATCAGTCATCAGGTCTTCTATAAAATACTACACTACTGTTTTTTCATAAAATAAAAATTATTTTTAAAATTCTCAATCACTTCTTAGCAAATTTGATCTCTTGCCTTTTTTTCGTCCGACGCATGTTTTTTGCTTAATAAATTAAAAACCATTTTACTTCCCTAAAAATCTGATGCGGTGTGAAAATGTTTGTTCGTCGATTGCAAGCAAATTAAGGTATCAGATTTATTACAAAAAGTATAAAAGGTTAAAAAATGTAAATAATTTAAGAAATACTCATGTTTCTAACGCGTTTAGAAGTAAACGGGAGTAAAAAAGTGCCGTAGCGCGTCTTTATTTAACCCTTAACTACTGTAGTGTCGATTTAATAGCGTTACGCATGTAGTGCGGTCATGGTGACCGCAAATATAATTACCGCCAAAAAATATATTTTTGTGTTTTTCATATTGTTTTATTATTTATAATAAATATTAAAAGGTTTTTAATGAAAATCGAAGGTAAACAAACAAAATCAGTAAATATATATATTTTTTTAAATGTTTTTATTTCATAAGGCTTTTTTTTCAAAATTTTACAGTTTTTTTTTAAATAAACATTAAACAAAAAGTAATAATTCTAAAATAATATGGCTTATTTTTTCTTAAAGATAAAGGTATGGAGTTACAAAAAAAAACTTAACATTACATAAACAACATTATCTAAAAAAAATTGCACATGTTAAAAAAGTTACAAATTATGCCTGCAGTTTATGCAAAGCTTTGTCGAACACTCAACACAAATGGGTTTTGTACACATGTAGCACAAATGAAAAGTTTTTCTTTTTAGTTTTGAAGGACAAGTGTAACACGTTTTCCTTTTTTCCAATTTTTCCATTTCCACCTGTTCCAGACGTTCTTCAGGAATATTTAGAATTCTTTTTATTGTAGACCGTAGATCTCGAGCAATTCTTGGATTATTGGCTCTTCTTTCTAAATGCGGCCTGACTAGCTCATCAGCAAGAATTTTAATAAAGTCGGTTTTTTCCATTACTTTATTGTTCTTATAACTCTGATGAAGAATATAGGCATTTACTCCGCTTATGTCCAAGATTCGGAAAAATATAACCATAGGCCATCTTCTTGTACGGCGACTTGTAGAGTGTTTGGCACATTTTTCATCTATGGCATCTACCCCGCCCTTCGTAGAGTTATAGTAGGTTACAATTTCTGGCTTTTCCGTGCCATCGTCAAATGATGTCGAATGGTGCATGGATGATACGAGAATCACTGCTCTATTTTTTTGTGGAACATATGAAACTAAGGTTACGTCTTTAGTAAAACCAAATAAAGTTCCATCCTTACCAACTTTTCTGTCTTTTTTAGGTAAAAAATCTGGGGGAATCTCTTTTTTATTTTTTTTTAACAGTTCCGACATACGTAAGTTTCCGATTCTTTAATTGCTCGACAAGTTCTAAAGAAGTAAACCAGTTATCGGCGGTAATATTTCGATTTGATCCAGCTATTGGTTGTACTAATCTCAATACAGACTGCGTTGGTTTATTAATTTTTTTTAAATGTTCTTCCAAACCAAATCCATCAGAGTCTTTTCCAGTATATATATACCCGTTAAAAAAATAGTGTGTACGTGCATCTGTCATACATACGATCTTGATTCCATATTTGCATGGCTTATTGGGCATATACATTTTAAACCTGCACCTTCCTCGAAAAGAGACCAACATCTCATCAATGCAGCAGTTTACTCCCAAAGAATATAGAGTCTGACAATTTTTGATAAACTGATCAAAAAGTTCAGATATTGCAGCAAGTGGATTTTCTTGTTTCCTGATATTTCGGTCTAAAGAATTGTCAAAGCGTAAGCACGCTAATAGAAATGCAAACCTCTGCTTACTCATCACACATCGAAATATTTCTCGTCCAGTGCCATCGGTTGCAAATATTCTGGATATATTTTCATGATTTGACACAAAAATTGCGCTGTAAAATAACAGCCCGATAAAAGCTTTTAACTCAACAATGTCCAAATCTTGATGCTCTGATCTTAATGAATTTTTTAGATTGGCCCTTTGTTTCTTTATTTTCTCATTAGTCCAATGCAAAATAGTTTTTAACATATCATCCGTGATCAGCAAGTTCCAAACTGCAAAAGGTTGTGCTTCATGCCCTAACAGACTAGCGGATCCTCGTAGAGTTGGTAAACGAAGCACAATATTGTGCTTTGGAGTTCGGCTTCGCGATGTAAAGCTCTCAGATGACCACTTGAATCGGTTTTTGCCATAGAAATTTCTTGATTTTTTGGAAGCTTGGTTTACCGGTTTCTCATAATCCTCAGAATCTTCCTGCTCGTCGGTATTGGCAAACTCCTCTTCTTCCCCTTCCTGTTCTGTATCAGTGTCATGTTCACTTGGTTCATAAATACTTTCACTGGCACTATCTTCATCACTCTCAATTGCAGTCAACATTTCATTTTCGATTTCATCTAACCACCTTAAACCTGTAGACTCAAAATCAGTATCGCAAAACCGAATTTTTTTTGACGGACCTGGCGCATCATTAGCCATAATAAATTTGAATATTCGTTACAAGCAAAGAATAAAATATTTTACCGTTACTGTACTGCGATCACTATGACCGCAAAAAAAAATTAACTCGGCGTAACTAAAAAAATAGAGACATAAAACACGACGTACTCGCACTGCTTTCTTGAATTGTACTAATTTAAAGGTACAAGGACGCCCAAGGCATTATAACTTGAGAGGGGGCAAATTTTAGAGATCTTGATAAGCGCTGCGGTAATGGTGACCGCACCACAGTAGTTAAGGGTTAACGCAAATAAAGTCGCTGAATCGCCTTTTCATATTTCTTATTGCTTGTTGCTATGGGCAACGTGCTTGATTTTAAATGTCAAATTTTTCTTTAAATAGTTATGCATTAATAAATAACGTTTTTATGCATAAATATCGATGATGGTAATAGCTATTGTCTTAAAAGTAAGTGGTGTTAAATACCAATAAATGTTTTTTTTCTTTTTTGAGCTATTGCGTATAATTAATATCAATTGGCAATTAGTTCCGAAATACCTACCTAATTTTACTGTGAAAATAATAGGATTTTAAGTGCAAAAAAACAAATTTTATTTAATTGTATAAAACTAAGCTTAAATGAACGGCTTAAATTTATTTTATCTTAATAACACTTATTACAAAAATTGCTGAAAATGGCCACCTTCACTAAGTAGGCATACTTCCGCTAGTCTACGCATAGTATTACCCACACGTTCAAATATTCCCGGCGTATTTTGTATAGTTTCACACGAGGCAACTATTCGGTCTCTTAAATCTTCGACAGTATTTACGGGAGTTTTATAAACTAGAGTCTTAAGGTGCCTCCATAAAAAGAAATATAAACTATCGAGTTCGGGGGATCTTGCTGGCCATTGTTGTGGTCCGCGGCAACCGATCCATCGATTCGGATAAATAGTATTTAAATGGTTTGGGACAAAAAAAAACATAAACTAAAATGATCTGGAGGACCATCGTGCGTGCACCATATTTGATATCTTAACAGAAGTGGCACATCATCAAGAAGTCCAGGCAGTTCTTGAAAGAAGAAGAAACTGTAAATATTACCGACCATCAAGGCGCACTGGTAGAAGAAATGGGTCTATTAGGTAATCACCAATAATTCCTGCCGAAACATTAACCGAAAATTAATGTTGAAAATGAAACCCCCATTTCCGTTCTGACATGGGGGTTTTCTTTTGCTCACTAATGATTGAATAACGTTCCGAGAAAAACTTGCTTCATGTGTGAACAAAATCTGTGACTCAAACTGCGGATTTAGTATAATATTCTGAAAATATAACTGACAGAAATTCACTCGCTTTGAAAAATCTCCGGGAAGTAATTCCTGTACTTTTAAAATATCGTATGGGTAGAATAAAAAATCAACCAAAATGCGCCAAACAATTTAATGATAGATATGCAGAGTTCAAGTGATCTTCCTCGTACTCGTCTCAAGGTATTATTCGATTGCTTGTAGCACCGCGTTCTCAATTTCAGGTTCTGGCAATTCGAGGTCTACCTTCTAGACTATCTTTTTCGAAACAACCAGTTTTCCTAAGTCGACGATGAATATTTAAAAAGATACGGCATCTGGTAGGACACGATTCAGATACCTTTCCTGATAAATACGTCTTGCTTTTATTGCGTTATCATCGGTGAGGCCATTTACGAAATGAATTGCTACCATTTTTTCGTTGGTAAATGACGCGTTGTGATGGTTTTTACAATAACAGCTTGTTACCCATAGCAACGAGCAATAAGAAACATGCAAAGGTGACTCCGCAACCAGGATGACCACGATGAGTCCAGGAATCACCCTCTTAAATATTAGCACTTCTTTAAGAAACACCCTGTATATCATTCAAATTATTTAATACCAAATACTGTAGGACTCGAATGTCTCATGAAGGTTGCTCAATAGTAGTTAATGATTTGTTTTTGGAGCAGAGATCGAATTCGAATTTCACAAATAACTGAATTTTCGTCTAATACGATAGACTATGTGTGTTCTAACCTTTCGAATAGTGCACTATGGAAAGCGCTGGTTTGTTAGATCAAGAGGCCATATTTTGCAATCTTTTAAAACCTAAAATACAGGTTAAGAAAGAACCACGTTTTGAACTAATTTTCAGTAAGGCAAACCTTAAACGGTATAATCATATATGCACTGTAGCGGACTGGAATAATTTTTGGAAACTAAATGATCCACTATCAAACTTCTATGACAAACTACAACCCTATTTAATATTGCTTTCCCAGTAGTTAAGCCAAAGCCGAAAGCGGCTTTGAAACGCTTATGGTTTTTTAGGGGGTTAAAATAGTCATATAAAATTCTGCGTTCACAACATATAATAACAAAGTATACAGATTGTCCAGAATTTCATCAATACTTTAATTCCTACCGGTTATTATATCGCCGTCTAATTATACTCTGCAAACAAGCCCATTATTCAGATCGCATGAATAATTTGTGAAATAAACAAAGGGAGTGCTGGAAGGTAGTTAATGACATCCGTCTTAAGGGAAACGATCAACCAGTTGTAAGACCAGAGGTCTTTCCCAGGGAACCTAATATCTTCTTTTGTAGCATAGCTCAAAATCTTCATAAGGGTTTGTGGCGAGGTTCATTCTTTGAGCCCTCTCACTATTTCTTTGTTCAGTTATTGGAGAAAAGTTAAAAAAAATGCAATCAAACAAAGCAAAATGGATTAATCGATCAACATTTACTTCTGCTCTGTTAATATATGCGTAGTAATTGGTGAATAACCTTGGAGGTTCGACAACACTGTATCAAATATATCGATCTGTTTTGATCTCCGTTGATTTTCGTAAAATTATAAGTTTTTAAGTGCAATCAAAGTATGTTACATTTGCTGAGTGACTAATCTTCAAAAGTTTTTTAGTATCCGCTTATAAAACAGCGAATTTTCGCATTCGGAACCTAAAAACATTTATCTGGTAAGCATTTTACTGGCCTAACCTAACCTAAGATTGCTCAATTTGATTCAACGTTTCTGCTACGCTGAGGGATAGTAAAATATCAATGCTCAAGTGGGGCAGTAACTCTGGTTTTGTCTTGGTCTTGCCCCTGTTGCCGGATTGTGCAGATATTCCTGAAGCAATCTTTGCATCGTAATTGGAGTCTGTTGGTATTTGAGCATGGTAATTTGGGGATAAGAATATGCCTTCTGATATCACAGTAGATACATGTGGTAAATGCAAGGACAATTTCATTGTTGTAAATAAGTCTGTTAAGTGCAGTGGCTGCTTGCTGACATTACATGCTTCTTGCGTGGCTATTAGAGATTCATGGCTTAAAATAATCGTTGATTGTCCCAACTTGCAGTGGTTATGTGATGATTGTAACAAAAAGCACATTCTTAATTCAACCGCCACCAGCTGTGATAATGTCTTGCTAGAAAAGGAAGTGGATTGTCTGAACAGATAACTTGAATTAACCAAAAAGTTGCTTAGAAGCTCTGAATATACTATAGAGTTGCAAAAAACAGTGCTTAATTCTCATAATTTACATGATTTCAAATCAAGGGACGGCTCATTCCTTCAAATAGTAGTAACTATATCTCTACAGCAGCTACTAACTCATATAGTAATGTCTTAAAATCGAGTTCTGTTCTTCTTATCAAAAACAATCGCGGAAACGATCAGGACAATATCTTGGCTGAAATAGCACATTCAATCAATCCAGGTGATATAAAGGCTTGTATTAATAACACCAGGAAAATACGTTGGGGGTGTTGCTGTCCATTGTCTGGATGATAAATCATTTTAATCATCAGGCTTTAAAAACCTCTCTTAGTGCTACAGTAGGCGACAAATACAAAATTGATGAAGCTCTAAAATACAATCCAAAGTTACTTGTAAGGGATGTGCGATTGGAGGGATTGGAAACACCTGAGCAGATAATCAATAACATCACTGCTTTAAATGATAACTTGGAGGCTGTTTCCTCTGAAATCAGGTTTATTACCAAGCTAAAGCACTCGAATAACATATATGACTTGGTAATTGAAGTCTCCCCTACAGTTCGGGAAATGCTTCTCAAAAAGGAATTTATTTTTATTGGATGGAGGAAATCAAAAATTGAGGACTATTTACGTGTTATTACGTGTTAGTGCTACCGTTGCTGTGGATAGGGCCACACAAGTAGGGACTGTAGGGAGCGCAAGGATATCTGTCACAAATGTAGTAAGGACCATAATCTGAAAGAGTGTAAGTCTAGTGAGAAGAGTTGTATAAATTGTGTTAGACTAAACAAGCAAAATAGGCATAATTTACCAATCGATCATTATGCTTATAACAAGGATTGCAGGTATATGTAGGTTATCTTTCAAAACTAAGATCTAAAATTAATTATAACTGTTGATTTCTGTTTCTTTTTTCTTAAATGGTTCAAAATACGCCTTCTTTGTTAAATATTCCCAATACAAATGTTAGATCTACTTTGCCTAGCATTGCAGAGCTTAATAATTTAGTAACTGATGTATATGATATTATAGGAGTATCAGAGACTTGGTTAAATCCAGCTATCTCATCCAATAATGTATCATTACCCGGCTCTTCATTTTATAGGAAATATAGAGTTAACAGGATAGGTGGTGGTGTGGGGGTTTATGTGAGGTCCGTCATTCCCTGTGAGATTGTCAACATCGAGATCGATGTAAGTTTTGAGTTTATTTTTCTAAAACTAAAACTAAATGTCTCTAGTGTAGCATTGATTATGATTTATCGTCCTCCCCACACAAGGTTTACTAACATTCTTGAATTTTTTGATGAATACATTCCTACTTTGCTTACTTTTTATGACTTTTCAATTATAATGGGTGACTTTAATATTGACATGCTTAAGCCAAATTCATTATTTAATGTTCTAGATGCTCACGGATTCAATCAACTTATAAATGAGCCTACACGTATAACTAACTCATCAGCTACATGTCTTGGTCCAATTTTTATAGGTTGCAGAAATATTTGTCACAATAGTGGCACTATAATTTCAAATATAAGTGACCATAACTATATGTCATTCTGTACTTTAGATATAAAAATGGAAAAACCGAAACAAAAAATTATTATTCTCCGTTGTTTTAAGAATTTTAATTTAATTAATTTTGAACTGATTTGCAAAATATTGCTTGGGACCACTTATTTTTATATTAAGGATATAAACGTAAAGGTTTTATTCTTGCAAAATAACATAACTTTCTTATTTAACATACATGCCCCACTTAAACAAATTAGAGTTAGTAAGAAGCCAGCCCCATGGCTAACAGATAACTTAAAATTAATTCTTAATGAAAGGGATAGAGCACTTACGAAATATAAACAGTGTAAGACACCTGAAAATTGGAGTCTTTACAGGGATAGACGTAATTTTGCCCTTGCTTCCATCAGGCGTAAAAAAGCGGCATATCTACACCAGTTGGAAGCCGTCAAATCTGGTAAGGGACTTTGGAAAGGTTTAGGTAACTTAAATATTAAAACAAAAACAGAATCGGAACTACCAATTTAGCTAGGTCAGCCCAGTACAATTAATGATTATTTCATAAGCATTTTCAATAAGTCAAATGCTTGTCTTAACAAAATTAACTATTACCAAAACCATAAGTTTTGCGTAGATTACACCTTTCATTTTGCCCTGGTGGACCAGATTACTGTTTCTAAAGTCATTGATGACATTAAATCCAATGCAGCTGGAAATGATGGAATTTCTCTTCATATGTTGCGTCTATGCTTACCGCATCCTATTCATCATATTACTCACATTGTAAACACTTGCCTGGAAACTGGTTATTTTCCTAGACCATGGCGCGAATCTATAGTCTGCCCAGTTTCCAAAGTTCCTAATCCTAAAAATGTTCAAGACCTACGGCCCATAAGTCTCTTGCCTCTTGTCTCTAAAATCTTGGAAAGAATAGTACATAGTCAACTAATGGATAACCTTTGTGAGACTAATATTCTGCCAGCTCAACAATCCGGATTTAGAAAAGGTCATAGCACTACTAGTGCTCTTCTAAATATTACAGATAATATCATTACAGCCTTAGAAAAAAAGTTGGCTGTGATTTTGGTGGCACTAGATTATTCAAAGGCATTTGACTTGATTGATCATGACTTGCTCGTTGCTAAGTTGTTTTATTTTGGTTGTGATGACTCCGTCTTATCGTTTTTTAAATCGTATTTATGGAGACGGTCGCAGCTAGTACGGGTACAAAATGAATATTCTGAATCAAAAATAATAGTTTCCGGGATACCGCAGGGATCCGATTATTACTTATCTTTTACAACATGAAGAGATAAGCTCAAGTAATAACACAAATAAGGTCGAATACCCAATTTGTTTAATCAGCTTTAGTCGATTTATTTGAGCCTAATATAGTCCATTTTATCAACTTTTCCGATCTAGCTGTCTCCTATAGTAATTTCTATATTAATTTTGGTAAGTCTAGTAGTAAGGTAATTTGAAAGGTAAGAATTCGTATTTTTCAAACTTGTCAAATAGATCACTTTAAAAGTAAAAGAGATGTTTTAGATAAATGAGTAAACTTAACAAAAATAAACCATTATCACTTCTTATTAAGCAATATGTATGAAGAGAGCCCAATCTGTCTTCAGTAGAAAACAATTTGCGAACACTTTGTGATAAATCATCTATATGCTTGGGCTATATAGATGCTAAAAATTATAGACTTATATTTATTAACATAATAACAAATCAGTATTGATACTTTGATATTCTAAAAAGAAAATATTAAGATACAGTTTAAAAATGAGAAAACTTTTTTATTCTAATACGATATTAGATATACCCAAAACCAAAGCAGATACAGGTTAAACCTGGTTACTTTTTAACTGACTTCTCTTTATAAAACTCCTTTATAATATCCAGATATCAATGTCATTGAAAATCTATGGATTCTTCATTTACTACATTAAATAAAAAACATAAGATTAGCAACAAAGAAAAACTCAAAGTTATGCATTAATAAGAGTTGTCAAAAGTATCAAAGATATAAGTCAAAAGTAGTAGAAGTACTATGAAAAATAGCGACATTTTATATGACATATCAGATGCTTGACAGTCCGGTAGTCAAGAAGAGATAATTTTTAACTCTTTTTTTTCTATTTGCCATCTATATGTCAAGGAATAGAAGCTTTTTTAGTGTTAAGTTATATTTAAAATTATTGACAGAACATATATCAAAAACCAGGATTTTTTTATGAGGTTAATTTTAACTGATACTCCGTCTACCTGATAAAGTTAACTTCTACATTTTAAACTGTGACATGTGAAGTTATTCCACAAGCCAACTTTAAGTTATCTGTCAAAATAGTTTTATAATACCGGCCCTTAGTAAGATGGCAAATCGTTTGCTATCACAAAAACCTACCTACAAAATATTAGATTTAGTTTTAAACATATATTTTATAGGTCTTATTTTTGAATAATTTTTCACAAATTAATAGATATTTTCCTCTATTTTTCTTAAATTAATATTTGGGTAAGAAATCTGATTTAATTTCATTTGTATTTAATACATACTGTACAAACAACTACACGTATTTTGTAAGTAGTTACTTCAACAAGAATGCAAAACCTTAAAAAGAAATAGGTGTACGAGTTTCGTATATTCACGTCACTCTACTAAACTAACATCCTGCATATAAAAAAAATAAGTTAGAAACTCGGTTAGAAAAATAATTTAAATTACATTAATAACAAAAATTATATATTTTCCATAACCACTAAAATTATATTTATGTTAATTAAAAAACTATTATGTAACTCTATTCCCAATATAGTTCCAATAGATTTTAATACGGATCGAAAACTTGTTATAACATGATTACAGATAGAGAGGAAACGAAGAAACTTTTAGAAAGCTTTGTTCCTTACTTGATGCTGGCTGTAGTTTCGTTAGTGGTTTCCAGACGAATTACCGATATCCAGTTTCTTTGTTTCGATTAAATTTGCCAGTTTATTTCGGCAGTTTCCCAACTTGGGCAAAGCACTTAACTAGTTTACTGTTTGTTGAATGTGCTATCGCGTTGGATGGTGTTGCTTTACTACACTCTTTAATTTCAATATTTGAAGAGTTACTATATAACTCTTAAAACTTTTTCTTTAACTACTTAATAATAATATAGTATTTATTTAGTTGTCCTAACACACGAATTAATTATGTCATTTTTCCATGTTTAATTAATTCTAAAAGTAAAAAAATGCTTTTCAAACATTATTGATTTCGTTTGGATACTTCCTGTAATTAACAAATAAGTAGTAGCTTAATAAATGAAGTTTTTGTTGATGTAAACAATAAAAAGGAAATTCAAAAAAAAAAAAAAGCATGGCTACATTTCTACTTAAACATATATATAATACACAGAGTATTACAAAATTTAGTGCAAATATATTAAAAGCGTATTGTTGGAGGTAAAATAAGACTTTTTTTCCCTTTTAACATGTGTTCTTAAATGCACCTTCTCAAAGTTATAGCCCACGCAAATTGCTTGAAGAAAATTGTTTATTAGAAACACTGACTAGAGTTTTGGATCAAATTTTTTTTAAATTTGCAGGTGACCATTGTTTTTTGTCCCAAAATCGCTGTAAACCTAATTTTAGGGAAGGATTCAGGGGCTTATCCTTATGATGGCCCGTATGTGTCTAAATCAGAAATTTGAAAATTGTGATGAATGAAAGAGCCGATTCGATTAATAACACATTTATTAATCGTCTGGTATAGTTTTTACTTTACTCTACGGCTTAAATTAATTAAAAATAAAACGTTTTGTGATTTCGTGTTGGAGAAAAGTTACCGACTAACCCTTAAAACTAAAACCGGTCGTGTCTTCCTTTTCACACCACGTAAGTTCCTCGCGGCGCTTATTAGTCTATCTGGTAGTGGCTACTACCAAAATGCTAGGGCTCGGCACTCTATTGACATTTGTTACACTCCCCCTCTACTTCACACTAAAACGCCCTCGTGTGGGAAGTAGAACTACTAATTCTCGTATCTCTTGGGTCTACCTCTCTTCCGCACAGGACGAGTAGGTGCAGGAATTTCGAGCGGTACACCTTCCAGTGGAGTCTCCGACTGTCGTGGAATATATTTCTGTAAGTCAGACATATGGTATCTCCCAATAGTCTTACTGGACTGAGAAGGAAGGCACAATTCAAAACTTACAGGGGGTAGTAGCTACTCTCTTAAAATCTGATATGGTCCATCTCTCTTTGGATAAAATTTAAAAGTAATTCCCTTTTTTGAATCACTCAAAGCGTGTGTTTTCAATAGAACGAGATCACCTTCATGAAATTTTTCTGCTTCACGTCTGTATTGGTCGGCAATCCCTTTCTGTCGTTCCTGTCTTAGCTCTGAAGTAACTTGGGCATCATGAAGATGGTTTCCAAGGCTCAATAGGTATGGTGTTATCATTAAAACGAAGTTTTCATATTCCATAATGGCTCTCATGTCATAATCGACATCATCAGCAGTTCTGAGTTGGCGTCCAAAAGTAAGGAACGCGGGAGTTTGGCCAGTATTTTGGCACTTCGCAGTATTTAGGGAAAATCTAATGGCCGACAGGTACCGATCCCAAGTCCTATGGTCATTTTCTATTAACATTGCCAATCGTGTCTTTAAATCTCTGTTCTTTGTTTCTGCTGGATTAGCAGAAGGATGATAAAAAGACGTAAGTTGCTGATCAATTTTAAGCACTGTACATACATGCTGGACAACTTCACTTATAAACTGCACTCCGGTATCGCTAGTCATTGCCCGTGGTACTCCATAGCGAAAAAATACTTCTTCGATCAACACCTTTGCAGTGGATACAGTATTGGCTTTCTGTAGAGCAAACAACTCCACCCATCTAGATGCGGTGTCTTCGATGATCAATATCCATTTATTTCTTGTCTCGGTCTCTGATAACGGCCCAAAGAAATCTACTGCAATTACTTCAAATCGAGAAGATTGCACTGGAGTTTGTAAAAGTCCTGCAGGTTTCAAATTTGTCGGTTTATACTTTTGACACTCCAAGCACCCTTTTACATAATTTATGACACTTTTGCGCATCCCTGGCCAAAAATATCGGATTCTTAAACGAGGTAGTGTTCGGTCTATTCCATCAGGGCAGGCAGTCTCAGAATCATGAAACTCCATCAAAATTTGTTGGCGTTTTTGTTCGGGTATAACGAGCTGTGCCTCTTCCGTATCACTTTCTGGCGAATATCTGTATAAAACCTCTTTTTCCATAAGCAACAAAATTGTACTTTTTCCTATTACCTCTTAGGTTAAATTGTTGCAATTTCGTGAATACTACATCTAGGTCCTTAATACGCTCTTCGAAAGTCTCAGATAATACTAGAAGATCATCAATATACGCTACCAAATTGACATCTAAACCGGCCTTAAACTTGTCAAAAAGCCGTTGAAAGACAGCGGGAGCATTTTTCAGGCCAAATGGCATTCTTTTAAATCTAGAAAGCCCAAAAGGGGTGATAAAAGCAGTTTTATCACGGTCCTTCTCTGCTACAACGACTGGCCAACAGCCCGCTTTTAAGTCAATTGATGTCATAAATCTTGTTTGTTTTGTACACTGCAGAAGGCCATCAATTCTAGGCATGGGGTACTTGTCACTGTCGGTCACTTGATTTAGCTTTTGATAATCAACACAAACTCTCATGGAGCCATCTGGTTTCTCAACCATGAGCTGCCCACGGACCATCACACTCCTCAATGATATAATGTTTATTTCCTGCCTGAGAATATCTCTTTTTGTCTTGCTCAAGCGGTATGGAGGTAGAGAAATTGGTGTCACACCTGGTGGTATGTTTATATGCATCTCAGCGAATTTTGTGGCTTCACCTTGTGGGTTAAAGACATCTATATGGGCAATGAGCCGTTCATTCAGCTGGCTCTTTTGTTGAGATGATAAACAAGTTCCTTCATCATCCCGCAACAGTCAAACCTCTTTTTTTCGTCCTACAGTCCTCTACAGCATGACCAATTCTCTTGCAATAGCTGCATATAGGTCTTAAGCGGTTTTTCTGTCTTTCTCTACCTTCACTTCTTTGATCTTGTCGAGGCAACCATTTGTCTGGTTTACCTTCTTCCAGATAAATCTCAATGAAACGGCTGCGGGTCAAAAGGTCCATAAAGGTGTTAACATCTTCTCGTGGTATGCGCTCCCTTATTCTTCTGTCTAGTAGTCCATATACCATGTCTAAGCAAGCCTGTTCTGGTAGTACATATGGCAACTTTGATAAAATTGGAGAAAAATTACCGACTAACCCTTAAAACTAAAACCGGTCATGTCTTCCTTTTCACACCAGGGAAATTCCTCGCGGCGCTTATTAGTCCGTCTGGTAGTGGCTACTACCATAGTACTAGGGCTCGGCACTCTATTGACATTTATTACAAAATCTAGAACATTATCTAATTAGCCATGAAAAGATCTAAAATTATGGTTTTTTTCATTTTTTCGATAAAATCAATTTTATTTCACAAAAATTAAAGCAGTCAAAGCCTACTTGGTTTTTTCTAATTTGATAGTTTAATCGGGTTTAATAATGATTCCCATTCATCAATGATTTTTCGCTTGCTTAATTATATCGAATGCAAGAGAACAAAATTCTAGATTTTTTCATGAATAACTAGAATAACTAGATGGTGTTGCATAAAAAAAATAAGAAAAAAAAATATAAAAAAAATAAGATACGGGAGAAGCTCCCCTGAATTCTTCTCTAAAATTGGATTTTCACCATTTTTAAGACAGAAAATTAAAAAAAGCACCCGCAAAACGGCGACATGCAAATTTTCAGCAGAATTGATGCATAATTCTAGTTACAGTTCCAAATCATTATATGCCAAGAGAAAAGGGCCGTAAATACTTCTGAGCATATAAAACTTCACCTTCCTTACTGCTGAGGACTACCTTAAGGTATAGGTTTTCTTTGATGTTGGCAAAGAGGCGCTAATTCCATTAAGTTTGCTAAGGGTTATCTTATTCGTGAGTGTTTGATGATGCCAGCGGTCCTCGAGGTAGATGACGCTTCCTCTAGGATCCTAAAAACTGCGGGTTATTCTAGATTTTTTTTTATAATCTAGAATAACCCGCAGCAATGATCTGACGGCTTTAAATGGGGTAGCTAGAACAGCACCAGCCTCAACACACACTATCAAACTCGAAACCACTACCCCCGACGCAAACCATTCTGTCCTACTACAATTTTTTGCACAAATCCTGTTTTTTTAAGCCCCAATACAAGGTTTTCTTGGCCCATTATACCATCTTTAGATGCGATTTGACAGACCCAAAAGTGGAATTTTTTTCGCTATCAATCAGAACCACTTTCTTGCCCGGATAAGCACTTGGAGACAACTTTTGCTAACATTTAGATGGAATAGCTTTAGGTCAACTCCTTTTACATGTTTTCTACTAAAAACTATGGAACGCAACTATGTAAGGGGCAATGTTATTAACTTTCTGTCGCATCTTAGATCTTTATAAACTCACTTCTATTTACCATAGAGGTAAACTACATATTCTAGGCCATCTTATCTACATACTTCTTCCGGTATAAGTTAAAGTTAGTAATGGCAACCAACATTTACCAAAAAAAGATTCAGACAGTACAAAACGAATCCTGGAGAGCTTTTTAAGCTTGCTAGAAATTTTATTAAAGAAGTAATATAAACATTTATTTTAAAAATTAAATTCTTAATTTTATTAGGAAGCAAGAAAAATCTTTAGTATTACCTTTTTTATGATTTCAACACAACTTTGAGATCTTTGCGAGTGATCGAATGCTCAGAGGACTATATGCGTGAAGCATCTATACAGATAACTCAATATATATGTATTTATCTTGAACAAAAAAAATACGTAACTTAACCTAACGCCACCGACCACTACTGAGAACTCGTACTAGAATTCACAGCCGTATATAAAGCCAATCCTTACTTATGCTTGTGCAGCACACACATGTACAACATACATTTCGGACGATTTGGGGCTGTTAAAAACTTATTAAGTGTGTAATATTTTGTTGTGTTAAATTTTAACGAAAACTTAAAAGAAAAAGTTTATTTCTTGCTAGGTTACAGAAAATATGGTCAATGTTTTCTATATTTAAATTTGATAATGTTGACTATAGTTTTGTCAAAGAACAGGCGGCAAATATATTATACAGATCGTGTTATCGTGAGCTACGTATTACCCAAAATAATGACAACACCGCTTGGTTGCGGCTTGCAGGCGGCGGAATTTTTCGTTTTTATTTTTTGAACCGGGAGTCAGCAGACCATTTTGCTGTGTTACTGCACGTTGCATTAATAATTTTTGAGCGATATTTACGTGTTTTTTTCACTATGGCTGTTTATACCCCTTCCGAAAGAGTTCAACTAATTAAATGGTTTTATGGAGGCAATTCAGCAGTACAATGTAGAGATTTATTTTCAATGCTACAAATGCTACACAAAAACATCATTGCAGTACCCTAGAACTTGATTCGATACGGCCCACTAGAAGTGTTGGAGAGGAATTGGGAATGAGCAATAAAACCGTTGCTCGTATCTGGAAAAAATATGGGTACAAATGTTTCAAGTATTTAAAAACTCAGGAAATATTTCCTGAAGACCAGTGGCGAAGAATGGAATTTTGTGAAACCATGATGGAAAAGGCAAATGAAAACAAATATTTTTAAAAAAATATTTTGTTTTCTGATGAATCTTCTTTTCCATTACATGGCAAACACAATCCTTCCATTGTTCGTTATTGGTCTCAGGAAAACGTTTGGTACCCAGTATCCTCAGAAATTGAATGTTTGGGCGACAATGTTATAGGACCATTTTTTATTGATGGCACTTTAAACGCCCAAAAGTACCTTGAGTTGCTGCACAAGTTCTTCCTGCCATTCAAATCCTACCTGATGTAGACCTGGGATCGGTTTATTTTCAGCAAGATGGCTGTCCTGCTCATAACGCGGCTAGGGTAAAAGGATTTTTAACAAATACTTTTCCTAACCGCCTTATTAGTGGGACTGGCGATATTAAATGGCCTCCTAGATCTCCAGATTTGTCTCCAAATGACTCTTATCCGTGGGGTTACCTTAAGCAAACCATTTACAAGCATGAATTTAGTAGGCCATCAAATTTAGAGGAGTTGCGAAATAAAATTGTCGAAGGTGCCAATTCCATTTTACCTGAAACTCTTTTGGTGGTGCGAAATAGCTTTTACGATAGATTAAGTTTTTGTTTAGCGAAAGAAAGCGGTTTATTTGAGCCTTTTATTTAAAAAGTGATATGTTGTTATGTTTGTTTATTAGAGTTTTATTTCTGATTTTTTATTATATTTTTATCTGAGTTGATATTTTATTTTTTATTAGAATAACGCTTTAATTTTGATTATGCAAAACACAGCATATTAAACATTTTAAGATCACAATTCTATGCCGGTTTTACACATTGCCATATCTGTAAAACCCGCATTAGAATAAATATTTTAAAAATGCCTGGATTTTCGCGTAATATTTTGGGACATTTTGTCGCCAAACGACGCAGCTCCCACGAAAGCCAGATGTTTACTAATCCCGTCCTCGGGCCGGCCGGGCCGGTGCTCTGTCGCAGGCACTCGTACACGCGCGACGTTGCAAAATTTCGCCTCTATGAGGTTTCCTATAAGTTATGAACGAAAACACGATCTGTATATGTTCAGTATACTTGATTTAAAAATGTGTGAACTTTTTGTAACAAAAATGATTAAGCCCAACTAGCTGACATCCTCGCAGGTTAGTTGTTAACATAGTTGCCAGTAATATAACCGTCAATATTTTTAAAGATATCGAAAAGATAACACGTAGCCCTGGTCAGGCAATAAAAAATATCCTTTGTTTTTTATTCTAATATTTGGAAAAAGTATAATGTTAAGTGACAATTATTATTTTAAAAATTGTTGTAAAAAAACACAAGGGCTTATAACCTAACTCGTTTGTTTTATTTTACGACTTAGCTATTATGTTGTTTACCATTGAAAATTAAAGTACAAATTACTCATAGATTAATTAAATATAAGTAAAGGTTCTTTAATTTATTTAACAAGATAGATGTTACTACAGACTATAAGGTTAAATGGTTGGAGATATATTAATCCTTTCGAGAATGTTCGAGAAATAGCTACTACGCCATTATCTACGGTTAAAAAAAAGATTCTTTGCCGATGTTGATTGAGGACACAGCCAGAGTATTAATAAATCAATAAATGGACAGAAAGAAGAACAATTTCAATTAAATTAAATATCTGACGTTACTTAAGATCTTATTGGCAATTAGCTTTATACATAGGAACTATGCAAGAAGTTTTAAAATAAAATCTCGAATAAATTGAAAAAATTTATATTAGTACGAATAGTACTGCTGATGTAGTGCTATAGTGAATGTTTGTCTATATAATAATTCTTGCACTTTTGTAGAATTTGTTTTTTTAGCTGTTTTTAACAAAAATAAACTGATAGCGTAAAAAAAAATTAGGGTTACGAATTCTTCCAAGTATGACTAAGAAACACAAGAAGACTTAAATAATTTCTTAATAATTGATACTAATAATTGATCCTTTATTTTTGTTATTTTCGTCAGCAAAGAACAAATATTTTTAATTCATTACACATAAATTTATATTATTATTAAATTATGAAGAAAGTAAAGGACCTAAATGAGACTTCTAAAATCACAAGATGGGCATAATAGCAAAAAATAATCTCAGTTGAATGCACTGTAATCAACATTAAGAGATTACCTAAAACCAATAAATAACACTCTCTCCAACACCAAAGGCCTGAAACTTGGCCAGCAGTACGGAATGGCGTGTCTCTAATTAAATAAAAAATACACCAAGAAAATTTGGCACACATTTTTGATAAAATACCTAATCTTATTTTTGGGTATACACCTTATTTTTAGCTGTATTTTACTTCTTTACCTTAAATTACTAAGTTAACGTGATCGAAATATTTTTTTAATCACAATTTTAAGTTAAATACCTGATATTAGCCCCAAAAAATTGAAACTAAAGAAAAGTTTTGTGATAAAAAAATTGTAATTTGCTCCTAAGAATTTATTAAATTCGATAGATTCAGAAAAAAATACGCAATTCACATATTTAATCCGGAAATCTCCAAAAATTGTCCTTTATATTATAAAAAGTTAAACATTTGATACTAAAATGGTAATCTTCATTCAACTAACTTCATCCTCCAATTTGCGACACTCTCTATATAATATATTTACAAATATTACGACAAAATTAATTTGTAAGTCTATTAAGTACTATCAATAATAATGATTACTTAATATGCACTTTTAAATAATATTTTCAGTTAATGAAAAAAATTTTTAAAGCTCTACCCATTAAAATTTTATAACTTACCGTTTTTCTACTACAATTCTTTAAATTAATACCGCTCTTATTATCCTTATTTCTACGCTTCACCATAAGATAATCCCTTAAACTGCAAAGAAATCAATTTACATAACTTCTAAATCTAAATTACCTGTTACAGAATGACAAACCATTTCCGGTTTCCTATCAGACGAAATTTTCCAGTCGCATAAATCCGAAAAAGGGTCAAAACTTCGAATGGAACATCCCTTTCCTCACCGCATAACATATACATGTTATTTTTCGCGCGTTTTAGCGTTAAGTGCCTGTCAATCAAGCGGAGGGCTTAAAGGGGCGCGATTTTTACACACCCCCTTATCCCAACTTCGTTTTCCCCCCTCAAAATCCCCATCTGCCAGTATCGATGACAGTTGGAGAATATCGAGCCTCGAAATTGGCCCGATCCATCACTGGATTAAAATGTTTTGGACGGATATGTTTGCCAGTTTTATTTAAATTATTTTTTGGAGTTGAGGCAGTTTTTATTATTGAAGTTTTTAAGTTTGTTTTGATGAGAAATGTATTGCTTTTAAATAGAGGACATCAATTTTCTTTTTTTTTTTGAAGTTTAATGTACTGAAAAATTTTATATTTATATTCGTGGATTTATTGGCTTTAGCTCAAATATAAATTTAAAATTAATTTATACGGGATAACAATCAATTGAGTACCGATAATACATAGATATGCTATGCATATATATAGGGTGACCAACTAAAAATGCGAGGTACTGTATTTCGGAACGTACTCATCGCAGAGGTTTACGCTAAAGAATATTTTTACTAAAACGGCCAAGGAAAATACCCAAAAAATATTTTAAAATAACCGCTAGGCGGCGCACAGTGGAGCCAAATATCTCAGTACTCGGCAATAATTGAAAAAATAAAATCACACAGGTCACTATGTATCTATCTTATTTATTGAATAAACATTCCCGACAATACCTTTTTTGAGTATTCGACATCGATACATTGTGTGAGTGATAAAGCTATATATACATTTTTACCTTTCGATGAGAGCAATTTGTTGTTTAAAACTCGGGCCTCTCGCATAAGACATTTCGTTACTAGTATATTCCACAGTGTGTACTCCTAAAATTATTTGTGAAATGGATAAGTTACCATCGGATATGTACTAACTATTTGGAGTAATTAATATGATGTAATAAGCATGTTAAGTCTAGTTCCACATTAAGATTTTATGCAGGATGATAGTACAATTATAGTACAGGCTATCAGTGCTTCAGTGCTGGTTAAGACTGTTTGAATGCCTCTTGCATATTAGATAAAAACTGCCTGTGAAAAAGTAGCAAGTAAGAAATGAAGATAAAGAAATTGTGGCAAAAAACAAAGTACGTAGTCAGAATAAATTTAGAAATAATTTAAGAATAATTGTCAATAAACCTAAGCCTAGTTCTAAAAGCAGTAGTGATGGAAATACGGGCCGAAGATTTTTTGGTAATGCAAATATTGCATCTCAGATAACGGGTCCAGATGTAGAGCTAATAAAAAAATGCATGTGATTTTAATTACAATATCAAGTGGCTTTGATATCAATATTCAAAATTTAAAAAAATATGCTTTAGATACAGGGGGGTATTTTGTACAATTAAATGCTTGGTATTACATGCCTCCCACTGTGCACAAGTTGTTAATTCACGGACCAGATATAATTGCTTCCTTGTTGTTATGTACCTTGTTGTTGTATAGGTCATTTATCGGAAGAGGCTCAAAAAGCTCGTAATGAGGATTTTAAGAAATATCGCGAGAGCTTTTCTAGAAAAAAATCCCGCGAGAAGTCTAAAGAAGATGTTTTTAATTTAATGTTTATAACTTCAGATCCTCAGACATCTTCCGAAGTATATTTTAGACTTAGTAACGGTTCAAATATCCAGTTATCTAATATGACTAAAGTCGAAATTATACCCATTTGTAGTTACGTCATCCAGTTGAGAAAAAACGTATGGGGTAGATATTTTTGCCAATTAATATTAGGTTAGAAACTTTACCATCGCCTTCAGAAATTAATAGTCTGCTATGTATTTTTATACGTTCAGAAATTAACAAATGATTTATTTTAGCAGCATATTATTATATTTTTATATTCGTGTATATACATTCATTCCCAAAAAATGTAGAAAAATCTTGTAGTATTTATTGTATTATTAACAAACTTAACAATTAACAAATATTATTATAATTAATCATAAATAATGGGACATAAACAACAGATCCGAAACGGAAATGCACTTCAAACTGAGAATGTGATAGAGCGAGTCGCAGATGCAACAAAATTGAGCACAACAACGATCGCAAATATAAAGAAGAATGGGATAAAATGAGATCAGGATTACGCTGCTCATATATTTTCCAAGCAAAAGACCGCAAAAACCTTAGAAGGTCATAGAGGGAGCCATGGAAATAAAAAAAACAAATATTTAATTAAAACATAAATATACTTCAAATTATCAATAGTTGTAGTAATAATAATAGTTGCGCTTACTTTTGTATAATTTTTGTCGTAATCATGCGTTTTATGAACGATGAAGCTGTGGACTTGCGGTTTATTTTAAATGTCTTCAGAATGCCCCAGTAGCAAAAGGAGTTTACGGGGCTCGATATCCAAATCGGCGGTCCTGCGAAAGTGAAATTTTTTCCCCGATGAGTGGCTAACTTACGAATCAATGGTAGTTTTCGGCCTACATTTCAACGGTAAGGAATTAAAAGAACCCAAGAAAATATTAACTACGTACTGAGATACATTCAAGGAAATTCTCATATTAACACATGAGCATTATCTCTTGAGTTTGGCATATCGCGAATAACGGTTCAAAATATTTTGAAAGATCGTTTTATATGTTTATATGACCGTCACAATATACTGACTTATTCTAATGTTCTATAATTTTAATAAATTTTTAAATGCACCCTTATCATATTGTTTTGCATCAGGCCTTAAAAGAGGAAGACTTTTATCGGAGGTTGGACTATTATTATAATTGGATGTTGGGTATAATGCGGGAAAATAGAGAATTTTTATTCAAAATTCTTTGGACCAATAAAGCCACTTTAATAGCGACGAAGAGTCAATCTGCATAATATGCATTACTGCTTTGCAGAAAATCCGCATTGTTTGCTTCATCAGCAAGGTCGTTGGAGCTTAAATGCGTGGTGTGGTATACTGGGAGGCAGAGTTTTGGACCATACTTTTTCCAACAATTCAACGTCAAATAGCAACGTCTATCTTAACTTTTTGACCAATCAATTGCCATTGATGCTATGCGCCATTGAAATTGCGACAAAACATGTTTTTGCAGTTAGATTTTTGCCCCGCACATTTTGCTATTGCTGTGCGAGATCACATTGATGCAGTTTTTCAACGGCGGTAGATTGGTAGTGGATGTCCCTTTCCATGGCTTTCACGGTCACTAGATATAACTTGTCTTGATTTTTATTTATGGGGTCGAATAAAGGACATCGTGTTTCAGAGTCAACCTACGACCAGAGAAAATATGAAAAACCATATTAACAATGCAATTAGAAACTCAAAATATTTTTGGATTTTATTTTTTGGCAAAACGGTAAGTCCTACAAAAAAATATATGTCGAAAAATTTGAAAAATTTAATTTTCTATAATGTAGTCTTTAGATGCAACCCAATAGCTCTACAATCAACTGAAAAAAAAAGTTGGGGGACGCCACATCTAGAAAAAATTAGTTTTTCTGATTTGTCAACGTAAAGAAATTTTTTTCCACTGTCGTTGGACTTCAAAAAAATTTAGAAGATAAAGGTTAGGTTAAATTTGTTGTAAGTTGGGCGCCTTGTGTAACTCCACTGCGACCGTAGGTTTATTGTGGCTCACCCCTAGTTTATACTTGCCTAATCAAGTTCGCTCTAAAAGTTCTTCAGTCTTAGTTAAGGCATTGTCGAAGATAGGCCCGATTCTCTCTAGCGCATAGTCTGCATTCCATGCATGGTCTGCATTCAACGATTTTCGCCAAGCCAATTCTATTCAATCTGCAATGGTCGGTATACATTCTCATTAGGGCTTTTAGGTACTTCCTGTAAGTTTCCTTATAGTGTCTGTTACCTTCTTGGTTGCATTTGGTATGAAAGGCTTTGCATGGTTGTGTCCTGGTAATCCCTCCCAGTAGCGCTTTGCTTTGTTATACACCAGTGTTGTGATTGAGTGTTTTGCCATATTGTAGGCAATGCCTAATACTGGCTCTCTCCTGGATTCTGCTCCTTTTTTGGATAGAGTCGCCTCATTTCCTATAAGCCCAACGTGTCCCGGAATCCATTTATTGTAATTCTGTTCCCTCTCCAAGCAGTATGAGCTCGTTATTGCAGCTTCATATTGCTCTAGATGAACAGATGGCACTATTATCATTATGGCACTACATCCATCTGGATTGATATATATTTCTTTAATTTCGCAGCACTTTATAATGCTGTTCAGCACTTCTATTACTATTGCGATCGCTTTCTTATTTCTTCCTTTAACAGAATTACCGCATCATCTGCGTAAGCTTGTACTTCGACCTCCCACAGATTTATGGCCTACATATTATCACCGAGTAGTGACCATAAGACAGGAGATATTACTCCATCCTGCGGGCATCTTCACAAGACCTTGAAGGGCACACGTTTGCCCTGTAAGGTGATCATTATCTGTTACTTAGCATGGCTTTGATTAAGTTGCAGATAAAAGGGCTGAACTTTCCTACTACTTTTGATTTATAGAGTGAGCGTGGCAGTGCATTGCTGGAGGCACCTACGTCTAAAAAGGCCACCACAGCCATTTTCTCTTATTTCATCGAGTCGCTGATGCTCGTTACAAAATTGTTAAGAGCTAAATCTGTTAATTTACCTCCCTGGTAGGCGTATTGGTGACACTGAGCGGGCGTTTATCCAGCGCCATATTTCTGATGTGTCTAGTAATGATCTTTTTCAGGAACTTCAATAGACGGGATGTCAGATTTATTAGCCTGAGTGAAGATGCTTTGGCAATTGGTCGCCTGGCTTTTGGTACATATATTACAGTGCTAGCTTTCCAGCACGTTGGAATTGGAAACTCCCATGTTAGACTAGCTCTAAGTAGTGTTAACAGGTGAAGTAAAAGTAAGTTTAACCCAACTTTTAAAAGTTCTGGATAGATTCCGCCTCCTTCTGGAAATTTAAAGGGCAGAAATGATTTAATAGCAACTTTTACCACAGTAAGCGAGACTATGGTTCTAGTAAAAAGCCAGTTTTCTTTGGATGGTCGTCGCGATTCCGGCTCAGCATTTTTTCCAGAATACTGAATCAATTCGGATCAGGAAGAGTGTGTTTGTGTCGAAACTTTCAACATTTCTGGTTTGGTTTTTATCAAAGTTCCATCGGACCGTTTTTTCCATTCCAACTCCTTGAAAGCATTTTGTAGGTCCTCACACTTCGAGGCGTTTCATTGACGTCCTCAAAGAAGATTGTTCTGCTTCACCTTTAGTGGACAGTTTTCATGATATGCTGTTTTATATCATGAAATATCATTTACCTATTCATGATTCTTTATAGTTTTGTCACAGGATAGTAAGTTTCTCTGTAGGGACCATTTATGTATATCCATCTAAGTTAGTACTTCTCACGTTCCTGTATTCAACGATGGGTCTGAACCAATAGCAATCAAACCGTAGATGTCTGTGATTTAAGCATAATGGCTCTGATGATACCATCCAGTTCATGACATTGCTGCCGATATAGTTTGAACTAATAGTTAAACCTAGTTCCTCCATTCTGTTGTTAGTGATAAAGGTTAGCTCCGAGCCTGTATTATACATTGGTATTCCCTCCCAAAGTATATAGTTAAAAATAGACTCACCTCTATGTTTAATGATTGTGCTACCCCAGGCTATATGATCAGAGTTTGCATTACATCCCAGGATAAGCTACACATTTTTCTTTTTGCAGTGTGCAGTCAGATTTTGCAACATATATGGGGGAGGTTGTTTTACTGCATCGCCCTGGAAGCACGCAGAGGATATTATTGCCTCCATGCCATCCAGGAGCACGAAGACGTGGGCCGCTATGGTGTCCCTGTTGTATGGATCTGAGAGAATAAAATGGTTAATGTTATTAATAATTATACACACCCTGGGATTATTGACAATGGATGGTTCGACTACTTTACCAGTAGTTGTACTTGACCTATAGACTCGTCCTTTTAGTTAGACCTATTAGTTCTTGGATAGGAACGATGTCAAGTTTTAAAAATCAAATGTATAATTTAAAAAAAAAAATAATTTTATTTATTTATCATTTATTTATTTAACGAAATTATTAAATATCGCTTAGAATATTACTTTATGACTCTTTCCACATACAATTTTGTAATTTAAACATGCATGCCATCGGAAAAAACAAGCATCACCGGCACATGGACTATTCGCGGCACGTCAAAAATTCAAATAGATCTCTGAACTGGGCTTTAATGCAGCAGTGTAAGCAAATTTTTAAAAGAGGACAGAGGGAAACCAATATCGACCATAATGTATAATGGAATCTTATAGTGGTAAACTTGCCTGCTATTGGCTGCATACATATCGCCCAATTCAACTGCTAGATAGACTATTATGTGTTATAAAATAGTTGTATTAATTATTAATATTAATAATAAAAATTATATTAAACATTTTTATTTACAATAGCACATAGAAAAAAAAGCAAATGTGTAGTGGTGGTATCCAACGCTATTTTCTTATATAAGCTACCTGAGAGAAAGGATCAACTGATATCGATTTTATAATTTAAAATATATATAATATACCAATTAGCATACTTATTATAATAACATATATCATAATAATTACAAAATTACTCACTGACAATATTAGTAATCATAAAATTTGAATATCGGATCTAACGCGCTGGAATCCTAGAAAATATAATTTTTAATGCAAGTATAAAAACTATATGCAGTGGACCACCCCTTACTTTTTTCATGCTTCAAAAATTAAATATTCTGTATAAACACATTTTAGTATTGTAAACATCGCTGCCCTTCCAATTTGTAACAAAATCAATTAAAATTACTTTCGGGGGATCACCCCACGAGAGTGATCCTACAAAGAATATATCACTTTAAGCATATTTTTTATTAAGTCAGCTGCTAACCCAGAGGTATTCCCGGGGTCTTTCTCCATTATAACAGAATTTAAGGACGTTTCTTTTTGAATGCCGGTGGCCATGGTTAGACGGCATCAATCAAAAAGTACATGGAACAATGAAATTTACCTTTTAACTAGACTTAAGAACGAAGCACATACCCTATTCTCTAAGTTTTCAGTTTTTCCATCAACTCTACTAGTAAGGTAAGGTACTACTCTACTAGAGTAATCAGTCCGGGTTTTAGACATTTTTCACAACTATTGATTAAAACTATTGAAGAAAATTGACGACTATAAATAATTACTATTTTTCTTGGCTACTACTTTGCTAGGACTATATCGACTAGAATATGAAAATAAGCGACTTGTGATAATTTAAAGGAAAATGCTTACTCGCTTGCAAAATATAGTAAACTAGTTGTTCTTACCTCGATTCACTATACACATACGGAATTACACACTAAGTACAATGTTTGATGCAGACGGTATCATATTAAAATTTATTATAGGTTGCATTACTCAATATTCAAATAATATATATTGATAGTCGAATTTTTAAAGGCTTTTAAATAGAGGCAAGGGAATTGCCTACTCTGATTATCCATCAGAGCTATTAATAAAAATGTGATTGTGGCAATTAAATAGTTTGTTTATCACAATAGAAAACTCATATCATTACAATAACACTCTTTAGTTAAGCTCTTTAGATATGCGTTGTTTAAGCCTAAGTTGTTTAGTGAAAGTAATTAGATCAATAGAAAGATAATACTAAGTAACATATACATATACATTTTCTCAACAAAAAGCACCGATAAAAAACCTTGTTAGTTGTAGAAGAAACAAACTCATGGTAAATCGATGCCAATTACACAATCACACATCAGGCGTACTGAATTTGGTCTAGATTGGATTAAGCTAACACAAATTTCTTTTAATAGAATATAGATGAATAAATAATTACAATTAATATATGTTATATAGTTATAAAATAGAATAACATCTATAAAGATTATCATGGAAAAACCTTTAATAAGTATATGTTATACCCAAAGTTGGCAATATTTTTATTTGGCTAGGCGCCAATTTATTTCCTAGGAATATTCCCAGTGAAAAAATATGGTGATGCAAAGTCGTAACGCTAAAGCTTTACATTGACAAGACCGCCTTGGTGCTTTACGAGATACAAAGTTTATTTGCGTTAATATTTTAGTCAACTATTTGCAAAATTTTAATTGTCAAGTCCGTTCAAAAATTTAAATTGGACTATTTACCTCGGTTTAACGAACAGTAATTGTGTTTTACTGAAAACTTCAACTTTTTGTTTCGAACTATTAGTGCTAAAATATTTATATGCCCCACCTAACCTTGATACATTAAAATCTTGAACTTTATCCAGGCCTAACGTCTCAATCAGGCAGGCGCAACGCCGGGCGCTCTCTTGGAGATTAATTCTTTCACCTCCACTTAACATTTCCTGCCCTCGAATCGCATTATCCCGAAAACATTCCCGGGCATAATTTTCCAAATTACATTTTCCTACACTTTGCTCTTTCTTGGTATACGTAAAAACTAAAAGCTTTTGACGGGGCGGCGTCGCGCCTTTAAAGTAAATTCCTGCTTGACGAGGGCGCTTTTTCGTCACGACCAACGTTCGAAGACACGTTCGTTCGTAGTTCTGACGTGTTTCGCGAGAGCCTGATGCAAAACACATTTGCCGATAAACTTAAGGCTTTAATTTGATTTGAATGTGATGGATGATTGAGCGCGGAAGGAACGAAGAACTCGTGTGGAAAAGGGGATGAGAAGGGTGAAGAGGGGTTTTACAGGTTCACGATTCGATTTTCTTTAGAAACTGTCTAGAGCGCTTATAGTAAATATAATGAAGATTACTTTTACGTGTATTAAAAATGTCAATAATGTTTTACCAAAATATACACTTATTTCGGCAATATCTTCAACATTTTTGGTTAAATTAAGCAGCGGTTTTCTTAGGCTTAAAAATTCGAATATATTTTATTCATATAATGGAATATTAGTCAACAAGAAACAAAATGAGGTTTGTGATGTCAACCGTAAGTCAGTGTTATGCAGGGTGGTCCAGTTTCGAAGGTGGAAACTTAAACGTTTCTTATCTGATAAAGAAACGTCAAAATAAAATGTCAAAATCTAAGTTTATATTATAAACTAAATTTGAAAAATGCTTACTTATAAAGATACAGGGTGTCAAAATTTTAATTAAGCTATATAAATTTGATTGTTTTCAAAACTACTTGAGATATTTAAATAAAATTCGGCATGGATACATCTTATGGTAAAATTTTATTAAAAAAAATTGGACGTCACAGATTTTATTTTGAATAAATATTATTTGTGGAGTTCCTGCATAGTTTGTAACAAAAAGTGACTATTTTTTTTTAAATACGTAATTTGCTAAAAAAAATAAAATTCATTAGGCAAATGAACTTTTTTTCAAGCTTTGGAGTATTCCATGAAACCAAGCAGTTAATTACTGTCAGCATTTTATTATGACAGTTTTTTTAATTTTATGTCAAAAAACAGTTATTATTTTTAACACAGTTTTATTTTGATATTGTTTTCTAACTTCGAATACGCAGTTATTAATTTTTGCTATAAATTTTGTGATAGAAATGTGGAAGCAGCAAATAAATATCGTAGACGTAATAAAAGGATTCCAGATGCTCGAAATTTCCTTAGAACTTGAAATTTTTTGGAACTTGTGGCCTGTGTGGTAATAATAAATAAAATAGAAATCGTCCAAGTAATAATTTAATTCAAATTAGTCAAACTAGATATATTCAGAGCAATTTATTTTTAGAAGCTTAGCAGAGCGCTTTCGGCGTATGAGTCATCATTAGTGCTAACTGAAATGAGTTGGGTGTTATAATGTTAAAAAACATTATAGTTGAAGGTGAACGAATGGAATGTACTCACTTGTCAGTTAAGCCCAGGAGTTACCCATAGATCCATATATATATATATATATATATATATATATAATTTTAACTTTAAATATATATATATATATATGTATAGTTTAAAGAACAATACTATCCATTACAATTATTTTATAGACAATACTGCTATTCCCAGATCAGTGGTTTTTAAAGACTTGGGGGTACGTTCAATATCAGTCTTTGTTCCAATCTTTTGTTCCACATGTTACCGATATAGTAAGTCGTGGTTATAAAGTATTGGGTTTTGTTATTCGTAATACTCAGCATTTGAACAAAACCTCTACTTTAAAAACGCTGTATTTTTCACTAGTAAGAACCATTCTTGAATATGCTTCGCAAGTTTGGTCGCCTTTATATCAATGTCATATTCAAGATATCGAAAATGTACAACGTAAATTTTAAAAATATCTGGGGTTTAAGTGCGACAGAGTGTATTCAGACATCGGTTTTCCACACCAAGTCTTAATCAACAGATTTTCCATACAATCACTTAATAACCGACGCAAATCAGCTGATCTGCAGATTTTGTGCAAATTAGTAAACAATCTAATCGACTCGCCGGATTTGTTGGCAATTTTAAACTTTCACATCCCAAGAGCTTCAAGGAGAAATCCTACTACTTTTTATTTAATCGGGGTCAGAACTAACATTTCTAAATTTTCTCCCTTGCGCAGGGCTGGAAATTTGTATAATTTTGTACAGAATCAGTGTGACATATAGAGCTGCAGCATTAGAAATATTAAAAATTTAAATTTTGTAGCTTAAGTAAAGTGTTTCTTTTCTATTTCTAATTTTAGATAAATAAGTTTAAGTTATTATTGTGTTTTTTCCCACTAGTTATATGGATTTTGTAATCTGTTTGAGTGGTGTAAATAAATAAATAAATAATTATACGGTAAAACTAGGTGTTCATAAATAAATATATCAAATATGATTGATAAAATCAAGATGGTTATTAAACCATTCAAAAATTACAGATAGGTATGTGCAACTATTTTTTTTAAAGTTTTTTAGTCATCAACAAGGCTTATTATTTAAATTATTCTTCCAGTAGATTTAATATTGAATAAATTATTTATATAGAGCAAAAGTAGGGCAGTAGGGCAATACCTCTAATGCCCGTCTCTCTAATATTTCCAGTAGTTTAGGATGATCAACGGTGTCAAATGCCTTGGCTAAATCCACAACGACCCACAATGTCGTTTCTCTATCATCAAGGGCAATATTTATGTTGTTCGTGAGTTCAACCAAGGCATCCTATAATGACAAATTTTCCTAAAATCCAAACTGGTTTTTGAATAAGATCTGAGAAATATGATATGAGAAACATATAATAGTATATTAGTCAACAAGAATATAATAGTCAAGACTATGTTAATCATGAAAATTAAATTTGTGATGCCAACCGTAAGTGAGTGTTATAAATAATGATTAACAGTACTTCATTATATGCGGTAATACTATTCTTAGTTCATGAGTAAATATATAAAATAATTTTACCTTATTTGTAATTTTTTAAACAAGCTATTATATATTTCTATAACTATTGTATATTATTTTTCGAAGCTTATATATAATTATAAAATATTGTAACGAAATTTAGGAACACACTTTTATTGACAACGTCAAAAATATAACCTTACTCGCGTTGACTGTCGTTTAATTGTTAAAAACTGATATTTAGGTTGGTAAAAACTGACTAAACAATAATTACCTTATTTACATTTTTATAATAATTTTATAGGTGTCTACTTACACTATTTAAAAAATATATTACTAATAATAATAATATTAATGTCTATTTATGAAAAATAGAGTAAAAGATTACAAGATTATTTTAACTATTTCCAATTTAATACACTTAAGTATTCCATATGAAGGTAATTAATAAAAAAATTATTTATAAATAAAAATAAAAGAAAAGAAAATTTTCTTATCAAAGAACTTAACTTGTTAATAAAAGGAATAAAACTATTGTTTTTTACAAGATATTTAATATACTAAATAAAACACAGATCAAAGCAAAAAAATAAATTCAAGTAAAAAAATTACAATAAGTTAATTATTTAAATCGCGTTTTAAGTATACTAATTATGTTAGCGATGCATATTTTAAGTCAATTTCAGGGTTTCGTTTATTTCTTGGAATTCTCTTATTTAGTCTAAAATCAAGAAATAAATAAAACACACCACTTGTGTTCAGCGTATATAATAAATGAAACATTGCTGCTTATATACGAATCATACGAGACACAAATATATGAATCAATACAATTTAATTTTTTTTTCGTCCCATTTTGTGACTGACCTTTTTATTTTTATGATTTCTTACGATTTGTATTTTAACGACAATATCTAATTTTAAAATGCTCCTTTCTGTGCTAATTTAATGTATTTTTTTATAGTGTCTTAAGCCCTGATGATGGCTTTCGGCTGTAGAAAGCGCTAAGAAGCAATTTTTAATTTATTATATACACTGAATACAAGTAGTGTGTTTTATTTATTAACTAACACAGCGTACAACTAATACATTCAATAAAATCAAGAAGTTTATGTCGTAATCAAGAAAAAAGGGCTTACAGAAGGTAAGTAAATGAAACCTTAAAGAATATAAATTTCCTATTTGTATTAGATTTAATATTGAATAAACTACTTATACAGGGTGTCTCACGACGAATAGACGCGATCGATATCTCGGAAACTAATTTTTCAAACATTTTGAAAATTTGGCAACATAGCACATTCGATAGGGGCTACACAACTAAAATATTTTGACAGTTATGACGTTTCCGGTTATACCGGAAGTAGGTGTCAACTTCGTTATTTTAAATGGAACACCCTGTATATTTTTACATTTTTGGCTTTTATGTGAAATTCTAAGTATATTTTGTGTATAATGTCCTATACCTAAGTGTAACCGTTTTTGACATATTTTTAATTTCATGTGAGAAACTATGTTTATAAGCCCTAACATAATTACCGATTACTCTCTTTTAGTAGCCTTTATTTATTGGTTAGTTTTGGTTTTATTTTAGAGGAAGGACCATTTTAAAAGACTATTATAATATTTGGCTAAAAAAAGATACAGGGGGGTCAAAAACTAGCATTAAAAATTAAAATGAAAAAATCATTAAAAGTCAATTTTTTTAAATGGAAACCCCCTATTTTTATAATTTTTTCATAAAGATAATTAAAAATTAAGTTAACTTTGTATAAGGTTATCTAGTCCAAAAATTGATAGTTTCCGAAATATTGGCACTTTAAATTTGGCCTAATATTAAAAGCCGTATAGTAACACGGCTCAAGAATTGTTGATTAGTTGGGCATGACGGTTGTCATAGTAACCGCTAGAAGCGGCAGTAAGATAATGGATTATAACAGAAATGTACACTTTTTAATTAAATTACACTTTTACGAAGAAAACTTAAATAGCAAGTAACTTATAAACTTAATGCATATAATCCATTGTCTTACTGCCGCTTCTAGCGGTTACTATGACAACCGTCATGCCCAACTAATCAACAATCCTTAAGCCGTGTTACTATACGGCTTTTAATATTAGGCCAAATTTAAACTGCTAATATTTCGGAAACTATCAATTTTTGGACTAGATAACCTTATACAAAGTTAACCTTATTTTTAATTATCTTTATGAAAAAATTATAAAAATTGGGGGTTTCTATTTAAAAAAATTGACTTTTAATGATTTTTTCTATTTAATTTTTAATGCTAGTTTTTGACCCTCCTGTATCTTTTTTTAGCCAAATATTAAAATAGTCTTTTAAAGTGTTCCTTCCTCTAAAATAAAACTAAAACTAACCAATAAATAAAGGCTACTAAAAGGGAGTAATCGGTAATTATGTTAGGGCTTATAAACATAGTTTTTCACATGAAATTAAAAATATGTCAAAAACGGTTACACTTAGTTATAGGACATTATACACAAAATATACTTAGAATTTCACATAAAAGACAAAAATGTAAAAATATATAGGGTGTTCCATTTAAAATAACGAAGTTGACACCTACTTCCGGTATAACCGGAAACGTCACAACTGTCAAAATATTTTAGTTGTGTAGCCCCCATCGACTGTGCCATGTTGCCAAATTTTCAAAATTTTTGAAAAATTAGTTTCTGAGATATCGATCGCGTCTATTCGTCGTGAGACACCCTGTATAGAGCAAAAACAGAATAGGGCCTAGTAGAGTTCCTTAAGAAGCACCACATATAACTTTCACTTCTGAACTGATATTATCAAAAATATTTGCATTTTGGGTTCGCTCAGACATGTAACTTCTAAACAGGTAAAGTGCAGTACCTCTAATGCCAGCTCCTTCAATATTTACAGTAATTTAGGATGATCAACGCTGTGAAGTGCCTTGGCTAAATCCACATTCTTTTTCTATTCTAAATCCACAAGCTTTTTCACTCCATCATCAAGAGAAATATTTATGTTTTTTGTGAGTTTAATCAAGGCATTCTATGATGATAAATTTTTCTGAATTTCAAACTGATTCTTGAAGAAGATGTTTAAAAAAAATCAACCTAATTTTGGCAATTTTTTCTATAATTTTATTGATGCAATACAATAGTTTGATAGTAGTAATTTATTTGCAGATTTAAAAATGATTTTAATAAGGACTTGTTTAATTATTTTATTATAATAAGATATATCAAGAATACAAGAGTACAAGAGGGGAAACTAAAAAAAATATTATATTCTGCAAAAGTTTCGCTTCTTCCATTGGTTCCAAGACATTTGCCATTTTTATAGAGCCTCTATAACCTCTTTATTATTGGACGGTCTTAAAAACAATGAGAAAATATTAAAGGGTTTTTAATAGTTTGACCTGAAATCATTATAATTGTCTTTTCTTATCTTATTACTAACATTCTTGAAGTATTCATTAAAATATTCTGCCTTATCTTTATTGTCTGACACAGTTTGCCCACTTATTTCATTTTCGCGAAATACCTTAATTTTTTTTTTGCTTATTCATAACCTTTTTAACACATTTTTTTCATAGTTTATTGGTTTGCTTCACATTTTTCTATTTAAATTTTATAATATGTTATATAGGTCTGTTAAGTACATTATTTAAAGTGTTTTTGTAATATTTATATTAATGCGCATAATTTTGATTGTGTCAAGTTTAAGAATTAATATTTTTGTTTCAATAAGACAGATGTGATCCATGGATTTTAACTTTTTGTTATGATATTTCTTTTCTGCGCAGAGCAATAGGGTAATATTCTATTATTTTATTTTCAAATGTAAATAATTTTGAAATATCTATCGGATTTTTTGTTATAGAAAATATACATATGGTCAATACACGTTTTTGATTCGGATCTTGTGATATCATTTATTATTGACACAAACACACTTTCGCATAACAAGTTTTTGTATTCTTGAGTTATTTGGTTAGTGTCAAGCAAGTCGATATTAATTCCCCATTAAGACAGGATGCTGGTATTTCTTGAGCTGAGATTTTTAACTGTTTTTAAATGTTTCTAGAGAATAAACAAAGTTTTTAACGTTTACTGACTGAAGGCCTGACTAGTTTGTACAGGCCTTTGATATAGCGCATTCACGATAAAAGGACAAATTTATTTAAAATTCAGGTGTTTTTTTATTGTTGGGCCACATCGATTAGTATTGTCACTCGCGCATTTATTAAAATAAAAAATTCTATACAGGTTACTTTGAATAAGAATTGTAGCGTCAACGTAAGTTTTTTTTTAAATAGAACATTCTGTATGTTATGACGCTTTACAATTCTATGATATATTCTGAATTATTTTTATATAGCACAAGCATATACCTAAAGTCAGCGGTTTGTAAAATTTGACGTAATAGACTAATGAAACATATGACATTAAAAAATAAAAATAAATCATACATTATTTATTGCAACTGATGTTCAATTTGTTGACCATTTACTTCAATGCATTTTTGAAGTCGGTAAATAACTTCAAAGTGCACATTTTCAAACACTTGCGGATCAACTAGTCTAATTTGTTGTCGAATTCTTTGCCTTAAATCATTAACACTATTTGGTGTATTCACAAAACCTTTGGACTTCAAATAGTCCCATAAGAGAAATTCTAACTAGGGAATAAAGCATTTAAAGCAAGGATAAGTTCAAACTGTAGAAAGTCCAATTAGTGTTCCCCGCTTATTGTTTTTTCGAAAAAAAAGGTCCAATGATTCGAGTTTTCACAATACTTGTCCACACATTAATTTCTTGACGGGCTGTGTATGGTATTATGACGAATGAGAATTTCTGGTTGCCTAATGTATAAAATTTTGCCTGTTTCCATGTCCATTTAATGTAAAAGTAGCCTTATTAGAAATAACAATATTTCGAATGAAATATCCACTCTCATTGTTAGCTCGAAAAACCTCTCACAAAACTGCACTCGGCGGTCAAAACTGTCTCCCAATAATTCATTTATCAGTTGTACTTATACCGGGTGTTTCAGGGAATTGGTGGATATTTTAGTATGTTGTAGTATCTATAATTCTAAATAAAAAAAATTTAAGTAACATGTATCCTAATTTCAATAGCTGCTAATATACAGCTATTTATAGTTGGTCTAGCATAGCAGAAGGAAATTAATCATACGTGATTAAGTAGCTGGTGAATGACAAATGTCATCATGGCTTACAGTTGCATTAATTAGTTAGCATTTATAGTATTGTAATCCCAAATTGTCAAAGTGTTAAGAATGCCACAGGTCTTTACGTACACAGAATAGGCTGATATAATGTTTGTTTATAATGCCTGCAACGGCCGAAGCATCTTGTAGAGAATATGGTTGACGACTTACAAAGAGGCGATTACCGAATCCAAGAGAATTTACTCGTGTCTTATCGAAACTGTGTGACTAGTAGTGTACCCAGAAGTTTTAAATCCGAAGGAGTAAGTCAATAAAACTTGAATAAATCGGCGGAGAGAAAAGATCCTTAAATCGGTGGAACGTAGTCCTGGTACATGTACATGGAGAGTTGCTGTAGGCATCGGTGTTCTTCAAGTAAAAGTATGGCGGACATTACATAAGCAAGGTGCATTCATTTAATAAACAACACCTGGAACCCAATCTCGCTAGTAAGCTGGAATTTAGTCGTTGGGTATATGGTCACCGTTACTCAATTTCATCAATACTATTCACTGATGAATCAACCCCCACTTGCTACGGTATTAACAAGACCCATAACTGGCATCGGTGGTCTAATGAAAATTCACATGCCGCTGCTGAATCGAATTTCCAACATCAATTCCCCGTAAATATGTAAAAAGCCTGGACTCATTGTATTAACACAGCATCTTGCAAGAGCCGTGTATTTAAAATTTCCAGACAATAATATGCCAATAGAGGAGATTCCTTTAAATTCAAGAATGAATATGATTTTTTGCATGACGGAGCTCCCGTACATTACAGTCGTAAAGTGACACAATACTTAAATCAAACTTTCCCGGGACGTTGGATCAGCCGCAATGGTTCTATCACTTGGCCACCAAGGTCGCCTGATCTTTTTATCGTAGATTTTGGAGTGTGAGAATGGCTGAAAAATGAAGTTTATCAAGAAAAAGTAAATACGTAAGACGAGTTAATCCTTAAGATTATACATAGTGCTGCCCGCATTAAGTAATGTCATGATGCCCTTCAAAGAACTACACTCGAAGTTATTCTTAGAGCTGAAAAGTCTATTTGGTCGGCGGTCAGATTTTAAAACCATTTAGCTGAACTATTAACTGCGAATTTTCATTTATTTGTATTTGAAGTTATCAAACAAAAATTATTATGCTCTAACACTAGCATTTCATTTAAGTAGCTATATAATAGCAACTATTTAAATAAAGATATATATTTATATGAACTTTTCTATTCCGAATTATGGATACTACAACATACCAAATTATCCACCATTCTTCCTGAAACACCCTGTATATGAATAAAAGATGATATTTATTTACATGAAGTATTTTTGTATTCAGAACATTCAGCGTAACATCTTCAGATACTTTTGGAGGTTTTCTTTTAAATAAATTTCTTACATGGAGAGCTTCCTAAATTCTGATTCAAGTTTGCTAACGGTGGATTCAGTAATTGTAGAACGATCAGTATGAGTTGCCTTACATAGATTACAGAGTTCTTATTGTATGCACACCCGGTCTCCAAAACCAATTATCATCAATTCGTTCTTTCTCAGATAAATGCATTTTATTAAAAACTGATGGGCAAAATGACAAATATTATGACAATTATTCACAAGTGCGTGACAAATAGTGATGAAGTAAGTTCTTAAATTGGAAACTGTTCAAAAATAATAAGTTCCACTTACTTTATAAGAAATCACAGAAAAAATTATTGTTGGTGTCATAGTTTCTCATTGGATAATTAAAACAAAAAAAAAACATATACATATACATACCTGGTGGTGCGTCGCCGAGCAAAATATAGGAAAACCCATGTAAATTTTAAGGGGGTCAATTATTGGCTTCCCTGTACATTTTATAGAAAAAATGTAAGCCAACATTTTGAAGAGACCAATCTGGCAAACCCTTGTGTATATGACTATATTTTGCGATACAAAAAAAATTCAAAATTAGACTCATAAAACATCATTTGATACAGGGTGTTCTGTTTAAAATAATTAATGTATACGTTATTCTTTCTACTTAAGTTTCACAGCGCAGCGGTATAGAGATTTTAAATACCTGTGATATTCACTATAATAATAAATTTGCTTAGTATCGATTTTCATTGGATTATCAATTATATTTTTGAAAACAAAAGTTTTTTATGGAAAACTTTCCGGTCTTTGCAATTTATTAAAACGACGCAAGAGAGGTACAATACATAAGTGACTGTAAAATAAAGTAATATTTTTACATTTCTTTATTTTTCTTTTAGTTTTTGTTTTTGAGACTTACAAACTATATAGGATAGAAAAAATAAAGTAATTGCGCCAACAATTGGATCGAACGATCGGCGTAAATTATGAAAAATGGACAATATGATTATTTTGTGCACTTATTAATAATAATAAATAGTTATAGAACAGCCCTGGGTAAACATAAATAAAATATAAACGCTTGTGATACTTTGAGTTGAACTGGGACTAGTGCAATCTTTTTATTTAGATCAGCAACTTAGTCCATATCATCTGATACCTACACATACGCCGTTTAATATTTATAATTTAGTACAAAAGCATATTGGCAATTTCTAAAATGATCACAATATGACCTGTTGAGAAATTAACCTGACATAAGATTTTAAGTAAAATTTAAATTACGTAGGTATGGGTCTAAGGCTCGACAGTGCTCTATCAGAGCCACAAACCGTATTTAAAGTGTCAGTATAAAACAAATAATTACACTATTTAAGCCAAGTCATTATTAATCATCAAATTTATATAACAATTTTATTTTTAACTGCCTGTCTTTATCTTAGAAAAAAGCGACATAAGCAGATTTCTGGTTCACACTCCAGTAGTCCTGCAGGTACCCAAGCCCTGCGCGAGTATTATGTGTCTTCTTTTTCGGTTATCACTCTCTTCTAGGAGGAATAGTGAAACTTCTTAAAGATGAATTAAAGTACAAGTAATCTAACTAAGTTAATAATGACTGGCCGAATTGTTGCCTGGTATGCTAAAAGATCACGCCTATTATTCTTAAGATGAAGTGTAATTGGTATTTTCTTTTGTGCGTACCCCTTTAGTTGGTCTCTCTTCCTGATAAGGAATAATTCGAGCTCCGGAAATAGAACCAAAAAGGTCTTACGTATTTTTGACGTATTCTAAGGTATAAGTAAGCATAAGTATAAGAAAGTCCCAATCCCGAACATTTCGTTTTCACGTTTTTGTTTGGTATCTTGAGAAAATTATTATTTTTCTTAGTATATTATTTAAAATGTTAAGAAAAAAACTGCAACAATAATGTAAGAAGTGTTAATATAAACAGATAGATTTGGCAAACCTGCCTATATTTTACTCGGTAATTGTACTACATTTAAGTTAACTGTCATGTGTCATGTATCTTTGTCTTTTTAATGTCATGTCAGCAGTTAGTGCTGCTTTTGTCTTTTTTGAATTCTGTCCGTTAATTATTAAAGTTTTGCTCTCTCTATGCAAATTATAAAAGTTAATAAAACTTCTTCTTTAGTCTTGTGTTTTCTTGTGTAACAAGAAGATCCCACTATTTCCCATTGTATAAATTTCTTGAATATAACACCAAACAAGAAAAACGCAAAAATGTTGTACCAAAAACATTCCCAGACTCTCTTTGACTGATTATTACAGATGATTAAAGATGATAAATAATAGGAAGAAAGAGTGTGTAATAAAGTTATCATGTCTTTTTCCCTACTTATTTAATGTAAGGCTCACTTTTATAGTAAAAAAAGGATCTCTTATTGAGTTACTTCCCAAAAGCACATTCCATAATGAATTCGCAATTTTTCAGGGCAAAGTTGACAGTTTAGCTAATCCCTAGGTCAAGTTACTTATGTTATATTCTCTATGATGAATCCAAAGCAAACCCGGTTGGAAATGAAGTCATAAAAGGTTACCATAGAAAGGCTCCTTTACAATTTCTGGGTGTTTACAACCTTACAAGTTTTAGAGATAGTTTAATTGTCTAAACGCTAACAAGACAGGTAAGGTAATTATTATGAAGACGAAATTAATTTGGCTCTAGAACTGAATTTTAGGGTACTGCAACTGCTTTACTTGAAAAAGTAGGATTCTTTAATTATCATCTCAGATATTTCTGTGATTAATTTTGTGATTCACACGACCGACTGTTTTGGACAAGTCTTTAAGAGTCATTCCACGACCTAGTTAAAATTTTTGATTGGTATATTAATTTTGCAGCAAATTAAGTCATGAATGGTCTAACGAGGTTAGTCGAGATTCTAATATAAAGTGGCTGGGGCTAACTGGGAGTTGTGATAAATCTAAAAACTCAATATGATGTATCGAAAAAATAAGTCTTTTATATTAGTTAATCGATGGAACAGTCATCAAGGCGTATAATTTCATCTACCTAAAAATAACGATTGTAAGAGTCCAAACTTATTTTCATATTTATTATACTCCAATAACTTACAAATAATATTATTCTTAAATACAGAAACTCGTTAATTATTTTTACGAAAAGAAAAAAAAAATTAAAATAATAAAATAATGCGTATGAAGAAATAGTTAGTAGGTAAAAAATTAATGTGATTTACTTTTCATTAGTAGTGACTCCAGTCCGAAGACCTCAGTCTTTTTTTATATGTCTAAAAATCCTTTTATTATTTAAGCACGAATTTTGTTTTTAAAAAAATCTATAACTTTTATCAAATTTATTCGCGACTCCCCAGTTTTTTCTATATATAAAGGCTTAAGAATATCAGGCATGTCTAGTTTCGGAAGAAAAAAAACTTCTATGCACAAGAACGCTAAAAATGTATGAGTAAGAGTTGTCCATTAAAAGACCATAATCAGCATGTATGTACACAAGTTTCGATTTCTCAATTTTAGCTAACTTTTTCATATTATACTAACTAAATAGTCATAATCTTAGTCATATGAATAGCACTTTAATTTAATTCTTACTATTAATATTGCCCTAAAAGCTTTAAAATTTGTTTTCAAAACCACTAAGTGGATTCTGATGAATATTTCGAACGTTATACAGAATAAAGATAAATAATTAAATGGCACTTTATCCGAAACGCAGGAGGCCTCGACAATTGATAACAACAAGGCAAATATCTCCCGCTGCCAAGGCAATTTCCATTAATCACCACTGGTAAACTCGTCTTTATCTCATCACCTGGATTCGAGATGATCATCAATCAGCGCAATCCTAATCAAGGCGGCAATGAGCGACATTTAGAAAGACACCCCAAAATCCGATAAGCCATCAGTGGCTTGCGCGGTATCAAAGTAAAAATGATAAATCTTGGTGTAAATCTTTCCTTATATAGCAACGGCAGCGGGAGGTTTAATATTGCCGAGTAATCAATTTTGTCTTGATTGTTTTGCGGAATAAGTGTTAGATGTCAAGTGTTTCATATTTCTAAGGTTTTTTATTAAAACTGAACTTGTTAGAATTTTATGACGAAAGAAAATTCTGACCTTTTTAGTTTTCATGTAATCCTAGAATATATATGACGTATTGTCTCGCCATTTACTTAAAACTTCTCCCTCCCTTGTCAGTAGTCACCTCATCAGCAATTTCCCAAACTCCATTTCCACGATTTCCATTGTCTTAAACACACAACTACGAAGCAGGTCAACTGCTCCAAATTTTCCATTACTATTTCTCTATTATCCGAAGGCAAACTTCATTAAATTTCCATCGGGAGAGCGGCTTTCCATTCCGTGGAAAGTTGCTTTGCTTTGCTTTTAGCCAGACGGTGAGTTGTGCCAATCGCAATGTCTATTAACGAATCTGTTTACCATACCAATCATCCCTATTAAAAATGCTTCTTCATATTTAATATGAAAAACAAATTTTTATTTTTATTATTTTTTTAAATTATCGTAAGGTTCTTAAAGATAAAACTTGACGAACGGCATTAAAGATGCAAACAGCATATAAATAGATCGACAGTAAGGCAAAGAGTCTTAATCCTAGGAATTCAAATGTTTGAATGAAGATTTACCAAGTGCCTCGCTCTGTCGCTCGCAAAATCGTAGCCTGAATTGATTATCTTTATTTATCTTTCAAAGATAAACTGCACTGGTTAGGATTCAATGCGACGCCTTGGGTATAGAAGGGGTAGTTATAGGCAGAATTTGATGATGCGTTTTCTAACTTTGAGTAAGCATTGGGAGTTAAATTTTATGCATTTGCATTATTCAGATAAATTTAAATATTTTTTTTTGCTGAATTTCTCTTTGGTACAAAAGATAATTTCAAAACTAATTTTGTCAATTCATTAAAAAAAAGTTATTGAAAAGCTATCGTAGTAAATCGTTAGTTCTCACAGTGTTTTTTTTCTATTGAGGATTACTCTATTTGCTATCACAGTATCTGTCTGGTAACCGAATATCTTGGGGGTAGGTAAAGGTGACTTACTAGCGATCCGATTTTGTTCTAATATTCTTAGAAATCGATAAAATCACGCGGTATTCGGGTTGTGGGACACATTTCATCTTACATCCTTAGAGGGTGACAAGATAACTAATTAATAGTTTAAGTAAATGTATAGAGTGGCATTTTAAGCATAATGGGCTAATGATTGTCACTTGTCTTATCATCCGTCAAGCGTCCAGACACCATATTAATCGAGTTACCTATTCATACCAGTCATTTGAAATTCTTTAGCTAGCTGTGAGATTTTTCTTTGTACTTTTGTATTGTTTTATACGAAAATTAACAAGATTATTTTATTTATTTGAAAACAACATTAGTGTAGTGAAATCAGCTTGGTTTAAAAAACTTAAACGTCTACGTAAGCTTTTAAATCTATGAATATTGGAGCGATGAGTTTAAAATGCGATGATTTTAGTTCATGATTTGAATAAATTGTGATGTATTCTCGTTATGAAATATCTTTTGGCTGATTTTGCTCCTCAATATTAACATATTAATAATAATAATAATAATAATAATAATAAAATAGTTTATTATTGAGACTTACAAAAACTATAAAACAAGTATGTATAAATCATTAAAAGTAAAATATTAACTTTAATATTCTACTAACTAAGAAAAATTTATTACATGCAAATTTAGGTTAAGTAGTGTAAGGATTTTAAAATACATTCAAGCTGTAAATTATACTTGCATTTAGATTTTTATTACTAGGTTATATTTGCTAATTTTTTGTGATTTTTCTTAAAACTTTTTAGTTTTTTACCGGTGTAAAGTGAGATGTATTTGTAGTTTAAGACAGTCAGAAATAGGAACTAGTTTGAAAACCATACTGTGCCTACATATTTAGAATAAAATATTTTGGAAGTCAGGCTAATTTAGCTTCATTATTTATATAAGAACTAGAGTGAACTTGAGCAGAAGCCGATTAAAAAGTCATATTTTTCTGGATTAATTTATTTGTTTGCTACTGGCAAACACACACTTTCAGGTTTTTGTTATCTACCGACATTTATCATTCGTACGTATTTCTTACAGATCTTACAGAAGAAACTTCTATTTAGAATTAAGTTTGGATGCATAATTATTTATACTAGAATATTTTGGTTGTTTATATCGCTCACGACTTGTCAAATCTTGAAATATGACGAGGATAATCCCGCCTCGTGCTTGGTGCTGGTAAGTGTCAGTAGAACCTCTTAGAACATCATAGAAGTTTGTCAATAGTACTGACAGCAGTTCAACTGGTTCTAGGGTTATCTGTTAATTATTGGCGATCATCGTTTAACGAGAAAAATTGGCAAAGTAGCTCTCGATATTTTTTAAATAATCATAGATTCTGACTCCTGGTTTTTACCTTTGAAAATCCTAAAAGATTAAAGGTTTCAATGATTGCCAGCGGGACTATTCCCAAATAGATTGACGGCAATAAACTTGTAATTTAAATGATTCTGATGATCAAGGTTTTACCGAGTACTAAAGACTCGTGTCTTTTTAAAGTTTTGGCTTCCAGTTTTCGTTTCTCTTTTTTTTTGCTTCCATCCAGCTAACTACTATCATCTCCAGATTAAAACTGTACTGAGGGGTCGTTGAAAGCAACCTTGTCCTTAAGTTAATTATTTAAAACTTAACCTCTGTTGCCTTTAAACTTCCGTTATTCATTTTTTAATAATTATTTAGTTAAGGCCATCAGTGGGCGCAACACACTATAAAAATCTAAAAACAACTAAACTTAATAAAAAAAATATAGAAAATTTATAAGAAGATGGAAGGAAAAGAGCATAAGAAAATAAGAAACAGGGAGAAGAAATATATATAATATGACCGATCAGGAACTTTAAATTTGTTTTAGTTTTTCTTGAAACAAAGTACTAATAGAGAAAAGTCTATGATGTCTATATTTATTTTATCTTTATTTAAAACATAGGCTTTTAAATAACTAAAGGATTTTTTAAAGAACTCACCTCTGTGAACAAGTATTATAAAAAAATTACTATTAAGTCGCTATATTAAGTCGCAGACAAGAATTTTGGTATTTTTTGGATTCTTCTTAAATTCATGCTATCCAAGAATGGTTTATATGAATAAGCAGTAGAATTAAAATGGGAAAGCACTAATACATCGCAAAGCACGGCCTTAGTTTCCTGTGACAAATAGTGTTGCTGACAGTAAATGCAAGCATTGAATAAGCTAATTAATATGCTACTTAACTTTATGGAACGAGGGATAAGATTAATTAACATCGGTAATTTTCTTGTATAATTAGGAAATTCATTACTATTCGAAGGGTGATTCAAGACCCACTGTACATTCTTAGGTAGAATATAAGACTTAAGGCCTAAGATCAAATGAAATGGATATTTAAATTGGTCATTTCGGCTTTATTACCAACACATAGGGTTATTTTTGAATTTTCATAAAAACTTGTTCATCCTGTAGTTCATAAAAGGTTAACGGATATTTTTGCAAAGAGTTTGTTAGTTTCAATTATTAAAATGACGTTATTTACAATGTTGAGTATGCAGATATCGGATTTGTGTACGGATTCTGTAATGGTAATGGAAGGGCTACTGCAGAAGAATACAGAAGATGATTTCAACACGTCAAATTAGATATACAGGGGGATGTTTAATTATGCATTTACTGAAGTTCTGTCAATCACCTCCTTACCTCCAGCTAACCTCACTTTAATATGTCAAATGGGAACCCCCATCGTGTGATACATCATAGTAAGGAGCGTAAAAATCTCTACTCAACGGTACCAAAAAAAAAAATCGGTAAATGTGTAAGCAAATAGCTAGCGAAAATGTCTAGAAATAATAAATATTTTATTTACGCCAAACTTTGGTATGTCAAATGGCTATCCTATGGTGTGATACATTATTTTAAAGGGCATTCATTATGTTATCAATGGTTGTAAAAAAAAATAAAATTGATTGACCAAGAAGCAAGTAAAGTGTAAATCGGTAGGGTAGACAAACAAATTTAATTAGTTTCACAAATTTATTTTATTAAATGTTCAAAATGCGCGCCGTTATTAGCAAGACAATAAAAAAGCCTATTTTCAAACTCCTTACGAACATTGGCAAGGGTCTGCCCGCTGATTTCTCTGCATTCTTGAAATATTCTATTTTTTAAATTCTCAATACTGTTAGGTGGGGTTTTATAAACTTTGCTTTTTAAGTAGCCCCAAAGAAAAAAGTCTAGTGGGGTTAGGTCCAGAGACCGCGCAGGCCATTCGATTGCACCACGTCTGCCAATCTACTTTTCTCAAAAATTTTCATCAAGCCACTCTCGAACTACCAAATTGTAGTGCGCGGTAGCTCCATCCTGCTGAAATTGTATATTATTTTCATTCAATAATATAGCACCATGTTGATCTACTTGATTTTCCATAGATTGGATGATGGAAGGGTATATTGCATTTTCTAAAAGGTTTAAATAAATTTCGCCAGTCAAATTTTCTTCCAAAAAAAATGGCCCGATTATTTAATTCCCATAAATTCCTGCCCAAACATTAATTTTTGAGGATATTGGGTATGGCCTTTCCGAAAAGAATGCGGATTTTCATTATCCCAGTATCTACAGTTATGTCTGTTCACCAGGCTATTTATAAAAAGGTCGATTCGTCACTGAAGCAAATGTTCTTCAATAAATGGGGATCGTCGTCATTTCGCTATCACATCACTTCACAAAATTGAATTCTCCTATCAAAATTATCTTTTCCGAGTTCATGAAGAATATGAATTTTATAAGGAAAGAACTTTTTTTTTTTAAACTTTATGTACGGAACCAGTGGAAATATTTCTTAGTTTTGCGGCCCCTTTGGTATAGACAAAGTTGGATCCATAGCAAATTGTCCTAGTACTTTAACTTGGCTATTTAACTTGACTCTATTTTCATATTTTTTCTTCTTGCAAATCGATCCCGTCTCTTCAAATTTTCGTATCAATTCTAATACGTATTTATGGCTCACGTTTTTGATACCTTTTATTAAATGCTCTCGCGATTCTGCGAGCACACTGATCTTGAGCTCCATAAAGGAAAATTATTTCTATTCTTTCGGCTAGCGTATACACCATTTGATTAACTCACTGTTTTAACTAAAATTGAAAAATTGTACGCGTTAAACTGATAGTTTTAACAATAATAAATCGCCTGCTTTTTAAACGCCTTAAAAATGTAAGGTATTGCAGTGATTTTTTGTACCTATTAGGTAGATTTCGCAAAAAATAATAAGTGAAATAAATACACATCCAAAGTTTTAAGACTGCAAAGATTTTTGCAAAAAATTTGAAGACACTCTTTTTTCTCGCAAATACCGGTACACATTCTTTATTTAAAAAAATAAATAATTTGCTTGAACTAAATGTACTGTTTGTTACCACACATTTTAACTTCTAAATTGCTTGTATTTTTTTTGATGATCTATTATAAAAAAATTAAGAATTTTAAAATGATGTAGGTACCACACTAAAAGTATTCATTTAAAATACCAAAATTTGGCGTAAATAAAATATTCATGATTTCTAGACATTTTCGCTAACTATTTGCTTACACATTTACCGATTTTATTTTTTTTTGTACCATTGAATAGAGAATTTTACGCTGCTTACTATGATGTATCACACGATGGGGATTCCCATTTGACATATTAAAGTGAGATTCGCTGGAGGTGAGGAGGTGATTGACAGAACTTCAGTAAATGCATAATTAAACGTCCCCCTGTATATCTAATTTGACGTGTTTCTTTTTTTTTTTTCTTTTTTTAAGAAAGTTATTAAGGGTGGATCGTTTTGAAATGAAAGCACTGTATATATATATAAAGAGACTTGTCCTGACTGATATTCAACGTACAGCCCAAAGGGTAAAACCTAAAAACATGAAATTTAGGAACAACATTCCTATAGTTATGTAGACGTTTACTAAGAAGGGTTTTTTTGAAATTTCATCGGGAAGGGATTGAAACTACCCCTTATGTATCATAGCTTCAAAACTAAGTACTTAAAAACGGTAAAACACGTCAATTTTATCTAATTTTTTTACTCAATTTCCATTTTTTTGTTTTTTTTTTAAAGGGGTAAAAAAAAAGAAAACTATAAAAATTCTTTCTTTTTAAACTTATAGCGTTGAAAAATTGATATTTTTACATATTATTAGGTATACCTGAGTAATGCATACAAAATAAAAATTGTGATTTAAGTTTTGTTTATATCAGGGGTGTATTAAGGTAAACGTAGTTAAAATCTTCAATTATTTTAAAAATTAATGATTTCAAAAACGATTTTTTATTTTAAAAAGCAAAGAAAAAACACCACTGGTATTTCATAATTAAATTATAAAATAAATTATTTCTGTTACATACATATTACGTACCATATTTTTTATGTTGGCCAGAAAGAGGCAAGGTAAAAAGAAGGGGGGGAAATTATAAGGAAACTTTTTATATTTATTTTTAACTTTAAAAAGCGGTATTAAAATATCTTTTTTGCATAAAAGTACTAAAAAGTTTAAAAAAAGAAAATAACACAACGACGTAGTGTTTCCTCCAAGCGGTTACGCATCCAAGTACTTAACCACGCCCGACGATGCTTACCTTCGGTGATCGGACAAGAACCGGGTATTCGGTGGGGTCTGTCCATTGAATTGAACAATTTTATTTTGCTGCATAACTTTCACGTTTTTTTCCAAAATTTCATTCTTTTTATTTACGTTGTAAATACGTAAGAAAAATATTTGGATTATAATATTTTTTATGATGGCAAGATACACATTTTACCCTGAGGCCGCGCTCACGAAATAAAAGGCGACACACGGAAGGAATCTTCTCATCTGTCCCATTGAAGAATTTCTTGGTTTGTTTATTACAAGTCGCAGGGCCAGACTTGTTGTGAGACAAAGATAGCAGGGATTTATTTGAGACAGGATTGCTTTACGCATGGACAATTAATTCTATGTAGCCTGTTCTAGAACAAGTTCACCAAAAAACTTATTATAATAATATAATATATAATATATAATAATAATTCTGGCTCAAGAAGGCAAAACAAAAAATGTTGCTTACAAAGAAGTTCTTCAATAGAACTTTTCATTTATTTTTAAATTCCACGCGAGCAAAGCCGCGGGTATTTAGCTAATATAAAATAAAACAAAATTATTATTAAGAAAAGTGTACTTTTTTAATAGCTGGAATACTCCAATTAAAAATGTCACATTAGTCTTGAACAGAATTATATGTTTCGCACGCTCTACGGCCACGCAGTGCAGAAAATTTATTGATGTTAGTTCTAGGTCCTCATAGGTAAAACGTTTAGGGATGTCTTCGTTTTGTCAAAAACGTTTCCAACAGTGGAGTGTATGGAAAATCAGTTTCCAGATGTACTCCTTCGCACTAAAACCATAGAAATTTCATAAATCTTTTTTAAATATTTTGAATATAATTAATATGGTTGTGATAGTGATGGTGAGACCAGACTTGAGAAGCATATTCGAGTATATATTATATTTTATATTCTTATCTGACATAAGAATATAAAATATAAAAGTTTTAAACTATATATACCTCTGAGATTCTGAGAACTGCGTATTATAAAACAATTCTGCAGCTACATTTGGCAGTATCTGTTATATGTAATTGAAATGAAAGAGAATAGTAATAATAATAATAATAATAATAATAATATATATTTATTAGGCAACATGTGCTACATACATAACCAGAACATAATTATTAAAAATATACGTCACACACTTAAATTGCTAAAAGTTGCATTCCACCTATTTGTGAACTATCGGCAATCGGTGATACTGCTGAGGTAGCAACTTGTGGTCGGCTCGTGCAGACCTTTCGTGCATGTTACGATACACGTTTTTTTTTTCTGGGTCGCTAAGGTAAACAGGGCATCTCGGTCCTGGAAGTCTATTAGGTATCGCCCCGGAATTCCATGGACAATCTCAGCCTTCCGGTTTTTCCAGAAATACCCCGTTAAGGAGTCATAACCCAGATGTGGTGCAACTCGAATAACAAATAGAATTTAGTTTACAAATTCAAGATTTTATATAAAACAGAAAACAAAAAAAAATTAAAAATGTGACTGCCTAAGTAATAAACTAAATTTTAAAAATAATTTCTCTCAATTTGCTTCAGAATAATTAATAATAAACACTTTTAAGTAAAAAATAAAAAAAAAATCATCAATGTTACTAGAACGAAGTGTTCTCTCTCTAGTTTTTTAAATTCGTTCAGAGTTGTGCATTCCTTAATAAAATCAGGTAAATCGGATAAGCCTTTATAAATAACAAAATTGAGCATTTGACTAGAATTACACCTATCTAATAAAATAAAGTTAGAGGAATGACGTGTGTCATTATTATGTACATCGCTAAAAATGTTGATTTTATGGTAAATATACGATGGTTACATTTTATTTTTTGCTTTAAACAAAAAGACATATACACTAAAAGTAATTTTTTTGTTTTATTGACAGCATGTTTGACACATTAAGCATTAATGACACGGGTGTAAATTTGTTGCATTCCAAAATAGTTCTAATTGCTCGATTCTGCATCAGCTGTAGTTGGTCGATTTAAAACTTAGGTAAATTTTAAAGAAGTGATAAACAAAACTCAAGGTGTGGTGCTGCTATGCTATTATATAACAATAATCTGGTAGTCAGTGACAAATTTCGTCCTACCCTTGAAATAAAAACTTCTTCTTTCGAATACTTTCGTGTTATGTATTTGGCATGTACGTGAAAATTTAAATAACAGTCGAATATTACACCTAAATATTTATTTTATTGTTTATATTCGATTGCAATATTGTTTATGTAATTATAATTATTATCTGTGTTAGTACCTGATAGTTTACTTTTCCTTCCAAATAAACAAAATTTAGATTTTGATGTATTTATACATGAATTATTTCTACAAAGCAATTTAAATATATTCTCCAACATTCATAATTGTCTCCATTATATTAAAATCTTTTCCAGCCAAATATACCATTGTGTCATCAGCCAACAATTCCACACTGTAAGCATTCACAATATTTAGGATATTGTTTATATAAAGTAAATATAATAACAGGACAGGACAGTTCCATGAGACACTCCATATTGAACCTGCTGTGAATTTGAGAAACTATTTTGAAATTTAACTTTTTGATGTCTGTTGGTTAAATATTATTAAAACCACTCTAATACGTTTTGCCCAAAGCCGAAACCTTTTAATTTTTTTAATAAGATATTTCTATCCACTGTCTCAAAAGCCCTTTTAAAATCAAGAAACACAGCCAAAACAAAAATCCCTCTATCCAGTTCTTTAAGAAAAGTGTCACATATATTATCAGTATTAATTAATATATCACATACATATATTAATTACATATGAAATTCAGACTGATTTGACACTAAAATTTTATTTGCATCACAGTGTTTTTCTATTTTCTATTGCTTTTTCATATACTCCCACAGTATTAATAAGCCTAAATTTATTATAGAGGCAAGTGTTTTGCGCTTTTGGTACAGGAAGCACAGTCGATTTTTTCCAAGTTTCAGGAAACTCTCCTCTTGAGAGAGACGTATTTATAATATCACGTAGACGATCCCCAATAACATCAAACACATCACACAATTTTTTTTTGGAAATTCATCCAACTTTTTTCATATCTCTTACTATATAATATTTAAGGTCAGCCATAGAAATTTGTTCAAAAAATAAAAAATCATTATATGTGATATTGGGGGCTATGCTCAAGTTGTCTACCAAGGAGAGATGAGATTTTGGAATGCTACTAATAATTTCACAAATGCTGTCAACGAAATATTTGTTTAAATCTTTTGCATTTGTTGACTTATCCGATAATGTCCGATTTTCAAATTTAATCTCTTTGGGTATTTGATAATTGTTTCCAGAAATTATTTTTTTAAAATGTTTCCACATCTCACGGGAGTTACCTTTATGGTAATCAATAATTCTTTTAAAATATTGATCTTTTTCAAATTTAAATTGACTAACGATAGAATTTTGAATTCTTTTATATTCACCCCATACTTATTACGTTATTATTTTCTGCTATAGCATTCATATACAATCTATCCCTATCCTTATATCATGCGTTATCCAATCTTTGTGTATATATTTTTAAGCACAATACGTTGCCTAGGGCACATAATATTTAAACTATCTATGTCTTCTACAAGACTATCAGCCAAAACATTAACATTCCCACAGTTTTTATCCCATTTAGTATTAAAGATGTCATTTTGTAAATAATGAGTATTATAATTCCTTATATTTCTGGTATATTGCTATATTAGAGTCTGTATTCTGTTTTTGTTTAAGTTGGACAGAAATTATGCTATGGTCGCTTATTTTGGGTGTCAAATGCACTTTAAATGGCAAACTCTTATCATTAGTTATGATGTAATTAATCAAAGTATTGCTCTTGTGTGTAATTCTCGTCGGAGTGTCTACAATTTGGGTAAATCCATTTGAGTAAATGTAGGAGAAAATTTTATTACCGTAAAATGAAGATTTTGATAAATCGAAATTAAAGTCCCCCATGATGATATTAACACCGTTAAACACACTCACCTGATCTAGATAACTATTCATAAAATCGACAAATTTAGCATGTTCATGTTGAGGTGGATGATATAGAACTGTACACAAATAGCTTATTCTAGATACAGAAAATTCAATAGATAGATACCATACATAATTTTGTATACACTGTACACTGTGTCCCATTTTGGATGAGACTGCAGGGTATCTCTGTCATTTTTTAAGATAGAGCTTTGCGGTTTTCGCGACCCTGTATCACTCTTTTGTAAAACTTTTAAAGCCACAAACAGAAATATTCTAACTACTTTTGTTCCTGAAATACAGGGTGAAAACGAAAATGTTCACTTTTGGAGATGTTATTATTTCTCAGGCCCTGTATAAGACAGAATAAAAATGAAAACTGCTTATAATAGATATTTTTACATAAAAGTTAGTGGCGTATTTAATTTTTTTTTCTAATGCACTGTTTTTAAGATTGGGCACAAACTTGGTATTTTTTAAATGGAACACCCTGTATATTTTAACGTCAAATTTTTGCATTTTTTTTTCTAAATACATTGATGTATCACAACCTATTCTTTAGTAAATTTTAGCTTCAAAAATCAGAAAAATCCATATTTATTTTTGTTTTTAATAGTAGGCCATGAATTCTTACACACATGCATTTAATTATTACTTTTTTAAAACGCCATCTGATTTAAACATATTTATTTAACTATATTTTAAACATTAACTTAAAATATTAATATAAACATAAAAATGTTAAAAACAAAGAAAATATATCGGACCAGGTTTAACATTAAAAACTAATTAGTAATTACAAGAATCAAATTAGAAAATTAATTACAAAAACCAAAAAAAAAACAAATATAAATTTAATAAAACTGTTCAAACTGCTGTCCATTTTGTCTTATACAAAAACCACATACAGTCTGTATTCGTCTTAAGGCATTTAAAATTATAAAGGGTTGCCTTTGTAAGTTTATGAATGCATCTTCAGTTGTCGCTCGGAGTTCATTTATAATATTATGCCGATTTGCATAAATTTTATTTTTTAAGTACGACCATACAAAAAAGTCCAAAACACTTAAGTCCGGTGACCTCGAGGGCCATCTGATTGGCCCGTGTGTGCCAATCCAACGTCTATCAAAATGGGCACTTAAATATTCTCTAACTACCCTTGAATTATGAGCGGGCGCTCCATCTTGCTAGAAATATATTTGATGTCGCTGGGCTAAAGGTATGTCCTCCAGCAACTCTGGCAAATTATTTTGCAATATATTTAGATATCGTTGGGCAGTTAAGCTACCCTCAAAAATTGTATATACAATTTTAGTGCCCAATACAAAATAGGAAACACTAAAACCAAATCGGCCTTGTTGCTGTCGTTCAAAAGTAATATGTTGGTTTTCTTGATACCAATGTCTGGTATTTTGCCTATTAAATATGCCACTACTGCTTATATGGAATTCGTCAGACCATATTACCTTTTTTACAAAATCCGGATCTTCATTAGTTTTGGTTAAAAACCAATTAGAAAATTCCAGTCGTTTAAACGGATCGTCAGGATGCAATTCTTGAATAATATTTATCTTATATGGTTTAAATTTATGCTTTTTTTAAATTTTTTGCACTTTTGTTTTGGAAACTCCTATCTCTTCCTCTATCTTTCTACAGGAAATTTGGGGTCTTGCTTCCACACACGCTAAAACATTAATTTCGCCAGCTTCATTTCTATCAACATGGGGTTGCCTAGGTTTTGAATAGCAGCCATAATTTAAAAGATTAGATTTTAACCGGAGAACTGTAGCCCCAGATGGCTGACATCTTTCTGGAAACCTAATAAGATCTTTTTTATTTTTTGAATTTTGTAACAAAATAAAATAAGCTAGAGCTTTACCTATTTAAATATAATTGCTGCGCCGCTTCGACATTTTCGTTAGAAAGGTTTAAACATTTTATAATATCATACTTTTCAAAATTTTGGAATTCCATATTTTCACCGTCAGCCATCATTATTGATATGTATTGAGTCTGTTTGTGACTTAGTTTCCATGAATGCAATAAACAAAGAATTCATGGCCTACTATTAAAAAAATAAACATAAATATGGATTTTTCTAATTCTTTGAGCTAAAATTTATCAAAGATTAGGTTGTGATACATCAATGTATTCAGAAAAAAAAAATGCAAAAATTTGACGTTAAAATATACAGGGTGTTCCATTTAAAAAATACCAAGTTTGTGCCCAATCTTAAAAACAGTACATTGGGAAAAAAAATTAAATACGCCACTGACTTTTATGTAAAAATATCTATTATAAGCAGTTTTCATTTTTATTCTATCTTATACAGGGCCTGAGAAATAATAACATCTCCAAAAGTGAACATTTTCGTTTTCGCCCTGTATTTCAGGAACAAAAGTAGTTAGAATATTTCTGTTTGTGGCTTTAAAAGTTTTACAAAAAAGTGATACAGGGTCGCGAAAACCGCAAAGCTCTATCTTAAAAAATGACAGAGATACCCTGCAGTCTCATCCAAAATGGGACACAGTGTACACTCTTCAACTTATACTTGACATAACTAACGTATTAAGGCCATTACCCTACCAGTCCTTCTATAATTAGTGAGATATTGTTTAATATTGTAGCCCACTTCTTGCAATTCACACATGTCAATATCTACAGACACATGAGTTTCTAAGAAAAATATTTAAGTTTAGGTTGCCAATCATTAAGAAAAACATGTATGTTGTCCTTGTTGTTCAAATAACTCTGACAGTTAAAATAAATAATATTGGAATTCAATTCAATTTTATCATCTAGTTACTATTTAATAAATTTTTTTGCATATTTTCCACCCTTTTAAGGGTTTCACCATTAGTTCTATCCCAGGTTACATGGTCAATAGTTAGTGACATTCCATATTTCTTATTCGATGACACACAATTAAAATATTTATTAACATTACTTTTACACTCTTTAAGATCATGTTCCTCACTACATTTAGGGCATGTTTTCTTACTCTTGCATTCGATACTGAAATGACCAAATTGACAACAGTTAAAACAGCGAATTACACCATACTTTTTCAATACCGGACATCGGCTCCACCCAATATTTATTTTTTCTTTATTCATAAATATATTATAGGTATCATCATCCACCTCAAGAATTAAATTAAATCTACTATTGACTACCTTTGATTTACTCAATAACTTAACACTAAAATTATTGTTACTTACATTTAAATTATTTTGACTTACAATTTTCCCCAAAATTTCATTATCATTATTCACAGATTCACTTTCATTTACCCCAATCAGTTTGACACGGTGTTGTAGCACTTTTGGCCTGTCCACACTATAGATCTCGCCGAGTTTACTCTGGATCTCCAACTGTATGTTCGTTATTTCCTTTTCGGTTCCTCAATTGAGAATAAGTCCTCTCTTTTTTGTAGGTCGTCCTATTGTAACGCCAATTCCAGTATTTGCAGGATTAACTTTTGATTTTAAGTCTTGTTTTACCTCTTTAACATCTTTTTGGGTTTCCTTTTGGTTAATAACTAACAATATTGCGATTTTTCAGGCACCGATCTTTGTGCAGTAAGACAATCACTAAGTACCGATGGAATACCCTTAAGTTTTGAAATTGCCTCCTTTAAAAGGCCGTTTTTCACTAATAGTTGTTCTACCTTCTCATTTTAAATATCTGCTTTATTTACCAAATATTCCAATATTGCACTCATTTTATCAAACAGATTATGTTTGATGTAGTTATCTTCTACACGGCTGCGTTTTTTGAACCTTTCCGCCTTATTACTATTATCCAGGCATACCTTACATTTCCATGAAGCTTTCTTGATGTGAAATTCCCTTAAATACACATTTTCACACTTTCCGTGGTAGTACCGATTACAAGCCGTGCACTCAAGGATCGATTTTATGTCCTCAAAACCTACTTTACACTAATTCAAAATAATCATCCATTACTCTCAAAGAGACTTAAGTATATGACCAAAGGAATAGTCTGAGTCAGTATGTGGTTTTTGTATTTCGATAGGTATGTCTTTTCTGTTAATTACCGTTCTGTTCCGTAACATTTAATTTTGATAATTTTATTTAGGTCTGATGATGCCCTAATGCGGCGAAACGCGTAACTTTTAATAGACGCTGATTTATAGGACTTGGACTTTGAGTTTACTTTTTTCCCTCCTTTGGTCATATACTTAAGTCTCTTTGAGAGTAATGTATGATTATTTTGAATTACGTAATGCCAGTCAGGCTACACTCATCCGAACCTACAAAAAGAACCTAATTGCACGGAAAGGTTTACTGATGAAAATTTGGTTTCTTCAACAATGTTTACTATTTCAACTAGTTCCAAAATTTATAAACATCAGATGCAGGGTACACACAAGGGCTTCTACTGCAGCGGTAAGGAAAGCTCAGATTATTTGGATTAAGGAAGAAATAAAAAATCATTACAGAAACCTAAATACCGTTAATTCTAAGCTTAAATTTCTTTATTTAACTCTAACTTTTGTATTATCTTTTTTAGAACTTTGTACTAGATTTAAAATTTAGGGACGAAGTGGAGTCATTTGGATCTAAAACTTTTGGGAAATTAAGTAAGAAAATTTCCAACCTTAAATCGTCCAATTTGACACAATTAAAACAACGTAATTTACCTGAATTTAGGCAGAACTTGAGTGGTAATTCATATTTTGATTTTCACAAAAGATTTTTGAATTTATCTGACGTTTCATTTTCAGCCCATGAAGAAAATATTCTAAGTCATAACTTAAAATTTAATTTTATGCATAAAGTTGATTTAAAAATTAGAGAAGCGCTAGCCGTCAAGGCTGAAAATATCCTACAAACTACAGATATTACCAGCAAAAATATCCTTAGAGCAAATATTATTTCTCTCTTAAATTCTAAATTGGACAAAAACAAAACTTTTAATTATAATGGTAAGCACTTAAGATCCTTAAAAACTAAAATTGAACAACATGACTTGATTGTCACTAAGGTCGATAAAGGATCTTACTTAGTCATTATGAAACGCACAGATTATGTGAATAGGGTTGTGGATTTTATTGATACCGGTGAGTTTCAACCTTTGACTAGGGATCTGACAACTTAATTTTTTATAAAAATGAAAGGTGGTCTCGATAGATCTTTATTAACCTTAAAGTTTTTTAATATTAGAAAGGATGCTCTTTATCCTATGAACCCTAGAACTCCTCTTCTTTAAGGGCTACCTAAAGTTCATAAAGAAGGACAGCCAATTAGACCAGAGGTATCTTTTGTAGACTCTCCTTTCTGTTGAATGGGGTTTTGAGAGAGGCAACAGTCTTCCGAAGTTGTTTTTCCACTAAGAATTCCGTCGAATTTGCGAATTGAAATGTCCTCAAAACCTACTTTACACTAATTCAAAATAATCATCCATTACTCTCAAAGAGACTTAAGTATATGACCAAAGGAATAGTGTGAGTCAGTGTGTGGTTTTTGTATTTCGATAGGTATTTCTTTTCTGTTAATTAGCGTTCTGTTCCGTATCATTTAATTTTGATAATTTTATTTAGGTCTGATGATGCCCTAATGCGGCGAAACGCGTAACCTTTAATTGACGCTGATTTATGAGACTTGCGCTTTGAGTTTACTTTTTTCCCTCCTATAAAAACCTGACATTAGATTGCTATATGACAGCTTTCTTTATATTTATAAAAAAGATTAGAATCTATTGGTGATATTAATATTGTTGTAGAGTTAAAAGCAGCATGACAAAGAAGATCTTATCCGCCCTAGTTCTTCATAGCAATAATAAAATCAATAAAACAAAAACATAATTCGTGAAAAAAATATAAACGTTATACTATCTTAATTAATTTAGCTAAATTCAAAAAATTCCGGTCCGAAATAAAAAAGATATTAATCTATCCTATAACCAATACTGCTTAATTTATAAAATAATTTAGTCTTGCAACCTAATAACTTTTGAAAGCTTATTGAGAGTTCACAAAATAATAACTTGTGACCTCAAAACATGACCGATCAATAAGGAACTAATGTTTGAGTCTCAAACAATAGCAAATGCGTTTGCAGAATATTTGCAAAGTTCATACGTTTCTTGCCCACATACTCAATATCTATCTACTTTACATTCACAACAATTTAAATCACGCTTGCTCTCATCAACACAACCGGATGTCGCCATCGCTGACGACGGACTGTCAAAAAATCTGTCAAACTGTCAAAAAATCTCCTCAAGTCCCTAAGTCTTTAAAAACTATGGATCTGGATACGTTAAAATTATTTAATAATATTAAATAAATAAACTAAAATAGAATATTCGTAAAGAATTAGGTTTTTCTTTAAGCTAAAAAAGACAACATTACACTTGGCTGCGTTTAAGGGCAAGCTATTGTTTTTGCACCAAGTATTAAGTATGTCTAGATCATTTCGATGTAAAATGCGATCAATAATAATGTCAATTTTATAATAGAGTTTTATATAGTCCGCGCATAATAGACTTTTTAGGGAAAGTTTATGAGATATTTTGTTGTTTAATGAAATAAAGGAAATCATGCCCAAAATTGAGCCTTATGGGACTCCTAAAGTGGCAACGATATTTGCGGAATTAGCTTTAAAAAAAAGAAACTGTGAATTAGCGTTTATTGATTTTGAAATGAATTTCCTTAGAGAGAGCAGATTTGGTGTTGTAGATCTACTTCTCATAAAGCCGTGTTGTCTAGTATTCATTCAATAGGATATAAAGCAGAATACAGTATTCGTTCGAAACATTTAGAAAAATTATTGTTATAGAACCATAATTCTTAATAACATTTATATCATATTTAGTATGTAGAGAAATAATTTGAGATATTTTCCAAATTTCAGGAAAGCATTCTTGTTTTAACGCTAAGAGTTTAAGCAGAGTCAATAAGAAAATCAGGAACTTTATTAGTCAATCAACGATTACTTTTGGCTTAATTGACTTAAGAGCCCCTAAGACCTCGGCTTCCGTAAATTTAGTTATAGTTACATAATTTAATTTACATATACAATGCTTTCATTTCAACACAAACCACCCTTAATAATTTACAAAAAAAAAAAAACAAAAAATCTAGATAAACAGGGTAACGTTTAATTCTTTAATTTGACAAAGTTCTATCAATCACCTCACCTCCAGATAACCTTACTTACATATGTCAAATGGGAACACCATCGTATAACGCGTCATTTTAAGCATCAATAAAATGTGTATTCAACAGTGCCAAAAAAATTTAAATTGATTGATATAGCAATAAACAGTGAGCTAAAATGTGTGGTAATATTTTATCGACATCGTACTTTGGTATGTCAAATGGCTATTCTATAGTGCGATTAAGCTTTTGCCTAGCGTATACACCTTTTTAAATTATTCGTGCTTCTAACTTTTTCTAAATTTCTGACTGAGCGTCAGAATGATAATTTTAACAATAATAATCAACTGGTTTTTAAATGTATTAAAAATGCTCTTTACTGCAGTGTTATTTTTAGCAAATAATAGATGCATATTTAAAAAAATATTTGGACTGAATTAACTTTATTACTATACTATTTTATGGGTAAATCGCTTTAGCTTATATAATTTTTTTTTCGTGAAGTAAGAGAGAAAATTGTTTGCTATCTAAAATAATGTGTGACACTATAAGGCAACCATTTGACCTATAAAAGTATCTTATTTAGGGTAGCCATCTGAAATACAAAAGTTTGAGGTCAATAAAATATGCATTATTCCAAAACAATTTTGGTCACTATTCGCTGGTACGACAATCGATTTAATTTTTTTTAGCACTGTTGAAGGAGATGTGGAGATTATTTATGAAAGATCCCCTCTGTATATCTATATTAACATGATTTTTTCTTAAATTTTTAAGGATGTTTTGTTTTGAAATGAAAGCACTAAATCTAGTTAAAGATTTGTCTATACTATAACTAGATTTAGGGAAGCCGAGGTGTTACGAGCTGATCATTACAGATGGTTAATTGAGTATGTGGGTAAGAAAAATATGAACTTTGCAAATATTCTGCAAACACATTTGCTATTGTAAGACTCAAACAATAGGTTCCTTATTAATCAGTCATGTTTTAAGGTCACAAGTTATTGTTTTGTGAACTCTTAATAAGCTTTCAAAGGTTATTAGGTAACAACACTAAATTATTTTATACATTAAGCAGTATTGGTTACGGGATAGATTAATATCTTTTTTATTTCGGACCGGATTTTTTTCACGAATAATGTTTTTGTTTTATTGATTTTATTATTGGTACGGAGAACTAGAGCGGATAAGATCTTCTTCGTCTTGCGGCTTTTAACTCCACAGCAATATTAATATCACCAATAGATTCTAAATTTTTCTTATAAATATAAAGAAAGCTGTCATATAACAACCTAATGTCAGGGTTTTTATAGTGATAAAAGATATAATCAATTATTATTTATCCTATAGGACGGATGTTACCCTCTTCATATAAGATATATTCTGGAACGTTGAAATCTCAAGTATGTTAGTAATGAAATGTAGTAAAAAGCTTGCAGTTTATTATTAGAAAAATACCGAGATTACTATGATTTTTACGACTAAAATCTCAACTATGCTATGTAAACTTCTAGGAAAAACATAGGTTAATTACAGGAAAAGTTTATTTAATTGCCCACATACCGGCCTCTCTATTCTCAGCCATTTCAGCATAATTTCTGTCTCAGCAATATACAGTATATTACAGAGTAAAATGCTGATTCTTAAGGGTCTTAATCCTTAGATGATTTAAGAAATTTTAAGAAGAAAATTTTAAATAATTTCTTAACACCTTAACTTTTGAGCTACAGAGACTTAAAAAAAACCATAGAGTGTTGTGGTGGCCACTTTCAACAGATAATCTAAATTACGTTTATTTTTGTTCGCGTATTGTTTTTTTATTTTGTCTGTGACTGTGTCTAACTGTAAATTAGCCTGAGTTACATTTCCCTTTTTTTGTGGGCCAAATCTTAAGCACATTTAACTTAGATATGTTATTAAAGAGATTTTTATTTTGAGATCTTAAGCAATATTCCAGATCTTCTTTAGAGTATTGCTTTGATAAATCTACTATTTGCACCACAGGTATGACAGTTTTGAGTTCTCGGACTTCGCAACCCTCCGTGAGTTTTTTGTTGGCTAATATTTTCTTTCTGTCTGCATTTTTAGAACTGGTGAGGCACAAGCAGTTCTCCGGGAGTAATATGTTTAACGTGTTTGATATACAGGTTGTCTCACGATGAATAGACGTGATCGATATTTTGGAAACTAACAAAAATTTTGAAAATTTGGCAACATGGCACAGTTGATGGGGGTCACACAACTAAAATATTTTGACAGTTGTGACGTTTCCGGTTATACCGTATGTAGGTTTCAACTTCGTTATTTTAAACGGAACACCCTGTATATTTTTACATTTTTGGCTTCCACGTGAAATTCTAGGTATATTTTGTGTATAATGTGCTATACCTAAGTGTAACCGTTTTTGACATATTTTTAATTTTATGTGAAAAATTATGTTTATAAGTTTATTAGTTTTAGTAGCCTTTATTTATTGGTTAGTTATAGTATTATTTATTTTAAGGAAGGACCACTTTAAAAGACTATTTTAAAATTTGGCTAAAAAAAGATACAGGGGGGTCAAAATCTAGCCTTAAAAGTTGAAATGAAAACATCATTAAAAGTCAATTTTTTTAAATGGAAACTCTCTATTTTTATATTTTTTTTATAAACATAATTAAGAATAAGATTAACTTTATATAAGGTTATCTAGTTCAAAAATTGATAGTTTCCGAAATATTGGCAGTTTAAATTTGGCCTAATATTAAAAGCCGCATAGAAACACGGGTCAAGGATTGTTGATTAGTTGGCCATGATGGTTGTCATAGTAACCGCTAGAAGCGGCAGTAAGATAATGGATTATAACAGAAATGTCAGTATTGCTTGTAATTTCGTATTTTTTTAACAACCAATATCTCGGGGCGATTAAATTATACACACGAAGATTATTTAAATTTGTTTATTATCTATGGAGAATGTAACAAAGTCTTAGCGAGAACATGCCAAATATTTGCCGATAGATTCCCAGAAAAACAGTTGCGCTGTTAGGCGAATAATAGAAAATTTTACAAATTTTGGCAGAGTAACAAGTTATTTTAACAAATGTTCAAAATTTCCTCCTTGAACTTCTAAAGATTTTTCACATCTGCGAATTAGCTCTTCATGGGTTGCCGCTCTAATTGAATCTGGATATAAACTGTCAAATGCTTGTCTAACCCTTTCCATACAATTCTGCTGCGTTGTTAATGCATTGAAATAAACTATATTCAATATTCTTCCCCAAATAAAATAATCTAGAGCAGTTAAATCCGGAGAACGAGGAGGCCACAAAATAGGTCCGTTATTAGCAATCCACTTGTCATTAAATGATGCGTCTAAGAATCTTATTATAGGAAGGGTTCTGTGTGGTGGTGCGCCATCATGTTCGTAATAAATGTTTCGGTGTTCTGCCTATGATAAATTCATTAAATATTCTGTATCCAAGCCCTCTAGAATATTTAAATATCCTTCTTCTCTAAAAATTGATACAGATTTAAAAATTTAAACGTAATATGCATCAAATTTATAAGTGACTTGCCATTTAAGTTTTCTTCGTAAGAGTGTAATTTAATGATCCGATCATTTCTGATAGCACAAAAAACATTAAACTGCCACACTTCTTGATAATTTTGTGATCTCACAGCATGAGGATTTAAATCACTCCAAACATGGGAATTATGTCTGTTAGAAATACCATCAGTCCAAATTACGTCATCCAAAAACTGAGGATTTTCCTGTATCATTGTTAAGATAAATTCACAAAACTGGATTCTTTTGGGCAAATCTGTTTCTCTAAGATGCTGAAAGTAATAAATTTTTAAAATTTTTGTATTATTCGCCTAACAGCGCAACATGATGGTTTCTGTTTTTCTGGGAATCTATCGGCAAATATTTGGCATGATCTCGCTAAGACTTTGTTACATTCTCCATAAACAATAAACAAATTTAAATAGTCTTCGTGTGCATAATTTAATCGCCCCGACATATTGGTTTTTAAAAAAATACGAAATTAGGTACAAGCAATTCTGACATTTCTGTTATAATACACTATCTTACTGCCGCTTCTAGCGGTTACTATGACAACTAATCAACAATCCTTGACCCGTGTTTCTATGCGGCTTTTATTATTAGGCCAAATTTAAACTGCCAATATTTCGGAAACTATCAATTTTTGGACTAGATAACCTTATAAAAAGTTAACCTTATTTTTAATTATGTTTATGAAAAAATTATAAAAATAGGAGTTTTCTTTTAAAAAAATTGACTTTTAATGATTTTTTCATTTTAATTTTTAAGGCTAGTTTTTGACATCCCTGTATCTTTTTTTTAAGCTAAATTTTAAAATAATCTTTTAAAGTGGTCCTTCCTTTAAAAGAAAACTAAAACTAACCAATAAATAAAGGCCACTAAAAGGGAGTAATCGCTAATTTTGTTAGAGCTTATAAATATAGTTTTTCACATAAAATTAAAAATATGTCAAAAACGGTTACACTTAGGTATAGGACATTATACACAAAATATACCTAGAATTTCACGTGAAGGCCAAAAATGTAAAAATATACAGAGTGTTCCATTTAAAATAACGAAGTTGACACCTACTTCCGGTATAACCGGAAACGTCGCAACTGTCAAAATATTTTAGTTGTGTGGCCCCCATCGACTGTGCCATGTTGCCAAATTTTCAAAATTTTTGAAAAATTAGTTTCTGAAATATCGATTGCGTCTATTCGTCGTGAGACACCCTGTATATATTTCTGTCAGGAACCTTAATATATTTTAAAATATCGGTTCTTGTGCAATTATTATCCTGGTCCGCATTCTTAGGTTTAATGATAAGTTTTGATCTTTGGTTCGTCACAGCATCCGCATAACTAGGTTTAGAAGGAGATGTCTCTGGACAAAAAGCAGATCGTTTTTCATCAATGGTCATCAAAATTAAATCTTTCACAGATAAAATTTTTTGTTAAATAAACTCTGTAATAGTGCTCCTAATACTTTCCAGAGGCAAAGTACGACATGAGGGATAGCGTCATATTAAACCAGAAATACGGATAAAATTAGGTTTGCTTTTTTACTGGGTATACGCATGTAGTTGATGTAATATCGTTTCAGGCAAGGTCCAGCACAAGAGACATACGGCTTGCTGCGAGACGATCCGGCTGACGCGACGTGTTGCAAAAATCACACAAGGACATACTGTGTTTTTATAAATTTGCAGCGGTGCACACGAAATCACATTGACTGTTTTTTTAAAGTTTTATACAACAAGTAACGTGAAAACAGATTACTCAACCTATAGTAGCAATACTCGCAGATATTTTAGTGAAGTGTCAATATTCTTTATGCAGAAATACGCAGCACTTGCAGCACTTCATTTCAGAGCGCATAGACACATGTTGTTCGGCACGTTTTACGGACGGAATGATTATCTGCAAAAGCTATTAGTATACAACAAAATTAATTACTTGATTTTCTCAATAAGGAATAGAATTATCGATATCGATTTCATCTGACAACAAAAATTTCCAGATAAAAAGCAATAATATCTATTAGGCTCCACTTGCAAGATCTTTTATACAAGTTTTTGTTTAAATCCTGATACAAAAAACAAAAATGTGGGACAAGAAATAAAATAAAAAAGTCTTACTTATAGTGATTAGTATCCATAACAATAACAAAAAATATTTTGATATAAATATAATATTTTTTCATTATTTTGTGAAGCATATCTATATAACCTATTTGCTTACTAATTATGTTACGATGTTATATTAACTTGCTTAATAAAATATTTATCGGCAATAAAAGCACATATTTTCGTATTTGTATTATAAAATACAATGGTTTTACTGAACCAATATTTTCTTTTCACCCAAACACGTTTGCAAAATCAAAAATAATGTCTAAATTCAATCTATATCCCATAACAAGCCAAGTTCAAGCAGTTTCCGTCGCCCTTAAATGTAAAATACCGTCCATACACCTCGAGTTTGGTATAGGTAGGTATTAGGAAACTCGCCTGTGCGATTCCGGATAGTGTCGGGATAGGGCTTAAGCACTCAGCTTTAAGTTTTCATATTCCCACTCTAAATTGGGCTTTAGCAAAATTTAGGAGTAATTTAATAAGCTTTTATCGGGTGCAACCCGGGCTTCAACTGCTTTTAGTAGCACGGATCTTATGGAGGCGGGAGATTTTGCAGAACACGCTTTACTTTAAACAAAAGAAAATGCATCTGGTGTATACAGGTGTTTCTTTCACAAAATTTTCATTTACAAATTCAATTCTTTATATTATAAAAGTATCAGTAAAAATAAAACATAAAAATTATGGGCATTTTTTTTAATGTAGAACAAGTCAATTTTCTATTCAAAGGTAATATTTATTATTGAGAAAATTACCCTTATATCTTTAACTCTCTATGAAGGGATAAAATCACCTTAAAATTGAAGATATGCCATATTTTAAGGCTCTTTTAATTTTGAGATTATACCTCCTACGCAGATCGAGGCTAGAACAAACAGTTCAAAAAACTCCTTAGGGAATATATAAATGTATCTTAATATATTTATAATATATATTTTAGTTGATAATTTAAAAAAATCCTATTTTATTAAAACAACTAAAATAATGTATTGTAAAAAAGTTTTTTTGCCGGGTAACCCTCTCTACACGTGTATAATCTTGAATGCTCAGTACCATTCATTCGTTTTTTTATGCACAACTTTGAGATGGCGCCAACGGCACTTATTTCATAATTATAACTATTCTTAAGAAAATATATGATACGCTCCCTTGGAGCTGGAGATTCGTCTACAAAAAATGTATATAAAAATACATACAATGCAAGTGAAGTACCGAAATAATGAAAATTATCACCTCAACAATAGATGGTACAATTATAGGAAAATGGTCGCTTGACTCTTTGCTCCGAAAACGGCCTTTCACTCCGTGGACAACGATATACCTTGTGCGTAATCATGTTTACGTTTTACAGTCTACTTTGAAAATAAATAGGTCTTGGGTTTAACACATAGTTTGAGATATCAGAACATCAAGAATTGATATAATCTCAATTTCTATTTTAACATACTACCATTTCTTATTTTAACATAAAGAGAATTCTTTTTAAAAATATATATATATATATATATCTTTATCCTAACAATTTTGGACCATACGTATTTATTTTAACCATGGCCTGATGGTGTTATACAAAAAAATTTGATACGTAGTCTATACTCGATATCTTGTATTTTACTACACTTGAAATTTTAATAGATAAAACGAGAAGTAGACAATCACCAATGATTGCTATCTACTTACATATTTAACTTACTAGTTGCTTTTTAGACTTCAGACAACTGTTTTAAATTCATTTAAAATAGATTGAGAACATGGTTATATGTAGTGTGTCATTTAAATCTTAATGTGGTAACCCGAAAAATTCATCCATTATCCCAAAGATGCTGGTCATACACTTTTATAAAAGGTAAAAACACAACATCTACAGCATCACAAATAATATTAATATTATAATAAAAATATAAAATATATAAATTAATATTATTAAATATAATAAAAATATTAATATTATTTGTGATGCTGTAGATTTTGTGTTTTTACCTTTTATAAAAGTTAATGTGCTAACCTTGAATTCACATTGAATGTAGAAGCCACAGAAAATTAATATTATGCTTTTAGAAAAACTAGTTTCCTGTGAATAGAATAAACGAAACTTTTTGAAAAATGTTGTCAATGGAATGAGTAAAGAATAAGTGTTCTACAAAAATTTAGAAATACTTTATGGAAAAAAAGCTATTCTAAAAAAGCATAACTGTACCACTCAATTGCTATAGATTTTACTTTGATTTGGTACAGTCTGTAAATTATAAGCAAACATATAGACTTAAAAAAATAGCTGTCTAGTTGGGCGATACATTGTTTTATTACATATTATATTTGCTTATTCTCATATTAGCGTTTGTATTTCCAAAACTCCCCGATCACAGGTGACACCTGTGATTTGACGATACGGCTGGCAATTTTCGAAAACGTTCCTCTGAATCTTTACGGCTGTGGCAGAGGGTTTGATTCTCACTCTAGATACTAACACTAAAATTTAAGAGGATTAGAGCCATATTGGTCCGAGTTATCACCAGTTGCACTAGTTGCCCGTGCTGCACGGTGTTGAAATTAAACAATTTGAGGTCGTGCTTTATGATCTTTAAAATTTGTTTAAAGTATTGGTAGATAATAAATAGGTATATACAGCGCTTATTATTTTCATTATGAAAAAAAATTTAAATGTTTCTAAAATTATGTGCGTCGGCTAAAAATATTTTATTACAGCGAAAACAGTACTGAAGTACTATGTATGTTATTTCTTCAAAAATTCTAAAATAACCTTTATTAGACTTAACTGAAAAAATCAACTTATTACGTATCAAATTCGACGTTGATTTTTTTCTATTGCTTCTATATTAATAATTTTTTTATATATATTTAATTCCTTTTGAAATAAAAGTTAATAGAATTTTCCGTAATTATTATATAAAAATTTTGTATTTTGGTAAAAGTTTTATATTAATAAGAGATTTTTAGATTTATATTTGATAATGTTTTTCATTGTTTTATAATAAATATATCACTTATATAAAGCGATATGGCTATCCAATTATTTTTGTCCAATGCTCAATAAGTTGAGAAGTAGAAAAAGTATAGATGGTACTTGCCAACACATGGTAAAACGAGAGAAAAATTAGAAAGCAAAAAAACACCTTTATATTACAATAAAAGCAAACAAATTTTGTATGCAACCATTACTTGATTCAAAATAAGTGTGAAAACGATAATTGCCTTACCCCGAAAAAGACAATTAATAGAAACATTTGTCGGCAGGTAGCATCTATCCTGAAAAAAACTATCCCTTTTTTACACTAATAACGGTTTAGTTCTACTAGCTGCATGCTGAATATTAATGACAGACCATATGTAGTTTCTTGCAAATATCAACAATAGATAATGAGTTTCCATTTAAGCTATTTAATCAATATTTGCAAACTAGTTTCTTAAGACAGCAGTTTAACATTTTATTATATTATCCCTTTTTTTTAACTAGGTTGTGTATCCGAATAGGTTACGATGGTGATTTCCACACACTCACTTGCGAGACGGAGAAGGGCACAAGGTCATAACGTCTCCGTAATTATATTTATTAAAAGAAAATAAGTTAATAAAATATTAGGTATTTTCTGTCATTCTTTTCTGCAGAGATCACGATTTTGAATCATAAATTTTAACCATAAATAATTTGTCTATTCATAAATAATTAATCTTTTTTGTATCTGCAGATACCAGCAAGTCTAAAAATAGTAAAATACCTTTTTTGGTAGCTTTGTAAAGAGTTTATTAAGGGAATTTAGAGTAGTTAGATTAAAATAATTTATTTAAAAAGGTTACTTTTTTTACTATTGCGTGCTAGAGCTTGCTTTAACCTATTAATTATTAAAATTTACAAGCACTTATTAATAAAACTAACCATAAAACTTTCATTACTTCTAACTTTTCTTAACTTTGTAATATGTTCGTCAGTAGCTACAGGGGATAGTCCAAAGATGGACAAATAAAACAAGCATTTTCTACCATGTTTCAAATTCGCCTATTATAATATATTTTATTATAATAGTAAACGGTTACTCCAAACATATAGTTGCATTATACTCTTAATAATTTACAATACTTACACATTAACCCCACGTGCCATATAAAATATAGTAGTAGTACTTAGAATATTCACGTTTGGCGAGTTGAATCTTACGGATTGAGTTTTAATGTATTAGACCTAATAGATAGAGATTAGACAGAGAACGACTGCATCGGTAACCTCCCACCATGATACTATTACTGGCAAGATAAACCCACTTGGCGATGCAATTTGGTGTGTCTTTGCGCATGACGTCACTCGATGACAAAAATTCTGTATGTCGGTTGGAAAAGCAGTATTTTAAAGCCTTTTTTTATTTAACATTACTTATTAAGTATTATTATATTTTGTTATATGCAATATGCTATGATTATTATAAAAGTATGTAAAATATTTCCTTAATAGTATGTAGGATTCGTGGATCAGTGCAGGGATAGTAAAGCCTTATATAATATAAATGCCTATTTTGGTTTTGGATAAGGTTTAAAAAACGATTTTTATTATTTAAGTATTTTAATTTGAAAATAAATATACACAATATGAAACGTCTGAAGGCTTGTTAATTAATAATAAATTAATAATACTTTATAGACAAAAAAAAAAAGATTTATGGTTTTTATTTAACTTTTTTTTTACGTTAGACGAATGCCTCTGCAGAAAAATATCAGTGATATATTATGTACATATTTTATTATGTTGTAAAAAAAATAAAACAAAAATAGAGGATTGATATACAGCCTATTGTGACAATTAACTTTCATAAAATTGTGTGCGCTAAGTATACATATGAGTGCCCATTGATTGTTGGTAATAATAGTTTATTAAAATGGTTTTGTAATCCATTGTCGGCAAACTTGTTTGTCCTTTGTAAATCTAAAGAATCGGCAATCCGAAACTACCTTACTTTTTTTGTTGTTGTTGCTTGAACAACCCACAACTGCACAGTACACACATGATAAAAAAATTTTAATTATTATAATTTAATAAACTCTGCCATATTTGTCACACAAAATACACACAAAACAAATAAACCATCCCTTACCCTAAATCCATCGAACATCTAAAGCAAAAACGAAACGTCATATTAAAATGTATTAAAACTCTGTTCATGTATTAAAAGCTGTTCCTGGGGAAATTTGTCATCGACTGACATCAGGCATGCGAGAGAGATAGGCTCATCTCATGCGCGTGGGTTTATCTTCTCGAGTATTAGTATCATGACCTCCCACCACGAACTTAAAAATATACCTGGACTGCTAATGCATATGGCCGCGATACCCAAAAATGACCACTGCATGGTGGCCGCCATTTTTATAGTGGTTGTGTCCTTTTGATGTTGGTCACTCTGAAAATGTTTTGTGTTGGCAACAAAAAATATATTAAATAACGGTAATGAAGTTGACATTTGACGTGTGAGTATAGCGGATTGCCTAGTTTTTGACGATTTGTAAACGACGCTAGGGTATATCGTCTGGAACAGGCGATGTATCTTTCTCCTTATTTAATACGTGAATAATGTATCACCATCTTTATTTAAAGGTATTTGGTTCAGTTTCGCAAAACCGAATTATTGTGAATTGTCCGTCTGCGTTGTTTATAATAGAATAATATATTGAGTTGTTGACAGAATAATAGATTTTTTCTATATAAACCCTTTATAATTACAAACCCTCATAAAATCATCTATATTTTGATTCTAATATATGGTTGTACCTATTAATGTGGATGTGGAAACACTGTACATGGAAGGAAAGTAAAACTTAAAAAAGTAATAGTAAAAATAGAAAGAAAATAAGTGTTTTTAACCGAATTTGTTAAGTAAATACAAGCAAAAAGTTAAATGAATATCAGGATTTTCATGGTATTAGGATTTATAAGATTAAAGATTATCAGAATGATAAAACAAATATTTTAAAGTGCAGGCATCTATTCTAAGTTGATTGAAACTTTGTCTCATTTTAGGTGAGGATTACTTTCTTTCATAAATTTTAATGAAATTCTTAAAGAAGTACCAGAAAAATCACAGATCTAACTCAACTATCTTAAATTCTTACCAATATGTAACTTTCTATTTTGTATTTTTGTAAACATAACCTCTCAAAAACTTTAGATGTTTTGTTTCCCTACAGTTGGCACAATTAAAATTTGTCAGAATGACCAACATCGAAAGGACACAATCACGCACAATGGCGGCCCCCTAGTAGTGGTCATTTACTTTTCATTGAATTGGCAGTCCATGTATAGTTATAAGTTCGTGCCTCCCACCGATGGCGACGCCGATTCTCCGTACCGCTCGCAATGTGGTGAATTTAATTTCGGCTTGCTCGAAGTGATGTTTAGCAAGCGCTTGGAGATGAGTAGGTTAGCCTTGAATCAAGTATTGGAATTTTACGCGCACACGAAAGATAAAAATTTATGTTGTTTTTTAACGTGCTTATAATCGCAAGTCAAAAAAACAACTTTAATATGCTCAAATCTTAAAAACCTTTGGTGAAAACTAAATACAATATTCTAAAATAAAAATAACTCTTAAACAAAATAATAATTCTGAATAGATTGAATATTTAATAAGGTGTTCAAACACACCTCCTTGTTAGGCTTCACAGTATTCCAACCTGTCGTAATATTATCTACGTACATTGGCAAACATTTCAGGTGTAATAGACCTAGAAATATTAATAATTCTAAGTCGCAATTCGTCCAAATTAACGGCTCTTTCATGTCGGTGTTGGTAAAGAATTTCCGTCAAATAGCCCCATAAGAAGTAGTCGCAAGGCGTCAGATCTGGAGATCGCGAAGGCCATGGTATGGTGCCTCTTGTGGAAATAAGCCGTTCAGGAAAAGTGTTTGTTAAATAGTCCTGCACTTGTCTAGCATTGTGAGCGGGACATCCGTCTGGTTGAAACCAAATTTCCTCAAAATTAACATCCAAGTTTCGTACACCGGGTATAATATTTTGTTGCAATAAAAGTAAATATCTTTTAGAGTTTAAGGTACCATCAATAAAAAAAAGGCCCTACAATATGATTGGCTAATATACCAGCCCAAACATTTACCTTTTGTGGGTATTGAGTTCGTAATGGTACACTCAAATGTAGATTTTCCCGAGACCAATATCTCACGACTGAAGAATTGTCTGATTGAATGTCGACATAGAAGAGAAAAAGATGACTCGTCTGTTAATAAAATATTACTTGTGAAGTCGACATTTTGATCAATTTTTTCTCTTAAGGTTTCACAAAACTCCAAGCGTTTTATTTAATCTTCTGGAAAAATTTCTTGGGTGTTTTTAATTTTATAGGCTTTGTACTTATTTCTTTTCAAAATATCACGCACTGTACGACTTGGAATATCAAGTTCTTCAGAAATTTGGGAGCTAGAACAAGATTGACTTACTTCCACAAACGCACACACCTTGACCTCCTTTTCAATCCTAGCGTGAGGTGTTCGACGAGGTTCCTGATCGCCACTAGAACATTTTGCACATCGATTTACACATCCCGACTGCTCAAACTGATGCCAGATATTATAAATTGTTTTAGCAGTAGGGACTTGCTGATCAGGATATGCAAATATAAAACGGCCGACAACTTCTTCTGCACTATCCCCATGACAATACCATTTAATGATATTAATCTTTTGATTAACAGTGAAAACCATTTTTATTTTATTACTGTATCCGTCTTCGTACCAAAGGTTGAAATAAATTGTAATCATGATCGGCTAACACGTACATAGATATGCGAGGAATTGCAACCGAACATTAACCGGACTGATAAGCGCAACGACGACGCAATAGACGCCCAGGGTGGAGCCAAGTTTGTTCTCGCTCTACTCCGTCTCCTTCTTACACATTACGCAAAAATCATATTCGAAATTTTTTAACCGCCGAACGTGTATGTTTACATCCGGGCGAAGTAAAAAACAAACACTTACATTCAGTTTATATTTTTTTGTTACTAGGGCCCTAAGAATTATATATTTTAATTTTGTTAAGTAGTCATCAAAATTATAGATGGGATTAATAGAACTTAAAATATTACTAGGGAGTTTACGAAGAGATTTTATTTAAAGTAATTTACATGTCCTTTAAAAAACTTCTGCTAAAAATTCTGTACCTAAATCAGGAAAAATTTTGAATTATATAGCTTAAAATAAAATTATTAACGAAAGATCTAGCCACTGTTAATGATTCTTCATTTTTTAATGCATAACATTTTTTAATAACATTTTTTAAAATAGAATTTTCGATAATAATTCGCAAATGCAACAAACCTTTAGTTTTGTCGCCATTTTTTCCAACTTAATCCAGACATAGCAACTGTCATGGCTCTTGCAAAAGCTCAGGGACTAATTTTTAAGTCCATTGAAAGTCTTGTCACTTGAAACTATCCCTGGTGAGTCGTAAAAGCTGTACCGGGTGGCCAATTAAGAATGGACGTCGGCGATATCTCAGGCCCTAATAGTCGTAGCGCCTTAAAAAAAAAATTTGTAATAAAAATGACCAAAAAAAATGCTGGAAATTATATTGAAGTTCATTGGTCAACCGCTAGAGGGCGCCACAGCTTCTTTAAATCTTAAAATTGCATTTTTGCCAAAAAGCCTCCAATAACGTACACCTCAAAATATTATACTAATATTCTAGGATGATTTCCTCACAAAAAAGTTTCTACAAAAATTTCTGTCAGTTGTCAAATAAAGTGGTGGGGGGCGTTTTTAGCTTGAATAAAGAAAACAGCTGAAAATCAGCTATAACTGGACCGATTTCTTTTTTAAGTCTATTGTTGCCTTATTTTTTCAACCAAAAAAAAATTTCAAATTACTTTTCCTAAAATCCCCTAGAGGGCGTTGACTTGTGACTAACCCTTTCTCACGGATTATTCCAAAAAACTCAAATGCAACTATATATTGTTTTTTACGTCATTAAAAGCGGGGAAAAAAAACCAAAGAAATTGGTGAAAACGGCACTTCGATATCATTTCTTAAACAAAAGTTATAAAAAAAAGTGTCCATTCGAAAATAAAAATGACAAAAATGGCGATAAACTCCTATTTGCTTAGACAAACTGAATAAACTCCTGTTATATAAGTATTTTTTTAAACAAACAAACTCATACGTAACGTACTCTTTTAGAAAATCCGACATACGGGATTGATCGTTATACGTTTATTTATACAGGGTGTTAACTAAACCAAGTTGACCAAATGAGCCTATTTTGGGAAAACTGTGCATAGGAAAGTTGAGTTAGTAGGCTATGGAAACAAAAGTGGCAGGTAACCATGGAAGCAAAATATGTAAATATTTCAGTTAAATGTCATGTTAGCGTCTCTTCTTGCGATTGTTAAAGCGTTTTTAAGTCTCTCTAATAACATCCAATAGTTTTCTTGTTAGTTCGCCGTATTGTGAACTTTCTTTTTCCAGTTTTCCGTGTTGTTCCAGTTTTTCGTGTTGTGCCAGTTGTTCGTATTGTTCCAGTTTTTCCTGTTTTGTTCCAGTTTTTTGTGTTTTGTTCAAGTTTTTTGTTCCTTAACTTTTTATCTCTGTTTTTCGTATTGCTTTGTTTAACAATGCTTTACACAAACGAAGAGGCGTTTGACATAATAGGTACTTATTTTGAATGTATGAGAAATGCCACAGTTGCTGCAAGGGTGTATGCGCATCAGTATCCTGATAGACGCCATCCTACTGCAAAAGTTTTTCTTCAAGTCATACATCGTTTGCGAACGACTGGAAACGTTCGGCTGTCCGTGTTTCGGAGACAACGCAGGGGACGCACCGAAGACAACATAATAAATGTTTTAGCCTACGTCGAGATTAATCCTCACTTAAGTACTAGAACAATAGCGCACGACCTGGGAGTAAATCGAACTACTGTTCAGAATATTCTTAAGGAGTACAGGTAAGCGATCTTTTGGATATTAATCTTCACTATACGCGATGAGACTTAATTTTCCTAAGGAGAGTTCATTTTTTGATGATGATGCTTTAAATGTAAAATTAATTAATTTTTACACGAAAAGCACCAGATTGGTCTATTCTGTTGAATCAGCAGTCATCATATTGTTTCAGGTTTCATCCATATCATTTAGTCCTGCATCAAGAATTAAGTGCACAAGATTTTGACCGAAGGCTAGACCATTGCCACTGGCTTTTGGGTATGATTGCAGAGGAGTGATCAGATGCTTTCAAACATATTATGGACAGATGAGGCTACATTTTACAGCAATGGAGGCGTGAATCTCCACAATATTCATTACTGGTCACCAACGAATCCGCACTGGATGCGAGAAGTCCAGCATCAAGGCCGTTCGTCTTTAAATTGTTGGGCAGAAATATTAGGAGATCGAATTATCGGCCCTTTTTTTTAACAACGCACTAAATGGTGCAAATTATTTGCAGTTTTTAAGGGAAGAATTGAGGATATGCCACTTGAAATTCGCCAACGAATGATGTTCCAGCACGATGGCTGTCCAGTACATTTCGCCCGAAATGTTCGGGAGTTTTTAGATGCTACCTACCCTGGTATATAGATAGGACGGGGCGGTACCTTTCCATGGCCGTCTAGATCACCAGACCTAACGTTCCTGGATTTTTATTTATGGGATCGAGTTAAAGAAATTGTTTTTGCAACAAGACCTACGACGCGACAAAATATGATTGGTCGGATTAGGGATTGCATGCAGACTCTCTCATTTGCTGAGGTAGAGACTGCAGTTTTGTCTACCGAACAAAAGATGTTTCGGTGCATAGAAAATGATGGAATGCATTTTGAACATTTGGGGAGGCACTAAATAAATTATGTGTATAACATATTATTTATTGTACCACCTAAGATTTCTTAAAATTGTATGTAGAATTTAAATATCAAATAACATATTATAGAGTGTTCTATTTAAAATAAGCAAATTTTCATCTACATCCAGTATCATCAAAATTGTTACAAGTGTCAAATTATTTTATTGTTGTATCTTAAATTAACTTTTCTGTGGTATGGTATGGTGCCAAATTTTCAAAACTTTCCTATAGAACAACTATAAACTGTATGCACAGTTTTCTCAAAATAGGCCAATTTGGTCAACTTTATTTAGTTAACACCCTGTATAAATAAACGTATAATGATCAATTCTATATCTCGGATTTTCTAAAACACTACTGAGTTTGTTTCTTTTTAAAAATACTTAGTTAGTACGAGTTTATTCAGCTTGTCTAAGCAAATAGGAGTTTATCGCCATTTTTGTCATTTTTATTTTCGAATGGACACTTTTTTTTATAACTTTTGTTTAAGAAATGATATCGAAGGGCCGTTTTCTCCAGTTTCTTTGGTTTTCTTCTCCGCTTTTAATGACGTAAAAAAATATATATAGTTGCATTTGAGTTTTTTGAAATAATCCGTCAGAAATGGTTAGTCACAAGTCAACGCCCTCTAGCGGATTTTAGGAAAAGTAATTTGAAATGTTTTTTTGGTTGAAAAAGTAAGGCAACAATAGACTTAAAAAAAATATGTTTAAAAAAAATCAGTCCAGTTATAGCTGATTTTCAGCTGTTTTCTTTAATCAAGCTAAAAACGCCCCCCACCACTTTATTTGACAACTGACAGAAATTTTTGTAGAAACTTTTTTGTGAGGAAATCTTCCTAGAATATTAATATAATATTTTGAGGTGTACGTTATTGGAGGTTTTTTGGCAAAAATGCAATTTTAAGATTTAAAGAAGCTGTGGCGCCCTCTAGCGGTTGACCAATAAACTTTAAAATAATTTCCAGCATTTTTTTTTGGCCACTTTTATTACAAAATTTTTTTTTTCAAGGCGCTACGACTATTAGGGCCTGAGATATCGCCGACGTCCATTCTTAGTTGGCCACCCGGTACATTGATTACTAGATTTTTTTAATTCAATTAATATAATATCCCTGAAATAGGTCAAGTTGTAAAAAATATATTGCACCTGAAAGAGAATCCAATATTTTATTTATATATGGTATAAATAAAATATTTTTTTTACTTTTTTTGGAACTATTAGCAAAGGTGCTGACCACTGTGATTTAGTTGTTTCTATTATACCGTCCTTTAACATTTTATTAACCTGTTCGCGAAGTTCTTATTTTTGTCGAAGTTCTTATCTTATTATGAATGTGGTATATTATTTTACATAAACAATTTTTGCATCCTTTTTTAACCCAATATTCTGTTTACAAAAATAACAAGTTGTTAAAGGATCGTTTTGTAAATAAAATGTGTCAGCATATTTTGCTATTATTTGCTGAATAGAGAATTCTTTGGTCAAATGGAATATTTCATAGTTGCTTAATTTTTTGATTTTTGGATTAAAATGTTTTAAAATTGCTTCTTCGTCGTAAGTATAAATTAATTTGACAGAAGTAATTTTATTTAAATTCGGTTTACCTATACTTCCAGCAACAAAAATCCGTTGACCTATCAAAAAATCATGAATCGTGTTTACGTTATTTACGTGCAATTCTATACTAGCAGAACCCAGTCCTACCAGTGACCCGAAAATGCCTTTTATTTATGTTTGTTCTGTATAGTGAGCTCTTTCAGTATTTGGTATATATTTATGAAAAATTACACTTACTGATGCACCTGTATCTCGTAAAAATTAATATTTTTTTTATTTATACAGCAAACTTAAAAAGTTGAACCATTTGACCCAAAAATATGTGAATTTTTAGGTTCGAAAAAACCGATGTTGATTGGGATTTACCTCGGACCGATTTTCTATTACAAAATTTTGTTTTTAAAACTTTTTAATCAGAATTTTGGATAGCATATATCCTATTGTGATGAACTCGGCAAAAATTTCGTCTATTATTAAAATTTTCACGAGAAGAATATTGTCTTGGCTTATTAGTTTGGCCTCTAAAAGAATTATTACAATTTTGCCAAAATTTATTATTAGAATTACTTCCACAGAAATGTGTAGCAAAGCTTCTACCCCTACTACCATGTTGATGTCGATTACTGCGACTATTATAATAGAAAATCTGATGACAATCCTTCCTGACAGTAACGAGCTTACTTTATTTAGCTCCTCAACTAATTTTTATATAATATAGTGCCTTTACTATGGTTTTTAAGTCGTTAATATGCAATCCATTAGCTAAAACGGACATGGTTAACTTCTCATTATTTACTCTGCTTAACAGCCAAACTGTCAATATTGCCATCTGCTTGACTAATAGTAAGGGTTATAAGTAGCTCCTGTACATGCTTTCCAACATCCTCAATTGATTTTGAACCCTGCTTACTATTATTAAGCCGAAAAGACAATGCTAATGCTGTCTACTTCGGAATAAAATGATTTTTAAGATCAGCTAAAAGAGCACCGCAAGAAGTATAATTATTGTTAAGTCTTATTTTTGCATTTTGCGATACAAATTGACACAATATACAATTTGTTCTCAGCTTCTAATTACTTCCTGTCTGATTTTCCAGTCCAAGTTTTTCTTGCAATGCCTTAAGCAAAATAGTATCAGATAAAAAGACACTACACACTGTTACTTCTGTGGATTGAGTTTTCCTCATTTTGTTACTTTATTTGCTACTTTAGTCAATTTTATTGACATATTCTATGCCACTGACAGGTTCGCTATATAATATGTTCATCAGTACCATGTTCTTTACCAGGTTCCAAATAAGACTAAATTTTATTTTACTATTAAATGGGTATATCAACTTTTATTACTTACTATATTTCCCTTATGTCATCAACCCACTTATACTTATAGCTACTTAATATTATTACATTAATACGTATAGCTACTTAATACTCTTAATAATATACGATACTTACATACTAACCCCACGTGCCTTATACAATATTAAACCTACTTATACTATATGTTACGACCTATAAAAGATAAAAATTATCGACTAAGAAACAATATTGACTGTTATTATTTTAGATTCTGTTTGCTTTTTAACAAGGAAAAATAACAAACCAGCAAACCGCGAGTTCCCACGCTAAAAAGAAAAACACAAGCATTCTCTTCCAGTGTGCTTCTAACCCTAATACATCAAAACATCAAGAAAAACCCTCAACGTCATATTTCTCGGACTCGAACGGTCATCATCCCTTTCAATATCAAGTAACCCGCGTCCGTTGACAGAAGAATTACCGAGGCCGATCCAAACAACTGCCGTCCACAATGGCGCCGTTGGTCCCTTCAGACAAAAGAATATAGCGGCAGCAGCGCTGGAGCGCGTTCCTTTTATTTTCTGCGCTCTCGTATATCACTATTTTTCTCGTGGGCTCCTATGGGATATATTTGAATGAATTTTGATTATTTTTGGTTGAACGGATACACAGTCAGAAAAATATACAAATAAAATGGCAAAATATCTTTATTTTAAGATCAGATTTGTTACCGACTGTTTGTAACATTAAATATTATTAAAATAATAATGATAATAATAATTATAATATTGTGTCTTATTCATTTATATATTGATAACATAAAATATTCTAACAATGGCGAAGTTCATGTATATTACATGCTCTTCCACGCAACCATCTTAAGTATTTAAATATACAACTAACTTCTTAATATTACATTTGCCTGCTGTTATGCTAAATTAATGCAAATACTACAATAAACAAGCTATAAATACAGGCTATAGAGAATCTTCTTTAAGAACACATGTTCTATATAAGATCAAGAGTAATGACAATAGTCTAAAAAAATGTAAGTTCATACCGGTCTCCTAAGTGACAACACATGGTTTCGACATCTGAAAACTTAAAGACGACTTAATTTCACTCGGTAAATCATTATATATTTTTATACTGTTGTAAGAAAAGGATCACTGGAATAAAGCAATGTGATGCTTGGGGATTGAATATCTGGTGCAAATACCACCATACTTTCACGTTTGATCAATTTACTATGTATGGGGGAGTTTTAGATTCATTAATTTTAAATATTAGACAGGCCTTATGTATATTAAAACGCTCATCTAAGTTCAACCAGTAGGAGTCACGAATGCAGCTGGAGACATGGTCAAACTTTTGAAGACCAAATGTAAACTGTAGGCACCAATTTTGAAGTCTTTGCAATGATCTTCTAGTCTTAAGCATGGCCAATATACTACATCACAGTATGAAAAAGAGGATAACACTAGTGCATCACGCAGCTTTAAATTAATTTCTTTTGTTAAGTATTCTTTATGTTTATAGAGAGTTTAAATATTAAGGGTTGCTGTGTTTATTCATTTAGAGACATATTGAGTAAATCTTAAGTCATTATCAAGAATTAGTCCCAAGTTACGGAAACAGTCGGTAAATTTTAAGTGCACCTCATTTAGAGTTAGATTGAAACATTTATTATTTAGGAGCACACTTGCATTTTTACCAAATTACAACACTTCTGTTTTATCTTCGTTTAGCAGTAAGGAATGTGTCTTCGACATTTTTGAAATATTTTGTAAATCTTCATTTATTCTTTGACAAGCAATATTGGCGTCCTTCAGATGAAAAGAATAATAAATTTGGGAATCATCCGCATAACAGTGTTGTCTACAGTGCTTTAAAAACTTATAAAAAAGCGCAGAGTAAGTTATATATAAAAGGGGAACCAGCACACTACCTTGAGGAACGCCCTTTAAGTTGGGCCGGAAAGATGACTAGTTTCCGCCATATATAACTCTTTGCTGACGATTAGTTAGCTCACAAAGAAAAGAACTGTATTTTTAGAAAAGCTAAAGTAAGAAAGTATTTCGCTTATCAGATCAAGATCAAGGGTATCAAAGACTTTGCTGAAATCTAATAGTACTAAGCAAGTAATTAGGCCCCTACCAGTATCTATAAAGATGTCATCGATAACTTTTAATAAGGCAGTTGTGGTACTATGTGCAGGTCTAAATTCCGATTGTATTTCAGGTAATATGTTATTTTGAGAAAGAAATTTAGAAATTTGGGATGCAATAATTTTTTTCATAACACTAGATGCTGTACATAGCAAGCTGACAGGCCTCTGATGAATCAATTCAGAGACAGCGTTCTTTTTAGGCACCGATACCACATTTGCTGCTTTCTAAATTTCAAAACACGTAATAGTAGCGAGACATAAATTATAAATACAAGTAAAATGTCCAATCAAGGTTGGAAGGATTAATAAAAGCATTTTTAAATTTATGTTATCTACACCCACAGCATTGCTTTTAAGTGAATTAAATGTTGTAATGACTTTATTCTCCGACACTGAAAATCACATGGCTCATTAATAAACTTTTGATTCTTATAGATATTTAAAATACCCTTGTCTTTATCCGAGTCAGATTGTGAGACAAGAGGCTATTTATTTGTAAAAAAAATCATTAAAGTCATTCGTCGTAGTTTCTAAATCTGACTCTTGAAATTTTTTTAAATTTGGAATTCTAAATCTGAAGTATTTTAGAGTTCCAAAATGCCTTTGGATTATTTCTATATTTAAAATTCAGAAATGCCTTTTTTTCAGCTTTGATACATTTATTGGTAAAATTTCTCATTTGCTTAAAGTAATTCCACGTTCTGTCACTTGCCAATTTTTTTGGCGCCTAATAAGCTTATTATAGTTTTATAAGAAGCAAATTGATCAAAAATTTGAACAAAGCTACTATTCCAAAAAGACAAAGATTCATTTACATCCCCCAGTAAGTAAAAGTAATTTCAGTGTATTTTTTGTATCTCAGCCATGAAGCAATAATTGTCAAAACTTGAGAAATCTCCGTACATTTTAAATATTGCAGTAGGTTTATCCGAATATTAAGCTTAATATTCTAAGATACAAAGTGATGATCAGAAATATCTTCCATATTTATCACTTGAATATTACTTACCAGCTCTGGTGTAGAAGTAATCATTAAGCCAATCTAATCGAATTTCTAGTTACCCGAGTCGGATCTTTGATAATGCGGGAGAGACCAAGTCTTTTGAAAAAGAAGAAAAGAGCAAAGTAGCAGGACATGTGGTTAACATGTTGACGTTAAAATGCCACCAAATAGAAGGACATCAAATTGCGGTGCAAAATAGGTAATAGTCTACTATAAAAATTTCAAGCACTCCTTAATGTTACCACTCGGACGTCAATAACAAGGCCCCAGACAAACATGTTTTCCTGCAACCTTGATGGTAATCCAAAGATGGTCCAGCATAGTATCATCATACCTAGGCAGATTTAAAACTTTAATTTAGATCAGTCCTTTGTTTAAAATAAGTTAGGACTATCTCAAATGATAAGTCATAAACTCCTTTCATTAAATCATTTCTTATTAAAATATGCCATTCAGTTCAAAATATAATTAGAAATATGTAAGATATACTCAATGAAATGGTACTGTTTTCTAAATAGTTTATAAAATATCATTAGGTCAAGTTTAACTTAAATGGTTTTTGAATTTTGATCTAAAAAGTACATGTTGTTTTTTGATACTTCTTTTCGTTAACTAACTAGATTTTTATGATTTGTTATTTATGTTGCAAAAATTTTCCATGCTAATAGGGTTTCTTTCAGAAAATATTATTTAAATAAAATTATTTTTTATCCTTCTAATAAATATCTACTATAAAAATATATGTTTAAAAAGTGTTAATAAGGGTGTAATTTCTCTTCCTTTGTAATTTCAGTAAAAACTTTTCCATTTTTGTTGTTGTTCATGGTTTTCTTTCATTATACAGTGTGAAACATAAGTGATAATAAAACTTACTTGAGTTTTAAATATTATTAAAATTTTATAAAATTAAATGCTTGAAATGAAAAATAAGATTGTCCAAACCTTCATGCAATCTTCTCCCCATCGATTGTGGCACACGTTGGAATATTCCTGGAATGTTACGTATGACATTAAAAGCATCTACAATTCTGTTTCTAAAATTATTTGCATCCGCAATTGGCTATAAATAAGCGATTACAGATATCTCCAAAAGAAATATTCCAGTGTCACCATTTAGCCGAGAAGGGAAAAAAGATGGTCTAATAGGATGATAACCAAGAATTCCTACCCAAGCATTCACTGAAAACTACTGTTGTAGAGTTTTTCTAATGACATGGGAAGTTTCGTAGTCCGAAAAAATATTTTTTTGAAGAAACCACCGGCATCTAATCGTGCAGGAAAATCTCTTGGCAACACTGCTTGCACCCATTAAACGTGGCATGGATAAAGTAAATTTGAGTGCAAAACCTTCCAAACTCTTTGATGGCTAATGTCAAACTGTAAAGAATAAAAGATGTAATTTATTGGGTAAGCGCTTGTGGTAAAGTCGACGGGCTTCTGCAGCATTTTTATCTGTAAGCCCATTAATAAAATTCATTTGAGCTGCTCCACAGTTATCTGTACACTAAAACAATTTCAACTAATAGTACCTGGTAAATGTTAATATAAAAACATCGAAATTTTCTCATCAGAGCTATTTTTTTTAAATAATTTTTAAGCATTTAATTTTCTTATGGAAGCCAGAGACCGGCCGAGATCTGATTTTTAGTTATTTTCTTTAAACGAAACAAGATATGTTTAAGATGTAAGAGGCAAAAAGGTTTTTTTAATTGTTTTATTTAAAAAAAATAACACTCTGTATCTCGAAAACAAAGCGTCTCCAGGCATATATGTATATGAACTTTTTACTTAGGAGTAATAATACAAGGAATCCCCCTTAAAATTAAAGTCATCACTTATGTTACACCCTGTATATTAAGTCTCTTAAGTTTGCATATTTATCGTTTTACTTTATATTAGTCCTAGAAGCACCCAAATCGAATGCTCTTAGTTTAAAGCTTTCAATTTTATTAGTAAAGTGAAGCTTCTCTAAGATCAAATTTATCTTAAAAAATATAGACAGTGCTTTATTTAAAACTTTTCTTTCAATCTATATAAATTACCTAATATTACCTAACTCAAATGCTACGTCCACGCTCTTTATAGTTAACACAATTATATCTCTAGGAGTTTTACTCTTCAAAAGCAAGACCGAGGCGAACTATAAGCTTAAAAATAAAATATATAAAGCTTGCTTTAATTTTTTTTATTTGAAATGAAAATAGAAGATATACACAGACAATGATGTTTTAATTATGGAAAATACATTGCCTGGCTTTGCAAATGGATCTTAAGATGTGTTCCTATAATATGATTGTTATTAGTAGTCACACAGTCAAAAATCCTATATTAATTATACGCTGAAAAAGATGTAACGAAACAAAAAATAATATTGACAAGAAAAAATAACTTAGAATTAAAGATTAATAAATTGATTATTGACTAGGTTAATTCAATTATCCAACTAGGCTTGGTTTATTGTGAGTAGTAGACTGGACATCAGTGATCTTGTATAGATCGCACCTATTTAGATTTCCACCAGCTCTTTTAATCCTTTCGACACGACTTTTAGCTGCTAATATATTTCTGGTTTTTATCAGTTAAATATATTGTTGGGCATCCTAAGAACACACTTATACATTTTTGATATTTTTTTTATTTTTTTTTTACAAAAAAATTTTCTTGGGATAAATATGTCTCTGCAGTAATATAATGTGGGACAAATTCATCCCAAAATCATCACAGCCATAATAAAAGTAGGTGTACTTGAAAAATTACGTTTGTTTTTATTTGGCATCAGGTGACAATATAACAAAAATAACAAACTCAAAAATATAATTATTACGTGTGATGGGGCGTGAAGCATCCAAGACGCAATGAAACCTGACATTGTTGGCAAACTATTTTGGTTCTTTTTTCGATTTTTCTCGATTTGCATCTGTTGCACCTATTTCTACCACTTTTTTTAATCGGTAGATGATCTTCTACATTTGAGATTGTCTTGACTTGTTTGGAAACACGCCTACGCTTACGAGATCTCTTTTGAAGTGCCTCGTGCCCTTTGAATGAAAAGCGCCCTTTTGAATGAAGGCATTTAAAACTGCTATCATTAGCATGCTATAAAAAAACCTTCTTCCACCATTTATTGCTCCTTCTGTTTAGATCATTCAAAGAAATAATCTGATCGGCATGATCAACGCCGCTCATAAATTTGTTATAAAAAATTATAGCTTCTGGACATTTGACTTCTTTTAGATCCCCGTCCTTCATTTTGCGCTGTATTATACCTGTTGAGCTATCAATGCAATTGGTCATCAACAGTACGTCTTATCTATTCTTTCATCTGGTAGCTAGAATTCGTTCTCGACACACGGCCATCTTACATTCTCCTGCAAATTTTGGTGTATTTTTTCTATGGGCGATGTATGTTCCTATGCAAGCATACTCTATTTGGTATAGGAGCAAGGTAGCCGTGAAAAAGCGATCAAAACAAATTACTAAATTTGGGTTTGTTATGGATTTTGCTAATTTCAAGACCACGCGTTCTCCAAGTGTCCCATCTATAAATTTATTTTCTTTTTCACAGTAGATATTAGTGTCATATACATAGCCGCTAATAGCATTACATCGAATCCACAACTTTATCCCCCTCTTTATGGGTTTCAGAGGGAGGTATTGCCTTAGTGAAGACCACCTCCTGACCTTGGTCATAGATTCATCTACGGATTAAAATGTACTGTCGGTCCTGGCAGCTAAAAATGTTTTTTTTAAACATTCAACCACATCTTTAATTTAGTAAAGTTTCGATGCATTTACTGGCTTTAAAGGCTCATTAAAATCAAACTTAAACATCAATAGCAAAAATTAATCTCTTGAAATTGCTTCTTTTATAGCTTCGTTAGCCAGTGACTTGTGTTTGGACCAATACTTGTGCATACTTGGGACACGATTGTACGACATAATTAGCAATGAGCTTAATAAAATTTTCATCTCACCAGGTGACATTTTTTGGTACCTTTTCTTTTTCGCAGATATAAATATCTTTGGTCAGGTATTTGTATAATGACCAATCTGCATAATTAGACTTTTTGGAAAAAGTTTATAAAAATACTGAATAATTATCGAAGATTGATCGATGTCCGCTTTTATAACAGGTTCTGGTGAAATGGAATGTCTAGATGTAAAATTCAGGTGTTTCTAGTCCAGTCAAATAAAACAGCGTCATTTTGATCAGTCAATTAAAACTGCTCAATTCATCCTCCATAAGTTTAACATCTATATTTGCGTCATCAATTTGTTTCATCATTTTCATCACATTCTGACGAAGACCTGCTTTCAGAACATGCATTATCTGCATCTTTACCATCATCTCTGTCGTGGAAAGGATCCTCTTCAACATCCGATAAATTATCAACAAGGTACTGCTAATTCACCTGCTGATAATCGCTGATTTTTTCTAAAATTTAATAAATAATTATTATACTACAACATACTGCAGGGATAATTATGTTTCACGCTCTAATACTGCTAGGGACATATTATAAAATCCTACCGCGTTATAACATGGCTGGAATATATATGTCCCACTGACTACTTTTTTGTGCTAAACATTCTATAAAAAAATTAAAAATAAATAATGTCAATTACCTTTTACTCATACTACTTGCAGCACTTCGAATACAGCCAATATACAAGGTAATTTCCGGTTTATGAACCAAAAACGCCAAAAAAACCTGTGCACACCTTGAAAGCCACCGGGCTTCTACGAGTATTACGTTTCTACTGCGAGCACAAATGCCGAGATTGTACGTCGTAGCTCGGGAATCCCGTTCGAGATATCCTTAATATTGAATTATCCCATCTCAATACATTACAAAGCGTTGTTTTAATTTTCGTGTTCTTAAAAAAATTCTTGGGACATTTATGACCCAGTAGTGTCAAAAGGGTTAAAAAGACTTGGATCATTTGATCATGACACCTGTTATTCTACCTTCCACTTAAACTAAGTTCAACTATAACTTTTTAAATTATGATAACTAGGTAATCGACCAGTAATGACAACATAAGAGGAGAGAGAAAATCCATTTTCATGTCCAAATAAATGCGCAGTTCTGAATTTTACTATTGTTCCTTATAAAAAGTTAGTTATTAAAAAGCGATGCTAGGAAAAGCATCGCTTTGATCTAGTCACAGATGTGTTAATTGATTCCCTAATAAATCATTTATGTATCTTCTAAAAAATGCAACAGTTCTGCCTATTAATAAAGCCATCGAAGTAAGTAAGGACCTCATCGCCGAAAATGATTTTGTGTCCAAAATCAACAGGTTGCTCGAGGATCAAATCTCGCGAACTGCCATGATTTTTTTGTTCTGAACGACCTCTAAAAGCTGGTATCGTATGTTTCTCATTACTCACCAAACCAGTACTTTCGAATTTTGTCAATAATCTTTTCATTCTGTCAACTTACAATCGGAAACATATTTTATTAATTCTAACTATTACTATTTGAAAGCCGATTTTTATAAATTTTATACCCAAATATTTTTCAGTATAAAAAAAATATTGGCTTTAGTCTTTTGCCTGCGAACCACTGCGATTGAAATAACCGAGAAATATGGAGAAAAGTGGCCTTACGTTTCTATTATTCTGGCGAATATAATGCTTTGCTATAGACGGCTTATCTGAGCCTGGGAGTTTAAAAACTAGTTGATTTATGGATGATTTATTAAAATGAGCATCAAAAATGTAATGATGTAAAAAAGGAAAAAAAATATATTATAGATTAAAAGGTTAAAAATGATAGAGTGACAAAAAATACTTAATCCTATAAACTCCTGTAAAAATTATGAAACTTACACCTATTTTAAATGATTATTTTTATATAAAACTAGTCAAAATAATCCAGTAAGTTTTATATAAAAAGATTACGGTGAATTTTAAAACCCAATTTAACAACTCTGTATAAATAATTCTGAGTGCGTGGGTAACATACGTATATATGCAAATAAACAACTCAAATAATGATGAACAAATAAGTGTTATGGTTTACCATTTGTTAGTTAACTTTATAACAAATATGGTAAAATAAATACTTTATAAATAAGTATCAATAGGCGTGGAACTCTAAGAGCTCTTTCGTTACGTATCATTTATTAATGTTCAAGAATCTCGTTGTGAATAAATTTTCTTTAGAAAACTCTCAGAAAAGAGAAGAAGAAAATTCTGTTGTTCTATGTCTCTTTTATTCTAAACGATTGTCGGGTCTGTTGCTAATTTGATGAGAATTGTATAATTCCATACCAACTAGAGACTAATGTATTTTAGATTATTTTCAAAAACATAGTTGTAGTCCAACTAACTTTTCACCTTCAAAAGATTTAACTTTAGTGCAACCTCTTGATATATAATTTTTACTACTATATTATGTTTATTAAAAATGCAAATATTTGACTTCCTCCGATTTATTGCTCAGAAAATTGCAATCTATATCTACATCTGTCATCTTTAGCAAAAGTACATATATGTTTAATAACCAACGATTAATTTTTAAGTGTCTGCATACTTCACATAAGATGGCTGCAATATTTAAAAGAATATGAATTTTTAAAGGAATATAGAAAATATCCTTTATCTAAAAATTAACAAAGTCTGAACAACCATCTACCCTTGCCGTACCGAATTTGATCATACTTTTTACTTATCTAAGAATGATAGTAAACTCTGAATAAACTAAATGGGATACTTGCGCATAACATTTCAAACTGGCATATTATGCTTACTTACAAGTCTAATGAAACATGTCAAGTAAAACTTATCTTCTGAGATATTATAGATTAGTATACTTATGCATTTTAGATTAGAACCTATCGCCCATTTTACAAAAATATTTAGAAATGATTCATGAATAGACAAGCTTCACCTGGAAAGTAACAGAGGCATATGATCTGAGTTTAGTTGGTATTACTGGAGTTAATGATCAATTAAAACGATTAAATTAGAAAAGGGCGCAGTGGCTATAAAAATGTAAAATACCAATGTAAATACGATGTAAGATAATTTTAAAATTGACTTACGCTTCGTTTAATAGTGTTACCTCAAAAATCTAGTTTTTAGTCGTTAATCTAATGTAAGGGACTCATTTGGGCTTAATGTATCACTTTATTAAATAATGAGTATTTAGTGTACCTGGTTGGTCTAACTACCACATACTTTATTAATTTTTTTCTTTGTCCTATAAGGAATTTAAAAGTAAAGTCACTCTGCTTACGTGATTGCCCACGCAGCTGTAGACATTGTGAACAGCCGCGTGGGCTAAGCTTGAGAACTAAAGGATTGTGTTTAGGAGTTTATTTGAAGAGTTGTGTAACTAGATATAATGTTAATGGTTGACCCCTTTACTATATCACAGTTTGAAATATGCAAAAAATTACTAAATAAAAATAAATTTTTATTATACGATTTATTATGGATGCTGTCTCAAGATTAATTTTAAAAATTATTAAATACTAGGTAGTTTAATATTAGCCTTCAAAGTTTTATTGACAAAATTCAAAACAGTAAGTTTTTTGGAAAACCTCATTTTTTTATTATCTTATATCCTATTCTGTATTGAAAATAGAGATACGTTTATATAAAGGAATCTCCGAAAAATATATACTTTTCGAAATATCGACTGCCCAATTTTAAATATTATGTTATGAAAAATCGTTTTCTGCAGTTCGTCGTAAGCACCCTATATACATAAGTGATGGACATCCCTCAGTATTTATTGTGTTAATGTTTAAAACCAAAAATAATTAAAAATATATATATAATAATCAAAAAATTTATTTCAATTTTTTTTTATTTCTTTAGTTCTATCAGTCTGTTGTGATGTCCCATTTGATTTAAGGCCATTTTTGGTATTTCAAACTATAAAAGTCGGTCTTCAAGCCTAAGTAAAATTTAAAGTTAATGAAATATAAACAACCAGATACTGGAAAGCGAAAACTGCTTGTACCATTGTGTCTGGGAAGCCGCACAAAAGAATATTTAATAAGAAGATTTTGTTTAAGCAAAGGGATTATTTCAGTGGCAAAAGAGAGACGAATATACGTCCGTTTACTTTTTGAATATTGTATGTGGGTAAGCAGGCGAACAGGGTTTTGTCGTTAGGAGTAATTGTATGTGTGTTTCGAGCCTTGCATGATTTAAGGAACTTAGGTTTTCAGGGAGAAAATTGAGACCGGAGTCAACATTGTTAAAGAGGTGAAGTCAAGTGCCTAAATTTTGAAATTGGGTGGTATTTTAGTTTGTTTTTTATGAATCTAATTCAGATATCTTCAAAAGTGTTTAGATTTCCTATATTTCAGAAATCACATGAGCAATATAATATGGTTGAGATAATTCTGTATCAGCCATGTTTCCATTTCGCTAGTAAAATCAAAGAATAAAAAGTTTTTACAAAATTTAATTCCTAACAAATTCAGTTTTATATGTGTGTTTTTAGCTTTGTTTTATATATGTGCCCTTATCTTTAAACTCTGGATTAAATACTTTTAATTCTAAAATTCATAACTTAGAGAGATTATTATACAATTATACAATATTATATAAGCTAATATTATACAATATTAGCTTATTGCAGTATTTTTAATTTAGTGAGCTTAAGAGTGTTTTTCTAAACTTTAGTCTGAGGTCGAGTGTATGTAGTTTGAGGTAAGGTTAAATTTAAAAATTATGCGTTTTCATCTATTTAACATTTAAAAATGAAGATAATAGATCCAATAAAATCATAAAATTTAACTATATGGACTTAAGGGTTTTTGGAGCAAGTGTCATATTATTTTAGAGTGCTCTTTCTACGTAAATTTGTCTATATGCATCCCGGATAGACTCAACAAAGACGTTTTCAATAGAGGTTAACTCTTAGCGGCGCCTAATTTAGTTGGTAAAAAAAACCTAGTGGAGCCAAAATATTTTTTTTATGAATTTTTGTATTTTTTTGTAAAATTGTAGTAATTTAATACATTAGTAATAATAAAAAAATGAAAATATGCCAAATCATTTTTTTGTTAAATCTGAATAATTCGGTGGATCATATTGTGGACCACCGCGACACAAAATAAAAAAACTAAGAGTAAAATAACAAATTTATTTAAAAGCTCATACAAACTTGGGTATTAAAAATTACGTTGCATGATAACTTTGGAAACACTCTTTACGTTTTCCCAAGCACAAAGGGACTTTACATATGAGACATACCCAATCCGTCCTTACTGGGTTAGCCTTAGTGCTACAAAGCACGCATCTTCTTCTGGTACTCCTTGTAGGTTGATGAGCAGATGACTGCTGTCTTATCTCTAAGGGTACGTAAGGTTTGTTTTTTTTTATTTCAACATCTGATGGTGCAACCAAATTTCTCTTTCGATTTACAAGCGTTTCTGAGATTAAACCGTTTATGACACTTCGTCTAAAATATTTAGCAGACATTTTTGGTAACTCCAACCTATTATAAGTAATATTGGAATTTACAATTGATGCATCTAATAAGTAAAAAAATATTAGATGCCACCACTTTTTACTGCGGCGGTCAATCTTGTAGTTAGAAAGTCTTTGGTCAAATATGTCGACTCCATTCATATTAGAATTGTAATCGATTATAGATTGAGGACATGGAATTTTAGTAATTTGTCCACTTCTTACCTTTCTTTTTACTGTTCCTACATCTTCTGGCTGATGAAAATTTGATAACATGTGAACACATCCACGGTCTTTCCATTTTGCAGCTAACAATCCGGCACTGCTTGTAAACCATTGCACATCACCGCGTTTCAAATTCTTGTCTGGTTTAAATTCTGGCATATGACGACGATTAACATTTACGATTCTAACAGCATGGATTTTTCTTTCTTTCAATTGTTGAAATAGATCGACGCTAGTAAAAAAAAATTAACATATAACACATGGTCTTTATTTTTTAAGTGTTTTATCAAATGCACTTTTCTATCGCACCAGTAGGCGATTTTCTAGTGTACAAATCAAATTTTAGGCAATAACCAGATTTATCAGCTACCATTCACATCTTATACCCCCTTTTGATTGTTTTTTTGGCATGTACTGCTTAAGGCTACTACGACCCTTAAATTTAATCATTGACTCATCAAATACAACTACTTGATTAGGAATTAGGCATTTTTCAAAGTTATGAGTCAACAGTTCTAGCATAGGGCGAATTTTATAGAGCTTATCATAGTGTGGGGAAGATTTTGGAGGCATCAGAGAATTATTATTCAGATGGAGATGACTCAAGAGCCATCCAAATCTTTTTTGGGTCATTACTGAGCTGATAAAAGCATCATGCAATTCGGGAGCAGTTGACCAATAATCCTTATAGCTGGGACTACGTTTGATACCCATTAACAAATTTATGCCCAGAAAAGCATTAATTTCACACTGATTTGTAGGGACATAGCTTTTCCCAGTTGAAAGTTTTTCCTGCTCGGCATAAAGATTTGTTTGAAACATTAAAGTATCAATAAATTCCTTAGTAATGAACAGTTCAAAAATCATATACGGTGTTAGATCATTAATGTCTTTGATAAACTGAGGAATTCCAGAAGGTTCGATAAATTGAGGAAGAGGATCAGGTCTATGAACATTAGACCAAACAGGAATTTTACCTTTTGACCACTGTTGTAGTTCGGAAAGGGGAATATTATCATTTGGATCTTCCTCCTTAGAAATCGGCAGATCTTCTTCCATATCTGTAATAACTGTAGGAACTAAAGTTTCGTCCTCTATATCGGAGGAGTCCATATCAATTTCTGACTCAGACCCCGAAGGCAGTGTATCGACATAAAATATATTGATTTGTGTGTTGACTTTATCGTAAGTCAAACCTCCTACCGTTTTTAATGGCAATGGCTCCATACCTGCAAGAAAATATTGTATAGGGCTTTTATAATTAGTGAAACTCAATATTCTAAGTGGAGCGGTGGTAGTAAAAAAGGACCACATAAAAACAATATTTTTTTTACAACATACTAATAAATATATGTAAATTAAATATCTATACTTACTGGAATGATGTAAGCTATCACTTTTTCAGGATCTAATAGTATTTATCAATTAAGACATAGATAACTAACTTTTGTTTATTTTAACCTTAAATTTAATTCGTAACAGGTGTTTTATCAATGCTGCTATCCACCGAATTAGAAATCTAACCGCCAAAGTAAAAAAAAAAACGTTAAAATGTCTACGTGGCGAGCTCCTGTAGGTGGTTTAAATTTTGTGCTTCAGAAGCGCATTGCAAAGCAACATCAAAATATGGTGTATTTTTTGAACCACCGAGCCTTTAAACCATTAATCAGGGTTGTTTAAATTTTCGACCATGAATACTTACCTCAGAGTTAAGGCCACCTCTATGTCTGCTCAAAAAAAGATTATATTAAATTGATTTCAATCACCTCTTGCATTGAATTTAGTCTTTTAGAACGAAAATCTAGTTCGTTTTTTGACACACCAATTTAAAACTCTATGAAACTTGTGACCGAATAACTGAAATAGAGCATTTTAATGATTTTCTTCTGCCTCCCTTTATTTTGGAACTGTTGAAACTTAAAGCGCTCTTTTTTTTCTTCTTTAAAGTTACATTTCAATCCAGCTTTTTTCGGCTCAGGGTAATTTATCTTCGAGGTCAAAACCAACAGAAGAAAGGCAAAGTGACCCAAACCAAAAGTTCTTCTTAAATTTTTTAAATAGGAATACTTTAAATTATTTTATTTTACCTGTGATTTAAATGGTACTTAGGACTTCCTGAACGATGATGACAACAAAAAGGATATACTTTGATGGATGCGAGTTTCCTTATTTAAAAACCATCTTTAACAAATTAAAGAATAAAGATTTAAATTTTCATAAAAGCTCTGTATACCACCTCACATACGGCGACTGTGAGGCTACGTATAAAGGTAAAACGAACTGTGAATTTAAAATGCGCGTACGCTAACGTCTAAACTCCCTTAGATCACCGAGTGATAACACGTTAACCTTTAGGCTCTAAAATTATAATTTTGAGATTAATACAAATTGTAAAATATACATTGTACTCCAAATCGTAAATCAAATCATACTTTGGAAGGAAGGCCCAGTTAATAGACTAATGATAGATTTAAATAATAATCCAATTAAATTTTAAAAATTTAATAATCCAATTAAAAATAATTTTAAATAAATAGCATGTGTATTAAATCTTTTTAATTAGCCGTGATAGGCCTAATTCTCAAAAATATCATACCTGGTGATAGCGCCTCGTTTTAAGTAATTTTAACTGTATAGAATACCATTTTATCATTATGTTCACGTGTGATGTGACCAATTGTCTTTTGTAATGTTATAAGAGTGACATCAGCTTTGTTCTTTCAAATTCTGTGTAGACTCTTATTTTATAATTTTTTTCCGATATATATAAAAATCCTCTTCAAAATTTTAGTGTCAGTGCTCGAAACGGGTCGAGGTTATTAAAGTTATTACCAAACAGATTGTAGAATTTAATTTTGATTTTCTGTCGCTTAAAGCCTAACTTGCGTTCTAACTGGCTTCACATCTAATGATTGTGACTAGTAGTGAAAAAGAGATGATATGTATGTTGAGACGTATTCCTTCAATAAGGTTTAGAGCTTTAAATGTGAACATTTAAAAAATCCTTGTATCCGTTTACTCTTGTTCTTAGGGGTATATATTTATACATAAATTTTACTCTTATGAGTAAGGAGCGCAGCATTCATCCAAAGAGCTTTGTTTTTAAAAAATTTACTAAGCCTCTTATTTTAAGCTTATTAGCAAAAAAATTCTGTTAATAATGACCGTCGTTTACAATTTTCTTAAATGATATCCGAAATAGTTCTTAATGTTTATTAACAATTAACATTATTGTTACTAGCCCAATGGAAATCTAATGAAGAATATCCTTAACTCAACCTTAAGCTCTGTTAAAAATTATAAAAAACAACCAGCTTCATTAATTTCGGTGATTATAATTCTGGCAAGCGCAGACATCCGTGAAATTAAGAACTTTACAGCTAATATGTTTAGTAAAAAATTTTTGAAAGAAATAGCAGATAAATTAACCACTATTATTGAAAAGAAACATGAACATCGATACAAGGAATAGAAAAAATTAATCATCATTAGGAGAAAAACTAATTAAGGTTAATGGGGATAACAAGTCACTAGGATCGTTTTTACTGGATGCCCAAGAGCAGCAAAGTCGCAACAAAAATCTGCGCATTTTTCGAATCCCATCAGCTGAAGATGAAAAACCGAAAATTTTAAATGGCAAAATACTAAAACTATTTAATTCTGATATGAAAGTTAATATATCAAACAATTCCATAAAAAAATGCCACCGGATTACTTCTAAGATTCTGGTAGATAGACCACAGTGCTAAAATCGAGAAAACTTCTGAAAGATCAAAACGGCTTCATTTATTTAAAAGTGCCGTAAATAATTTTACTTATAAATATATATGTATATATTATATTATGTATTTTTGTAGCTATTTTTTTCTTTTTATTTCTTTATCTTTACGTACTCAAGTAGTGGGCGAATTATTAGGCTTAAACTTGTTGCTTCTCTAAAAAAAATTATCGGTTAAGGAACATATACTTAACTTATTAGTATGATGTAATTGGTGTCTCGGAGTCCTGGCTACATGCCGATGTCAATAATGAAATCAAGTTAGATAACTATAACATAGTACCTCAAGATCGGTTGGGCCGAGAGAGTGGGCTTGCAGTATATCGTAAAAGTACATTTGATTATCGTGTTTTGCTTTAGGAACACATAGCATTTCTTGAGCATACTTGGATTGAAGTTAAAAATAAGTGGCAAGAAAATCCTTATTGACAACTTATATTGCCCATCCAAAAACTTCAAAACCCCTTAACATAAATTTTGCATATCGTAATTTACATAATGTGAACCGGGCTAAATTTATATCTGACATAGAATGGCACACTGTGTACAGCATGGTAGATATAGACAAAAGAATCGATTTTTTTAAATCAATCTATACCTGTAAATATCGATCTACATGCCCCTTGAACTAAAGTAATTTATAAACCCAAACCCTACGGCCCATGAATAACCCTAAATATAAGATTAATGCAGAAATTTCGTAACAGAGCATTAAAGAAATTTAGATAAAGCAGAGCAATCCCGGGATGATTGGAATACGTACAAATAATTTAGCGATCTTATAAGAGTGCAATAAGAGCTGAAAAAGAGGCATATTTAATTTTTAAATTTGCAAATTGTAATATTAAAAAACTTTGCATTGAATAAAAAAATATTGATCTTAGTAAAAAATCGAATACTTGGCTCTTTCTGCACTTACAAGAGGTCGAAAAACTTAATTGCTTTTTTACCAGCATAAATAATAAAAATAATAAACCTGATGATGAATTTGTCAATTTTTTTAAACAACACAGAATTTCTTCTAATGAATTCGAGTTTAATTTAATTACTCAGGAATTATTATGGAAGCAAGCTAACGTCATTCCTTTGCCTAAAATAAAAACCCACTAAATTTAATAATCTTTGTTCTGTAAGTATTCTTCCTGTTCTTTTAAAAGTTATGGAGAAAGCTATAAAACAACAAATTCTGAATTACAATTACCTAAATTTTAATAAACTGACAGCAGAATATCAATCTGGTTTTTATAAAAAAACCAGACTGATACAGTAAACTTGAGTAACTGACGATATTTTGTATGCTCTGGATAATATCCTAGCCACCATGTTGGTTCTTTTAGATTCTTCCAACGCTTTTGATTTAGTAAATCACAAAATTCTTTAAGCATTACTACATTATTTAGGTTTTTGCGGGTCGGCCGTTTCTTAAAAATGTTCTCATCTCTCTGATCAGAAACAAAGGGTACCATTACATGGCAACATTTCGAAAGCTCTGGATGTGATTATTGGCGTTCCCCAAAGTAGTATTTTTGGCCAATTGCTCTATACATTTATACATCACAGATTACAAAAATAATAAAATATTATAAATATTGTAAATACTATAACTACGCTGATGATTTAAATTTATTTTTCGTTTAAGCACACTGATGTTGCTCAAGCCAATTAAAAAATTAATACTGATCTTAGAAACTTACTGGCGGAAAGTCAAAAGTTACATTAAAAAATTAACCCCACTAAATCAACAGCTATTCTTTTCTGTAGCAATAGGAGCTGCCTTTTTGAGTAATTTAAAATTTCAACTTAATAACGACGAAATTATTTTTAAAAACAGTGCCAAGAACCTTGGTCTGGTAATCGATCATAAATTAACATTTAAAGAACATATTATGCCTAAATTAAAAACTGGATATTCTGCTTTAAGATCTATTTTTTCCCAGAGTACTTTTTAAGAGCCAACATTAAAAAAATGCTTTGCGATTCACTTGTTTCACCAATAAATGTCTGTGATACTATCTATGGGCACTGTCTTCATTATTATGACACCTATAGAATACAGAACCTCCAAAATTCTTTCCTTAGGCTTATATTTCGCATAACAGAAGAGCGCATATTTCTCATAAACTGAAGGACTCAGCATGGCTAAATATGAAAAATCGACGATTGCTACATTCTGTTTATTTTTTTTTTAAGGTGCTTGTAATATATTTGTCAGTAGCTACAGAGGATAGTCCACAGATGGACAAATAAGACAACCATTTTCTACCATGTTCTAAATTAGACTGTATTTTAATATACATTAAACGATTATACCAAAACGTACATATTTCCCTTCATGTCATCAACCTACTTAAACTAATTACAACAATACCTATAGTTACTTAATACTCTTATTACAGTTTACAATACTTACACATTAACCCTACGTGCCTCACAAAATATTTAACCTACTTATATTATATGTTACACCTGCCGCGCGAAGGAAAAAAAAACCTACATACAATGTGTTTATTATTAAAATTTTAAGAATATTGTATTGGCTTATTATTTTGGTCTCTAAAAGAACTATTAAAATCTTGTCAAAAATTATTATTGGAATTACTTCCTCAGAAATGTGTAGCAAAGCTTCTACCCCTACTACCATGTTCATATCGATTAGCGCGACTATTATAATAGAAAACCTGGTGATACTCCTTCCTGGCGGTAAGCTCCTTGTCTTTACTCCTCGTCTTTAGGTCCTCTTATAGCCTCACTTAATTTTGAATAATGTCGCGCTCTTACGATGGTTTTTAAGTCGTTAGTTTGCAATCCGTTGGCAAAGGTGGATATCGCTGGCTTCTTATTTATTCTGGTCAAAACAGCCAAACTGTCATCATTGCCATCTGCCTGACAAATAGTAAGTTTTACAAATAGCTCCTCTACTTTCCAAAATTCGCAATTGATTTTGAATCCTGCTTACTATTATTAAACTGAAAAGACAATGCTGATACTAACTGCTTTGTTATAAAATGATTTTTAAGATCAGCTATAAGAGCACCGCAAGAAATATAATTATTGTTAAGCTTTATTTGTGCATTTTGCGATAAACGAGTTTTTAAGATATAATTTATTTGCAACATTTTTCCATCATCATTTAGTAAATCCGCATATGATTGAATAGCATTAATAAATAACTTTGTTGTTGATTCCAGCCCATCCATAACCGGCAGCAGATTCGCCAATGTTTTTAAATCAAGTTTCTCCGACATAATATTATCTTCCGAACAACCACAATTACTATTTAGTATCAATATTATTTTCTTTTGATTCTGTAGGTTCTGGATAGCGAAACTTGGTTATCATTGATATGAACCGTTTATTCTCACTAAACTAAGCACTACCATACTTTATACACTAATTATGCCTATTTACACACGCAAACGCACTCACTATTATTATAACTTTTGACTATTTATACAATTTGTGCTCTAACTACTTCTGATTAGTTTCTGTTTGATTTTCCGCTCCCACAGAGACACTACACACTGTTTCTTCTTTCTGAATTGGTTTTCCCCATTTTGTTATTTTCTTTTGCTGCTTTAGTTCCGTAATTTTATTGGAATATTCTATGCCACTGGTAGGGTGACATGTAATATGTTCGTCGGTAGCTACAGAAGATAGTCCAAAGATGGACAAATAAAACAACCATTTTCTACCATGTTCCAAATTATACTGTATTTTATTATATAATAAATGGTTACCTCAATTGTTGTTACTTATTTCCATTATGTCATCAACCCACTTAAACTAATTATATTAATACTTATAATTGCTTAATACTTTTTAATAGTTTACAATACTTACACATTAACCCCACGTGCCTTATAAAATATTTACAATTTCGTATTTGTGACCCAATATCTTCAATATTACGGAGGGTTGTTGGGTGGGGTCAGAAATAAAACAGAAACCTGTTTACCTAAATGTCGACGTTTCGACTTGTATTAAGTCATCCTCAGGACACACACACAAGTCTAGGATAATTCTTTATAAAAGGAGCGTAGAATTATTTTTAACATGGGTTAAATTGTAGGTGTTATTGTGGGCAAACTAGAATCAACCATTAATTGTTGATTCTAGTTTGCCCACAATAACACCTACAATTTAACCCATGTTAAAAATAATTCTACGCTCCTTTTATAAATGTGTTTTAATTATAACTAAAGAAACCTAGACTTAGTGTCCTGAGGATGACTTAATATAAGTCGAAACGTCGACATTTAGGTAAACAGATTTCTGTTTTATGTCTGACCCTACCCAACAATCCTCCACAAGATAAAATATTTAACCTACTTATACTATATTTTACACTAGTTAGAAAGGTGACCTATCGAACAGATGTATACAATTTAAATATAAAAAGAAAAAAATTATTAACTGTTCCCTCTCACAACAAAGAAATGTTTAAAAAAAAAGTCATTTTCATTTGTAAAAGTGCATATTGTAAATAAATTTAAAATATTAGACTTTTCGGTGTCCGAGAACGCATTTAAAGCAAAATTAAGCGGAATTTATTCAACGCATATATTTTCTTTTTTTAAACTATTTAAAAAAAAACTATAAACATTAATGTGCAAATTACTGTTTTAAAATAAAATAATTTTAATTTTTTTTAAATTTTGCATGTAATGTAGGAAAAAAAGAAATTTTAAAAATGATATTATAGTTTAACCTTCCCCTCTCCTCTTTCTATCCCATCCTTTTTTTAGGTATATGTTCCTGTTTATTTAAAGTATAAATAAGTATAGTATTAAGTATAAATTATTACTATATATGAACAAAATTATATTGTTAAGGGTAACAAATAATATTTTTATTTTTTTTATTTACATTGAGATACCATAGTGTTATTCACTATCTAAGTACCTCTGTTTGTACTTTTTTTGCTTTTCGAGTGACTAAAAAACGTTTATATTATTATTATTATTATTTATTTTTATTATTAGTTGAATAAAATAAAAGCGGACTAAAATAAATCGGACTAAGATGTGTGAAAACCCCAATGCTGGTGGATTTAAAAGTTGACCTGAAAAGAAAGCTGGACGAAAGGGACTGTGATACGACGGAGAGTAAACCTGAGTTGCAGGAGTGGGTTTGTATAGCATTACTTAAGGAGGGCAATGACCTGGCCAACTTTGTTTTTGCTAGTGCAAACAATATCAGTGAATTGTTGCAAAGTTTAAAAAAAAAAATTTATAAAATCTTCCAACCTGGAAGCCAAATTGCTAGAAAATTCTGCCGCACTAAATCACGATTATCTCGGGTTAAGGTAAACAATTTAGAAAACAAGGAAGAGTTATAAGAAATTTTTTTAAAATTAATGGACGATAGGGTCCAAGTTGTTAAAAACAAAGTTGACGTCAACACAAGAAGTGATCTACATTGTAGATCTAGGCAGAAGACAATAAGGACAATACTAATTATCCGGGATCTGTTAGGCTAAAGCGCCTCAAACTGTCTTTATTTGATGATATTACATCCTGGAATATTTATCAGCGTTAGTTTATTGGCCACCACCCTACAAGTCCAATGTAACCTGAGAGGAGATGTTGTTGCCATCCTGTAAAGAATATCTCCAAAAAAATAAAAAGTGATCAACCACCTAGTGAAGTATTTGGAGATGCGTTATGGGTAGTGATACCTGAAACATGTCTACCATACGCAGCTGAAAAATCCGTTGCTAGAGGAAATCCATGCCAATATGTACAGAAAAAAGTGAGAAAAAGATTTCTCAAAAGATTGGCTTATTAGCACGGTAGACATGAGGGATTAGTGCAGAAAGTACGTTGTATATGTGGCAAGTATTAGGCCGCAGAAAAAACAGAAGGCTTTGATGCGTCACTACATCATTATCATGATGGACTCTGAAGTAATTTAAATGAGTTGAGATATACCCTCTTCCAAACCAAAAACCCTTTAGAAACGCAAACGTCTTAATAAAAGAATGGAATCGCCATCTTTATGTACTTTTGGAACTACATTTAGACTAAAAAAAATTCAGAATTTCTCCATATAGGAAGAAAATTCCGGTTTCCATGTGATCTAAAGTTTGGTTTACCGCAAGGAACCAATATTGCTGGGGAGGACTATGTCAGTGAGTTGCGTAGGAGATGTATTTCATTTGCCGATTTTAAGTGCGGATTTCCATTTAAGATACCAGCGAAACTAGGCTAACTACAGCGAAATACGAGGTGCAATAACGGTGACTTGGTTTGGCTCTTTGACCCTAAGAGATAAAAGGGTCTGTCACTGAAATTTTAAACATCCATTTTAGAATACGAAAGTCACCGAGGGGTAAAGCTCGAGCTATTCACTTTAACCGACTAGCTCTTTATTATGGAAACCACGAAGAGGTTAAGCTGATGCAAATCCAATCAGAATCGTATCAATTGAAGAATTCATTCTAATGGCCGAACAGTCAATATGGCATTACCTATAAAGTGTAGAAACCTGTTTACTTCTTCAGAAGAGTATGTTCTGGCATGTTATGTAGCTCAAGATTTACAAATAGTGTAGAGGTATAGCTGAAGTTTTCCGTAGAAAAATCGGAATAATTCTTGAGCTGTGTCAATGTAACCCCAGAGTCCGGCAAGCATTTAACATAACAGATATAGAGACTGGCAGAAAGATCTTTCCCCTATTTTGCAAAGAGACCCCATGCCAGTTGCCAAGCTATAAGGATGTTTGAGACGCTTTATATACTTTAAAGCAGGAGTTGTTTGCCGAGGATCTAAGCAGCTTAGCAATTCCAATCGATGGGGACTTGATAACCCGAACTGAAAGATGACTCGCAGCATTTTAGAAATGATCTTTAGAACTATTGGTGGCGAAATGTGCTTAGGAAGGAGGGCAATGTTACAATATTGTAAACTCCGAGAAACCAGCTGATTCTCCGTCATTTCAGAATGACAAGTGGCACACCGCACGACGTCTAGAAGGTTGAGGAGCAGCATTCATCTGAGTATATAAGGAGCCGCATTTTCGATAGTTGTCAATTCAATTAAATTAAGTCTGAAATATATGCACAAGATTTGAAAATAAATATAGTAAAAATAAAAATCTTTAGTAGTCGTAAGTGACCCTCTTTTTATAGTTAAGTGTGGAAATAAATTAGGTGATAATTTTCGAATGAATTCACACTTACAAACAAGAACAACGATACAATATTTTAATTTGATTCCATGATTTGATTTTCGATTTCAATGATGATTTTAATTTAAGTCTTGTCTCATCGCTATTTAAACATCTAAGTTAACCTTTACAAGTATTCATGTATAAAAAATTTAAAAATCATTATCATATTGTTAAAATTAACTGTCTATAGCAGCTAGCAATATCGTTATATATTAACTAGTAATAATAAATCATTACATACTACTGGAAATAAAGACAATTTTACACTTTTACTTTTAATAACAATTACCAATAAAGAATTACAAAAGAAAATGGACTTTCAAATTAAATTTGTTTTTTTATAATCTAAAATAGTATGTTAAACATTTTTCCCATAATCCGTTAAGCATATCAGTCATGCGTCAGGTTTTGTTCTAACTTATGCTTTTATTTGTGCAAATAGTACTAGTTTCATAAATTTTCAGCCATATTGTAAATATTTTTGAAACTGGAGTCATATTTAGATAGGCACAAGAAAGACTAAATATAGATTATAAGTGCAAAATATGACATCCATAAAAAAATATTAAAGTTAATGATGTTTTCAATCCGAAACATTACAGTTTAGATAAGATTTTAACTCAACATATTTTTTAGTAAGAAATGGAAAATTTGTTAATGAGTTTCTGGCTAATGGAAAGGCATTTGACAACAGTCCTTTCGTAGTAATCAGCCGAGAACTGGAAAGCCCTGGATCAATGAATCCTTTTTGGTCAAATGGATTGTCCGGTTTAAATAAATTATGAGGGCATCGAAAATAGGCCTAAGGTAATTACTTGGTAATCGATTGCACAAGAACAATATTATAATGTAAAGCTCCATGATAAAGGCCACGCATATAGTTAACTTGTGTGTCTCTTCGAGGGAAAAAGAATTAACCTCAAAAAAGCAGAGCGTCTACTCTTCAGGCGAAAACGTAACATTGTTACCATATCCATTTTTATACTTAGTAGTGAAACTTTGGCACACTGCTCAATGCATTTCTCCGGAGAGCGTGCTCCTAAAATACTTGAAAAACTACGGTATTTTTGTTCACACTGGATTTAAGACTTTCCTGAGATGATCACGCAGATATTAGGAACTAAGGTCATCTATGCACTTTGATCTTGCAGAAGGAAATTTTCCGATTGGCTGCTCACGATCTCCCAATTCAATTTATTCAATTAAATACCAAAATAAAGATATATATATTTTTTTATTTCAATACAGCGTTTACTGAAATATTTAATTAACTGTTACAAGATATTCTCATGTCTCAAAAAATATATTTAAATTTAAATGTAAATGCTTTTTGTATGAAAATTAATAAATTATGTTTATTCTTTTCTTTTAAATAATATTACAAAAAATATTTAGACATTAAAACTTGCTTAAATATAATATTATGGTTATCCTTGTATTTCTAAAACAAAGCTGTTGGCGCAGTGATAAAATGGAATCGATGCGGGGTTTCTGAAATCTGCTTATCTTCAATCGATCCCATGGGGTTGACAAGTGCGACATTGGGGGTTAGATAAAGCCGTTCAAGCCGCAACCCTGATAGATTATATTATATTGAATGTCTCTCGTATGTCGAGTATGAAGGGAATAATTTTTTATCTTGGCTGTAATCTGTTGTCTTATTTTATATCTAAATATTTCGTTACATACAGAAGCTAAAAACTGGTTTGAAAGCTATAAGCCACGGTGTATAATTCAACTAATTATTCTTTAAGAATAGAAGTTTTTTGTTTAAATAGGACATCCTGTATAGTATGATGTTTTAAAATTATTAGATATATTCTGAATATTTTTTGTATAGCAAACCATATGTCTAAAGTCAATCGTTTATCAAATATGACTAATGAAACATGAAATTAAACCATAACAATTTATTTTAGATTTCTTGCAACTATGTTTAATTTGTTTTCCACTTCAGTCAATACATCCTTTTTAATAAATTACAGATATTGGGTAAACGAAAATCTTCAGTGAACCCAAGAATACTACACACAGCGCCGTCGAGGAATTAATGTGTGGCAAGTATTGTGAAAAAGTGAATCCTGTGAGTCTTTTTCTCGAAGAAACATTAAACGCAAAATAATACTTTCTACAATTTAAACTTATCCCTGCTTTAGTTGTCTTCTTCCCTGATGTACAAAAGGCTGATATAACTAGTAACGAGATATGGTTTCACCAAGACGGGGCACCTCCTCACTTTTCCATCGAATAGACCAAATTTTACTTCAATTAGACTAATCATTCCGCAACTGATCGAAAATGTGCAATTGGAAGTTAAACATTACCCACTTTAAAAATTGATTAAAGTAAATGGACAACAATTTAAACATCACTTGAAATAAATATTGTATCAATTTTTATTTTTTAATGTTGTATGTTTCATTAGTCTATTACGTCAAGTTTGTTAAACTGCTGACTTAAGTCATATGGTATGTTATACAAAAAGTATTTAGAATCTATAGTAAAATTAAGAAATATTATGATATACAGGGTGTTTTATTTTAAAAAGTTGATGTTGACGCCATAGTTTCTACTTGAAGTACCCTATATTGGATTTTTTAATTGCAAAAAATGGGCAATTGAATTTTTTATTACAAAAAAACGCCTGAATTTTACATTAATTTGATCTCTTTACTAAACTAATATAAACTATTTTAAACAGTAGTACAGTAGAGAAAGATAGTTGCCTTGGTTATTGCCAGTTTTGATATGGATCTGTTACAATGGCTATTGTATTTTCAGCTAATAGGTGAAGTACCAATATTTCTATAAGCTAGTTGAAGAAATCGCTGCTTTTCGTATACCTAGAGATTTTGCTTCCAATATAGTAAATATTTTTATTAACAGAAAGATTTCACAAAGGATTCTAGGTAGATTGACTGGATCTAACAAGCCTACCTCAGTGGTCGGCTCTTTCGACTCCTTCTCAAAGAGACCAACATACGACATTGACGAAACCAAGGAAAGTCAAAGTCACCATTACACAACACAATACATGTTGAAGTATCAAGGTGTATGTATGGCTTTTAAAAGGCCTGATAATGCTCTATATAGAGCGAAACACATGTAGTCTATTATTATAGGGAGAGTTTAAAAATTCTGTGCAAATAATTTAAGAGCATATTGTTAAGGTTAGTTTTTTCCTATAAATATGTATTCAAAAAAGCTTCTCCTCAGAGCTACAGCCCGCGCAAACTGCTTGACGCAAACCGATTATTTGGAATCGTAACAAAAAATATGCAGCAATTCTTCTAAAAATTTGCATGTCACCGTGTTTTTGCATCCTTTTTTAATTTTTTGTCCCAAAAATGGTGTAAATCCAATTTTAGGGGAGGATTCAGGGAAGCTGACCCTTTTAATAGCCCGTATCTTATATTTCTTTTAAGAAATTTAAAAATCTAGCAACACCATCTAGTTAGTCATGAAAAAATCTAAAATTTTTGTCTTATTTCGATATAATTGAGAATTTGTAAGAAAATCGCCGATAAACGAAATGGGAGCATTATTGAATTCGATTAATCTATCAAATTAAAAAAAAACGAAGTGGGCTGTGACTACTTTAATTTTTGTAAAAATCAAATTGTTTTTATGAAAAAAATTAAAAAAATAATAATTTTGATTTTTCATGGCTAAGTAGATGGTGTTCTAGAATTTCAAATTTCTTATTGGACACCAAAAGTACCAAAAGTACTGTACTAAATATAAGTATTTACTGATTCTCAACACAACTGGTACAAATATTTTTAAGGTGGTCTAGACAGGCCCAATTATTACATTTGTAACACCATTTTCTGCTCATTTTGTTACGTTGCCGCCCACACTGATAGCACTGTCCTCGTGAACCGGTTTTATCAAGTTGTTGCACTACCTCCTCCTGGATCTCAATAAGTAACTTAGCTCTTCTGCGAAGCTCCCTTGGGAGGGTTACGATGCTCGCCCTCCATTCTATTTGTAGTTTTATTAGAGCCCAACTTAGATTTTTTAGAAATTCAACTCTTTTGGTATTTGTTGTTGAAGCTGCACAATGGTGCCTATAGATATAGAACGAATTTATTGCCGCTTTATTCAGAAAATTATAAAACAGTAGCATGGGCCATCGTCTTGTACTACGTTGCACGTTATTTTTTTGACACAATTAATCCAAAAGGTCAACCTCAACTTTTGTCATATTATAAAAAGTGACCATCTCTGGCTTTTGTGCTTCGCCTGTTGAAGCATCTATGGCTCCATCAAAATGCATTGTAGATAATATTAGAACTGCTTTACCTTTTTTGCGGCAGTAGGCTACCAGACTACAATCTTTCTGAAATCCAAAGATTAACGAATTTATTTGTCGGCTCTTGTTTGGTAAAAAGTCTTTGGGTATTTACCTCTTATTTTGACGCATAGTACCAACATACGTGAGGTTTACACTTTGTAGCTTTTTTGCTAAGGAAAGGCTAGAAAACCAGTTATCACCAGTAATGTTCCTATTTGTTCCTCTTACTGGTTCCACTAAACGATGGACGATATCTTCAGCGCATTGCTAATGCTATATGGCCCATCTGGCTGCTTGCCAACATATGGTTCTAAGTTTAGCGCGTAAGCTGTTTTCGAGTCGACAAGCGCAAAAACCTTTAAACCATATTTGTCAGGTTTACTTGGAATATATTGTCGAACATCTTCCTCGAAATGATAATAGCTGCTCGTCGACAGTAAGATATTTACTTGGACAAAAATACTTCTGAAAATTTTTATTGAACAGTTCTATTATTTTTCGAACTGGTGCTAGTTTATCAAGGGCCTTTCTTTGTTCCCTATCCCGAATGTCATCAAACCTTAGACATCTCAAAAGAAATCTAAAACGCCTTTCCGACATACATAAATAACATGATTCGAGACCGTTGCTTTTTGAATTGTCCCATAATTTACTGACATTTTTTTTAGAACAGCGTATAGATCCAATAAGGTATAACAAACCGATAAAAGCTCGAGCCTCTAAAGCATCAGTCTCCCTAGCATCTCTTTCCCTTCCAAATTTAGCACGAACTTTCTGGATATAAATATTTGTTGATTCTACAATGGTCCCAATAATGTCCTCCTCCAAAAATAAATTGTAAATATCAATTTCTGATTTCAACTCGCGAGCTTCTTTTCTTGGACCTGGCAAGTGCGTTATAATATTGCAAGCCCATGTTCTAACATTGAGAGGAAAATTACCTTTTCTCCACCTCGTCATTCCATGCTTCGCAAGATATGTATCATTATCCAGCATCCCTTCATCTTCATTGTCCAGACTTTCCTCGTTAGCTTCCTGTTCACTATCTATATCATGTTCGCTCTCATATACAAAATCATTATCCGATTCGCTTTCGTTTTCTTCCGGTTCACTTTCATCTTCCTCTATTTTATTATACTACCATTGCAACCATTTCATGGGATCTTTGCTACGTTCGTTTCTTGATCTTTTTGGTTGTCACATTTTTGAAAATCTAAAAAAAAACAGATTTTTTACAATTTTTACAGTAAAATATTATACAGATTGTGCCAGTTAGAAATTACAATGACCAATTTTTGCGCCAATGCGTGGAACAGAGACGGGAGACTGTAGAAAGCAAGACAGAACTTTGCTCCGACATCTCTCGTATTTGTTTACATGCATGCGTTCTCTGTCTAATCTCGATCTGTCTCTGTTTTATACACTGAAACTCAATTAATAGAATCCAACTGGCAAAACGTTTACTTACATACATATTTTACATAAAAAAGTATCAATTTTAAAGGAAATTAGACAATGCAAACTGCGATAGTAGTAAAAACAAATAATACTTACCAAAATCCAATTTGATAGCACTATTAGTCGCGCGAATGACCAATGTCATCCACTGTCAAATATGTGTGAAAACCCAAACAACTGTAACGAGGCGACAACAACTAATAACTGATACACGTACCTAAATCACTTGTAGGAAGGTACATAGAAGCTCGCGTGATAAATCCTAACCAATGAAATGCAGTATTAGACTAATGAGGCGTGGATGACCACTGTCATCCGCGAGACTAATGAAGGGTTAAAAAGAAACCATCTCACGTGTCTTTGATACTACGTCTAGCTCTTCTGGATTAAATAATAATTTTTTTGTGGAACTTCAGGATCGCTAAAGCCATGTCAACAATGTTGTCAACAACTTGCCTTAGCAAAATAAGAGCTAAAAATAAAAAAGGACAGTGTAAAAACTTTCTTGAACTCTCTTATTTTTTCCAATGTAGAAGTGAAAATGCAGTCCGAATGGGAAAATCTGATACGATTACGAAATACTGATGGCCTACAACGCAATAATAAATGGCCACAGAGATCGTTATTCGCTGCTTGTTATTCGTTCCAGAACCAAACTAAAAGGTAGAAATATCTACATAGGTACACAGTAAGAGCTGAATTAAGAGAAAGATTGTCGAATGGAGAAAGAGACTTACAGATTCGATGTTTTCAAGGCCTTTCTAAAATTATTCGAAATAAAATAATAGGCTTAATTTTGCTAAAAAGTTTTTTAGTATTTTACCAGAACACTTAAGGCTTAAGAACTAAGTTGGATGTGCTACAAATAAACTCTTCAGCCTATCCATATGACATAATTGTATTAACAGAAACTTGGGTGCATAGTGGCATGAATGCAGAACTTGGCCCCACTCACTTTAAAATCTACCGCCAAAACCGTTCTAGCATTACCAGTCTCTTCAAGGGAGGAGGAGAGGTTTTAGTTACTATATATAAATCTATACCTAGTAAATATCTTAAAGTTTCAGATACTATTGAATTATCTTAGGAGCTATATATATCCCATCCAATTCGCCAGCACAATCTTACATGGCTCTGTCTGAAACATTGAACTCGCTCGTCGCTTGCCGAATTCAAGTTAAATAGTTGTCTTGTGGAGGCTGAAAAGGGTCTTAGGTTTAATGCTTTTTATAGAGATTTTAAGTCTGCCAATTTTTAAGAGATTGCAATATTTTTGGATTATTTTGACTGGGGCTTTTTACTTTTGAGTAAGCCTTTTGAAACAGTGCCAAATATTTTTTATGAAACTATCTTTATTGCAATTGATATATTTGTACTTCTTAAAAATACTGGCCTAGAAAATTCCCAGTGTGGTTTTCAATTGAACCTCAAAATCGTATAAAAATACATAAAAAATTTAATAAAGACGATCTCCTACCGACTATCAGGATTTTTCTAGGTTGAGACAGTTATGCAAGGATCTGACACAGGAATGTTACACACATAATATTTACTGCACTGAAGCAGCTATTAGCTCTAACATACAGAAATTTTGGTAATTTATTAATCAGAAAAGAATTTTTTTTTTCAAATACATTAAGATATTTAGACAAGACAAGTTGTGCTGGACAGGAGATGGCTAACATGTTTGCTGATTAGTCTACAGTATAGTCACACCATAGCGTTAATGTCACTCATAAAATATCTGCATCCGATACCCATATCTCTCATTTTCACAGTAAGATATCAGATATATTTACTAAACTCTCATCTTTGAATTAAAAATATACAAGGGTCCTGGACAAGATGGTGTGTTAACTTTATTCCTAAAAAATGTAGCCTTAATCTCTCCAAACCCTTATACCACATCTTTAATCTCTTTCTTCAAACTAGAGTATTCCCAGATTAGAGAATTTCCTAAAACCTTTTTATAAGTTAGGCGATAAAACCACTGCTACCAACTATCGTCCCATTAGTATACTCAGTGCAGTTCTTAAAGTATATTTTATTGCATAAACTTGAAATGATTGATATTGATGAACCTTTATTTTCCTTGTTGAAGGCCTACTTATTTGATGGTAGACTGATTGTTAAAATTGATAATTTTCTTTCTAAAACTATTCAGAAATATTTTGGATAATTACCATCATGTAGATATACTTAATATACTACATATGGCTCCCATCACTATCCGCCATAAGAGGAGGGATCTTATTCCTTTTTACAATATACATGGAAAATCCGGAACCTCAGAGCTACTTCAGAAAATCAATATTTATGCTCCACTAAGAACAACTAGAGATACTAACAGCTTTTATTACCTAATCCACCGTAATAACTATAGTCTTAATAATTTCCTTACTAGAATAATGAGACTAGCAAATTAACATCATGAAATTGACCTTTTCCAAACCTAAAACAAATTTCTGTTATCCCAATATTATTAATTATTATTACTTAATGATTTTCTGTATATTACCTTTAATATGTAGGCTTTGCCTGTTTTACAAATAAACAAACAAGTAAATAAATAACTGTAGTTAATATGCCAAATAATTGATTTCCTTTCAGCAATTTGCGCGGACTATAACCATGACGGGCAGTTTAGTACACACGTTTACACGGTAGAATCAACAATGCGATCAATCGGCGTTGCGATGTTGTTGTCCTTTTCTCCAATATATGTTATGTATGTACATTAATTTAACTTTGAACATTGACTTTTTTATAGAGTATCTTATCATATTCTATTATAAAAAAAAGTTCATATATTATTAAAGGGGAATAGCAGTATTGTTTTGTACCTGTCAAAATAAGTGACAAATTTATATGATATTATAAACTGTTTTTCGCGATTTATACATCCGAGATGTTGCAAGCAAAAAAACTACCCATAGTTTTCCGGCAATGCTAGTTCTAGCCTTTTAATATTCTAAGCTCATTTTGGGTGTGAAAAAAGATAGTAGTCCTAGCGACGATAGATATATGTTTAATTTATCTTCTAGTGAACTATATAACAATTAATTATATGCCTTTTTATATTCTATCGTGGGTAGTAATGATTAGATTTATTAGTAGTAACATACAAACAAGTACTTTTATAAGTCAAATAAAATATGTAATGAAACTTATAAATTAAGGGATTAAATATTAAAAAAAAAAGTTGCTTCGTAGTTTGTACATATACATATAAAAATATAAAATAAAAATATTTAAAGTTAAAAATTCAAGTTGGCCATCATTAGAGATTAAAAGGGTTTTTCTAGAAGTTACCTGAACAAGGTTTCTAAAAAGAAAAAGTTGTTGTGGTAATTTTTTTGTCAGATTATCATTTGTTCTTCCCAGGTTAAGCCCTCATCCAAGAATAGACCAAGAAACTTTGCATGCTTTTCACCCTGAGGTAATAAAGGGTAGGGAACATTAGTATGGTTGCGAAGAAAAAAAATTACACTTTATGATTTTAAATTATTTAAAGACAGACGGTTCGCCAGAAACCATTCAAGAAGATTTTGTTCTGATGCATGGTATGGCATGATGCACTGATATTGTGAATTTCTGAAGGATGATAACTTACATAAAAGGTAGTATCATCGCCAAATAGTACAGTGTTGAATTCCTAACTTAGACAGAAAGAAAGATCATTTATATAAATGAGAAACAGTATGGGACCCAACACTGACCTTGTGGTACACCAAACTCTAAATGTTGTTTTTCAGAGTTATACTTATTGAAATGGACATGCTGTTCCCTGTCTAAAAAATATGACTTAAGTAGCTGAATTGTACTGTCCTGGAAATTATATTAACGTATTTTTTTTTAAAAGAATGGTATGTATGTTAATATACAGAAAAGAAAATTACTGATAAAATGGTCGATTGCCAAGGTTGTTGTTTTACTTTTACGGAATCCAAACTTGTTTATTGAAAAAAGGTTGTAGGTAACAAAGTATTCATTGATTTGATTTTTTTAAAAATTAATGTAATTTTCTTTAAGAGAATGGTATGTATGGTAGCATACAGAAAAGAAAATTACTAATAAAATGGTCGATTGCCAAGGTTGTTGTTTTACTTTTACGGAATCCAAACTGGTTTATTAAAAAAAATTTATAGGTAACAAAGTATTCATTGATTTGATTTTAAAAAAAATTAAAGCAATGAATACTTTGATGTCTAATTACTAAATGTCTTGGGTCCATTCTGTTGAGCTTTTGCGTGTCTTGTTCAATATCCATATATATTTGCGAAAATGTTCTTCGCTGGGATTTTGTTAAGCAGTTACCCAGCATTCTCTATACGCAGAATTTTCAGCTTTAATTTTTTCCATTTCTTGAGTGTGATTTTTTTCGTTTTTGACTTATACTTTTTTTATAGGTTACTCTCTTGTGTTTTTGATTTCAGGTATTTGGTTAGTTTTGATCTGCATTCTTTTTTATGCAAAATACTGCTTTTTTCAGTTTAAAAATCTTCAGTTTCCGTTTTATTATTTCCTGTTATTATGTCTTGTAAGTTTCGGCATATTTCTGCCATGTGCGTTAAGCATTTATGAAATTTTTACGATCATAACCAAAATACTTAAATAACCAAAACTTAAACTATGATGAATTAAGTAAAATAAACTATTTTCAGAGTTTTTATGTCAAATATATTTCCTAACTTATAAATTATCTTTCTTTTTACTCTTCTATTGTATGTTTTATGTTATAATATAACTTTTCATTAATTAAAAATTTGAAATTTTTAACACACTGTTACGATTTTTTACTTTTTCATATTTATGTTTTTGTATTTTAAAATTCCATGCTTCTACAGTAGTCTTTTATACGTGTAGAATAGTTAGTTAATTCAACAAAAGAGTAGTCTTTTTAGCGAAATTTAAATCTATTTCCTTATGAATATTAAACAATCGGTTTCAGTTTCCGGTTTTCTTATATTAATCGAATATTTTTTACTATCCATAACAACTTATTCAGACAATAAAATAGTTTAAAAAATTGGTTTAAAAATTAATCGAAAACCTACACTTCAAATTAAATCAGAACTGAAATGTGGGATTAAGACACATCCCCTAATAATAGCTAAATAAAAAGATAATTAAATATTAAAAATTATACAATAAACATCATGTTTTATTTAAAAATGTTTTCCATCATTATCTTTGAGCCAATTTGTAAATCTTACTTCACTTAGTATTTATTAGCACACATATTGCTAAAAAATGTTCTAAAGAAAACTTATATTTAATATTATCAAACCTAACTTTTTCTGATAATTGTTTACTCAAGAAAACCCTACATTACTCTTTAGTTTCCAATCTCGGCCTTTATTCTTAATAATCAACCATCTCTGTTCACGAACTTCCACATTTAACTCGAAAAGTATTTAAAAGGCCTCACGTCTTCTGGCCATTTAAATGTATCCAGCACTTACCCAGAATATATCGTTCTCCATTACGCTTTGACAGTGATAGATGTTTTTATTTCGCTCAACGAGTAGCCTTTTGCATGAAATAGTCCTATAAATATGTTCCCCATTTAAATAGGGTGAAAGTGTGTTTTTAGTTCAGATTTAGATAACAAATTGAAAAAACCCTTATTAATTTTTTTAGAAGCCAATTAGCTATTAAATTACAAATATCTATTAAAATCTTTATTTATTTGTTTAACATAAAAAACAACATAAAAACAGCGAATATTTGTTAAAATTCTTTAAAAATACATCTTTCCTTAACTTGTCATCATTTCGAGCAAGTTTCTCTCGAAAAATTCTTAAATATTTAAAAAGAGATTTTTCGCAAGAAGTTTAGCACCCTTGTCAAACAAAGACCTGTTTGCCTTACGATGCTTTAAATCCTACTTATCTTTTTATACGTGACGTGACACGCTTTCTGAAGTAAATTCTTTTTTGTTTGTAATCATTACCTGTTATTAGTAATATTTTCGAGTATTGTTAAAATATAAACTTCTATTTAAATAATAAACCTTATGCTATGTAATTATTTAATTTTCTGTCCATAGGGTCTCATTAATAATTTTTTTATGGGGTAGAGTATTATTTAATAATGTGATGTTTGAGGGCTAAAGAGTCAATACAATTAAAAGAATTTTTTATGCAATCCGACATTTTTTTTATCCTGAAATAATCCGCTTTTTGCAAAAAGACTTTACAAATCCATCAAACTCCATTTGATTTTGAGTACACCTATCAAATTTCAATAGGTCGTTTCCCTCTCAGGTTAACAATTCATTAAATGCAAAAAAAACACAGTTTTAACTTATAAATTATTACACAACTAACAAAATATTTTAAAAATATTAGTAATGCTGTATATGTATAAATATAAACATAAGCTCATACTAGTAATAAAGTCACAGCCAAATAAACTTTCTATAAACAAGCCATACTAAGTCCAAACTCAAATTTAAAACTAAATTATTTGCCATAAAAAGTAAATATAAAAGATATAGATAATATACAGGGCGTCAAAATGAGAAATAAAAAATCGTTTTTTTTTTAAGTAAGTCGAGTGCTTCATAAGATATCAAATTAGAATTTGGTGTGAAGGGGTTTTTTGGAACGAAAAATTGAAATCCGTCCACGAATTTGCTAAACCTTGCATACTTTTTTTGTATCCCTGTATTATAAAGTTCTAGTAAAACATTCTAATAATTACTTAAGATTTTTTTATAAGAAAAGTATTTTTAGTAAATATCGGTCTGAAAATCCGTTTATCAGATATCTTAATTTTAAAACCTAGATAATACTTTCTAAGCAAATTGGCTGATCTCAAGAACCAGTAGCTTTTTTTAATTACATATTTGTATTTGGTGTGTTTTCTTACAACTTATAAAACCATAATGGCTCATAGACTAAGAAATTTACCCTTTTCTGAAATGGCGGATATGGTTTTGATGTGTGGTAAATTTTATATATTATTGTAAACGGTAAATACGTGTCAATTCTCAAATAGGAAAATGTGACTCTAATGCTAGTTTAGACGCTAGACGCCCAGACATTCCCAAACTGATTTCATCCCAAAAGAAAATGTTTTTTAAATTTGATTAACCGCCTAAGGGAGACTGGAAGTTTCAGCGAAAGACGAAAGGATAATTGCGGATGACCTCGTGCGGTTCAACCAGGGTAAGAGGGAGAAATTTTAAGAAATGTCGAAGAATCACCAAACATTAGTACTACGTTTTGGCTGAACGGGTGATAAATATTGAGAAAACAGCTTTACCCATTTTATTTTTAAAAAGTACAGGATCTTTTATCCGATGATCCTGAGGCAAGACTTGCTTTTTGTATATGGTTATGTGAAAAGAATAATAGAAATGTGGATTTTATAAGGGCGATTCTGTTTACTAACGAAGCCACGTTCACAAGAAACGGAATGACAAATATCCCTAACGCACACATATGGACTAAAGAAAATCCTAGGACCATAGTTGAGACATATCTTTACATAAATTTTAAAGTCAATGTGTGGGCAGGTGTTATAGATAACTTTCTTTAAGGACCTGTCATTTTGCCAGGAAATTTGACTAGTGATTTATTTTTGTTATTTCTGCAAGAAATACTGCCCGATTTGCTTGATGATTTAAGACAAAATCTTTGGTTTCAACTCTACGGTGCTCCGGCTCATTTTGGTATAAATGTTAGGAACTATTTACATCAAGTATTTCCTAATCGCTGGATTGGTCAAGATGCTGTTCCGTGGCTACTAAAGTCAAATAACGTAGTAAGACAAGATAGGCATGATGGCTATGGCTGGATGTGTTGCAACTTGCATTAAGAGAAATATAATTTTTAAAACTATTAAAATCTGTTCATCGGATAATATTCAATATATTATAATGGAAATAAGTAACATTTATTTAGCTAATATATATTCTAATTCACATATCAACTTACATTCAGACATTTTCAAAACTCTAAATAAAAGCTATAAATAATAATTTAGAAAACACCGTCATCATAAGAGATTTAAATTTTTATCACCTCTTATGGGATACCTGTACCACCAGTAAAGGTGGAAACATAAAAAATGATTTCATATTCGATATTGAACTGGTGATCATGATGAGTGCAAATCTAGCGTTACAGGTCAACTGATACACTATTATGGATTGTGGTAACAGTGATCATTTCCCTACCTGCATCATAGTCAATAATGACAATAACAATTTTATTCAAAATTATATTGTAAATGCATTCAATGCTAAAAGTCTTCGTAAAGCCGACTCGGATGCATATCATGATAAGATTGTATTGCATCTATAAGTGATTTAAGCCTTAATTTAAAGTATGATGAATTAATCGATATTACCAATTTAGTAGCAGACCAGGTCATTCCAGTGAAACAATGTGGCTCAATCATTAGGAGAGGCAATATCTGGTGGGATATGGAATGTTTATCCTGTGTTGAAGTAAGAAAAAACGCATATTTGACATTTAACCAATTTCCAATAATTGAGAACTTTATTAAGGCAAAAAAAATCGTTGCTTAAACAAGAAAGAAATTAAAAATCAAAAAAGAGAAAAATTTAAAGCATTCTGTGGAAACCTAAATACGAGAACCTCGGGAAATAAATATGTCTGGGATAAAATAAGAAACTTTAATAATAACTTTAAAATAAATAAATTCCATGTAAATGTTGCCGACAATCTCAAAAAATCTATCCTCATAAATATGTCGGATATAAATATTGACCCTAGTTTTTAATTAATGCCTCCAAATGAAAACGAAACCCCTCCTTTCAAAAAAAATCATCTGCATTAGGCATGAATAATCTTTCATATAAAATGTTCTCTCACTTACCTTTTAAAGCTAAACAAATCCACCTTAATTTTTACAATAGAATTTTACAGGGAGAACCTCTACCAGATTCATGGAAACAGTTTCACATCATTTCTTTCCTCAAACCTAATAAAGACTCTACGCGCCCCGAAAATTAGAGGCCAATTACTCTAGCATCATGTGGGTCCAAAATCATGATCAAGGGTCGCTTAGATTGGATGTTAGAACATAGAGTAGAATATACTAATGAGCAGTCTGGATTTCGAAAGGGGAAGGGATTTTATGACAACATAGCTTTTCTAACATTTTACATCTTTAATGCCTTTCAATCTTCTGAAACGGCTTTAGCTGTTTTTTTAGATACTAAAGCAGCCTATGATAATGTTAACACTTATCCACTATATAATAAACTTCGATTATTAAATATCTCCAATTGACTTGTAAATACCATTTTTAATGTACACAAAAATGGATTTTTTTATTGTAGGGGTAATGACCGGTCATCTTTTGGGACCAATACTATCTGCAACAGGATTACCACAAGGATCCCCTTTAATACCGTCTTGTCCAACATTTATATTAAAGAAGTGTTTCTTTTGAATTTGGGTGATATGTTAACGGAATATGCTGACAATTTGGTCATTGGTAAAGGGAAAGAGTGTGTCTATTATGGCTAATAAAATTGTTATAAATAAATACAGTATAAATATATTCCTAAACAAAAATAGCTTATTGCTTTTAATTAATGAATGCAAAGCAATGTGGTTTACTAGAAGAAAGAAAAATATTAACCCTCCACCAATCACTATCAACAATGTTATTATCCCCTTTAAACACCGAGTGAAATACTTAAGCATGTGGATATAGGACAATTTGAAGTGAAACGTACATATAGAAAACATAACCAACAAAGCCAAAAAATTACTCAGTGCTATAAAGGCAATATGTAGAGTATGATGGTACAGATCTAACCACTCTTTTATTAACCTTGTTTGCCTTAGTTAGGTCTCACTTAGATTTTGGATCCATATTTATTAAACGTTGTAACAAGACTGTACTTAACATGTTAGTTGTTGTATTCTTTGATGGTTTGGGAATTTGTTTGGAATCCATGAAAACCCCCTCCAGAGTAGCACTAGTAGCTGAAGCATCCGTGGTAGACTTGGAATACAAAAGGAAACTTTTAGCAATTAATTTGATATCAAAGTTTATAGTTATTACAAATCACCCCATCACTCAGCTCTAAAATAATACTAGAATGAAGTTAATTCATAGTCCGAAATTCTGGCAACGGGATAAAGTCCTCTATTTAATTCTGACACTTCAGGAGTTTCGACCGTATATAAAATGAAACAGTAGAGGAATAACATTCCGACGCCTCTAAACAGAGTAATAGGGTAGGGTTCGGAGTTTCCATTCCCAGTTCAAATTATAAATTCTCATCAAGGTGTAATGGTATTTACTGGCGCTTACTAATTTTTTCTATCCCCTCTCGATCTTTTGGGTTATTTATAAAGTTTGTAGTTGGTTAGCCAACCATTATCTCGGGCGTCACCCTCAGGTTTAATGTGGATGAAGGACCACGGCCTATCGGGTAGCCTTTAGACAGTGGAGAAAGTAATCCAGGTCTTCTGTGTGAGTAAAACAATAGGCAATATTGCAACAAAATCACATTTATTCATCCCAAAACCTAACATGTCATCTCTTTGCTAACACTTCTCAATAAGCCTTACATACGGCCAAGTTCAATACGGTACGGTGCGGGAAGAGGAGGGGTGCAATGAAGAGATCAGATACAGCCCAGAGAAAATAAAGTATGAAACGGTCGGTATTAATCGGAATGGTAAGCGGTAAGTCACCCACAGGGTATTTAAGTGGTCTAATATAAATGCGGTCGCTCGTAACCTTGGCCAACTCTGTTTAAAATATCGGTAGACGCGGTCTTAATTATGTAGGTAGAAGATGGCAAGGTTGTCAGGTTGGGAATTATGGGATAATATCCAATGCAGGGTGATACCTCGTAACGGTCCGACACGTAGCCTCCTAGCACTTTTAAAGGAATACACAGTGTTACCCCGTAACGGTCCGGCACGCAACCCCGTGTATCCTGTGGATATTAGGAATAAGGAGATAATGTCCAATGCAGGGTGCTACCTCGTAACGGTCCGACACGTAGCCCCCTAGCTCTTTTTAAGGAATACACAGTGTAACCCGTAACGGTCCGGCACGCAACCCCGTATATTCCGTAGACACACACTAGGAATAATGGGATAATGCCTAATGCAGGGTGCTACCTCGTAATGGTCCGACACGTAGCCCCCTAGCACTTTTAAAGGAATACACAGTGTTACCCCGTAATGGTCCGGCACGCAACCCCGTGTATCCTGTAGACACTAGGAATAGGAATTTGCCCAACTTCTTACCTATTATACTTACATGCTGACAACAGCGGTGGAGTGAAGGAGCGGGCGGCGGCGGAGCGATGTACGGTACTGTGGGGCTTACCTCGGTCGAACTGCCACTCAACGGACTGCAGAATGTTGTTGTTTTCCACTGGTTCTCCGGTCTAGCAGTTTCACGCTCTTGCCGGTTTTATGATGAGTTTTATGCTGTTTATAGGCGCCTATCTTTTGTTTACTGGGTCGCATCAGAGTGCTTTGGATCTTGACGGCGCGGAGCACGGGATTTAACTGTCGGGAGATGGTGCGTGTGTGGTTATATTTATATATTTGGCGGGACGTTGGTATTGGCTGCGAGCCCAAACGCAAGCCCCGCCCCCCAAGGTGAAATCTGTTGGTGCGACTTTATTATTTACTTTTGCTCGTTTTTGACGGTGTGAACCGCGTTTCTACCGCATTGTGTTTATGCGGTAGATTGGGTTGGGTGTCGTTTCTGAGTTTATTTTTGATTTGGCTCGTTTTGGAGGTTTGGGTTTAGTACGCGTGGAACGTTTGATATATTAGATTTTTGAGAGTTTTGGTGTGCTTTTTGTTAAGAATGGGATGTTATTTAGAATAAAGGTGTAAAAGAAAAGATATGAAATTAAAATTTTAAAAAGAAAAAACAGATAAAGAGATGAGATTTAGCTGAGGCTTTTAGTTTAAGGTTTATAAAAATTGCACTTTCATGGAAGTTGGAATTATTTCAGCTGATGATGTTTAGGCATTTGGAGAGGGCCCCTGGGTTTTCTAATTTGCGCCTAAGAGCAATTTTATCGCCGGGTTTGAGTTTAATTTATTTAATTTTTGCATTATATTATGAATTTTTTTGTCGAGTACATCATCAGGCATGCTTAAGAGATGTATCAGACCATTATTTTGGGTAGGCCACCCAGCTTGTTTCGTCGAAACTGCTGAGGTGCCCGCCCCCAATATGGCCCCCATAGGCTCCTCCCCCTTATTTCTAATGTTTGTATTGGTTTTTTTTGTAGCCTCAGCAAAACTTATAGTGTTTTTTTGTTTGTTTAGGTTTATGAAATTTGGATTTTTTGGACAACGCCAAAAGTTTGCAGGGTGGTCACCCCCGCAATTGCAGCACTGTGCCGGCGAAGTCCTCTCTTTCTTGCATTCGCTGTAGAAATGCTCCTCTTTACATTTGTGGCATCTCGGCTTAGCGGTGCAATTTGTCATTGAGTGACCATACTCCTGACACCTGTGGCATTGTCCAATTTGTCTGATATTATCTATAGTGTAAGTTTTCAAACGTTCCACGCGCACTTTTATTTTTAATATATTGTCGATTTGGAAGATGTTATCCCTCTTCTTTGGGTACTAAAAATCTGATGAGGTCCGTGGGCCTTTTTCGACCTGGGCCGGTATTGAACCAGCCCAGTTCTTCTGGCTCGAACCCCATCAACCTCAGCTCCTCTTCGACTTCTTTGAGGTTAAAATTTCTGTCTAATCCACGTAAGATGACATTTAGTTTTCTGTCCTCCTCTAGGAAAAAGGTGTGGAATTCCACTCCCCTTTCCCGGAGGAGGCCTGTTAAAGCCCTGTAATCCTGGGGCGTCTTTGGGAAGAGCGCCAAACCCAACCTATCTTTTTGTGTCTTAATTAAATTAATTTTGTTTTCCGCAATCATCTTATATTTAGCTGCCCAGTTTAACGTGTCTCTAATGACTACTTTTGGGACTTTTTGTATGTTGGGTTGGACGCTCTTCCCCGCCAGGGAGAGGTCATTGTGTTGCATATAAAGCGGGTTCTTTTCCTTATTTGTATCTTTTTCATACATATTTGCTTTTCTTTTGCCTTTTTTATCCACCGTCACAAATCCCTCCTCCCCCTCATCTGAGGAAGCCGGAGTGTCAGAGTCAAGGTTTTGAGTTTTTTTTGTATTTATTTTTTCATCAGAGACCTGCATCTCATCGTCCTTGTCGGGCGATGAGGTGCTTGCCTCCTCTCTCGGTCTTTTACGGGATTATTCTAAATCCAGTAGTTTTTGTTTATCTGTCTCCATCTGCCTCAGATAAGCGGTTAAGTTTTGATTATTTGTAACTAGATTTTGTTTTTCATTTTCTACTTGTTCGAGTTTTTCACTCAGGAGAAAGACCTGCCTCTGGATCACAGTTAACTGTTCTTCAAAAATTTTTAGTTTTTCTTTCAACTGTTCATTTTCTAATTTTAGAGTGATGTTTTCGCTTTTGCCTTTTTCCAGCAGCAAGTCCTTCTCCTGAGATTCCAATTCAAGGGTTTTTAGCTTCTTCTGGACGAGCAAAAGTTTTTCACCCTGGAGTGGGGTTAGGCCGGCGCTGTGGCTCGCCCCCTTTACCGGGTTAGTGTCAGAAGTAATGAAGGGTTTATTTGAAGTACGGGATGGGGTTGACGAGGGTTTTTTGAATTTTGAGGACGAGGATTGGCCATCCAAAGTCTTACCCCGCTCGGTCTTCTTTTTGGTTCTTATCTCCTCGCTTTTGCAGGATCGGTCGGTGGTGTATCCGTCTGACGTATCCATTTGTTCTCTTTCACTTCTCTCCGCCTTGTCTCCGATTGAACGGCGATGAGTTTGCCCCCCACTGACGATGGGGGGCGAAGGGACGCTAGGTTCCGCCGTGTTTTTTTTTCCTTTTTTTTATATTCACGAATTTCTTTTTTGATTATTTAAAACTGAATCTATATAAAAATAATAAGAAGAATACTGATTGTTTATTTAGGTTTAACTCAACTGCCAACTGCTTACGGCGTCTACTGTGAGAAATGGGACTGCAGACTCCCGGTCAGTGCATCGCGTTATATAGAGCACGGACATGCGCGTTACTTAGTAAACGCGGTAACAGTAGTGGTGGTACGGACACGAACGGTACGAGGTATTAACGCGGTGATAAATGAATAATTAACGCGGTCGCGCGTTTATTAACAAAATAGAAACTTTCCTAACTTTACTGGTCAAATCTTAGTTATCAATATGAATCTTGAAAATGATTAATTCAAGTTGGAAAAAGAACCGAGTAATTCTATAGATAAATAAGAGAATTACAGAAAATTTAGTAACTTCGTTACAAAGGTTATCAGCCTGTCTCAACATCTATAAAGCGGAAATCGTTGCAATTTACGATGCAGTAAAAACTGCAATAGAAAAACGAACATTCTTTGAGCGAAGTCACAAAACTCAACAGTAATCTTCTTTCTTAATCTGCAAAGATAGATCGCTGGATTATCATAACAAAGCAACTAACTAGCATACTGGGAAATTTAGAAGAGGGTACTCTGGCTAAGATTGGATGTAACCTAAATGACAAATGTTCCCAGAAAAATGCTCATTGACATAAACGATATTCTTAAGATACTCAATAATACAAATAAATTTATTAATAACTTTTCAAACAAATGGAATTATTTAGTTAAAACATTACAATTATAGTAAAATTCAGTTTGACTTCCCCTATAAAATATGGTTTGTCAATATTAAATATATTGACAGAAGACACATCACTACCATTATTAGAATGCGTACTGGTCATTGTCTTACCAAGTCACATCTATTTAAAATAAATATCAAAGATAATCCTCTATGTGACTGTGACTTAAATCACATCTTCTTTGAATATCCATTAAATGCTATACCCAACATGTATAAAATTTTTGTTCAAAAAAAGAGATTATCACCATTATTCATTCATGATATACTTCACACTCCAAATAGTGAAACTATAGAAATAATCATGCATTTCTTAAATATAAATAGGATCAAACTTTACAGATCAATCCGCTTACTATTACGCATATTCTTGAATCCTAAATTGTGTTAGTGATATTAATGTTTTCCCTGTTACCTTTGTTCTTATACAAATGCCCTCCATTTTGGATAATTCCTTAATAACCATAGGATGTCAATATAGTATTTTTTTGCATTAAAGCTAAACACAAAACAAGACTTATAGTCTCAGAATAAGTCGAGAGCCAGACAACAACGGATCTCACACAAATTGAAATTGCCCTGCAGCAAAGCCATCAAGAGAACTAGAACAAAAAAAATGTTTATAAATGTATCTTTTACTATTAAAACTGTGCCGAAAAATCAAAATAAATCGGCTCAACGCAATTCCATAAAAACAAAAAATCCATTTTTTTTCCGGATATTTGCATTACAAATGAACAAAAATCTCTCTAGTGTACATTTACGCTTCTGTACATATTGGTATTTATTGTAATAAGATAGATATACAGTGCTTTTATTTCAAAATAAACCACTCTTAATACCTTTAAAAAAAAACGTCAATCTAGATATACAGGAAGACGTTGTAAGCAGCTTAAAAATGTCTATTCAGCAGTGCCAAAAAAAATTAAATCGGTTGACGTATCAGCGAATAGTGAACTAAAATCTCTCGTAATAATGAATATTCGACTCGAACGACAGATTCATCAGAATCAACAGATCAAAAAATGATACAGAAATGAGCCATGAATATTATTCAAAGTGTAATAAAGTCAAATGTCAATTGATACCATATTAAATGTTTTAAGCATTATGTCTGTGAAACAAAAATTTTTCTTAACACTTTAATGACACATCCTATATTAATATTTATACGTCTATATTATATACGTCTATGAGGAATCGAATTTCTTACCCTGGACAAAATGTACGCCTTATAGCCATACAGTCCCCTACAAAAATGAAAGAGATCCCTCAACAAAAAACTAGCATGTATTTATCTTAAGTAGGACACCCTGTAAATAGATCATATATTTTAAAAATAAATACCTTTTTCAGCGACCTGTTTTACTATTTTAATAAACCGATCCCAAGCGATCTATCGGTTTTAACCGCGGTTAAGCCCTTGGTTCACCTTGAACAGTCCCTCTATAACATAACCAATCGTGTCCGCTTGGACGTGTTTGGTTGAAGTAACTTCGCAATTTGTCAGTTGTATTTAGAAAGATAATTGTAATTACCTTCTTAGTAGTGAAATTAGGGCATTTTTAAGTTAATATGGAAAAAAACAAGAAAAAGTATTGTATTACTTTAGACAGAAATTAGAGGTAGTTACTGGTACTCTAGCATATAGTTTCACTGATATTTCATCCCATCTATTATAAATTTTTGATTTTCTTGTCACGAAGAGCCGGTTTAATTTTGTTCATTAAGAGACTTACTAACTGTAAAGTAGACTCTAAAAGACTGACTAACTTAAATTCATTAGAATTTTGAGAAATTTAAAAAATAAAAATGTCATGATAAAAGGTGTTAAGGAACTTAGATTTAGAGTTAACTTGGAATAATAGACAACCTAATAAACCTGGCGGTATTATCTCACCAGAACTTGCTCAAATAAAATCAAGCATATTTCAAGAAATGCATTGAGCAGACATTCGGCAGTAAATACTAATAATATATTTATTATAGTTTCTTGTGTCGCTCATAGAGCCTTTTAGCGGCACCTTTAACAAATAACCATAGAATAATTTAAGTATGATGTTTATGTATATAGTATGAATTGTTTATGTGAAAACGGCCAAACACGTCAAATTTGATATTGAGGACGGTTGAATGTTGACAGAAACTGCGTTTCTCTAAGGTAATCCTCCCAACCAATTTTTTTAGAATAAGAATAGGAACCGAGTAACACCTCGAATTAGAAGTAATTTTCTTCTCTACATAGTCCTATTTTTATTTTATCAATTCGTTTCTAATAAATATGGATTCATATGGATAAAAATAAACCTTATTTTAAGTGAAAATAGATTTAACATTATTATTATTTGTTTAAAATTATCTTAGTTAACCTCCATACAAAAATACTATTGTTGTTTAAAACATCTGCGTACAGTAGTGAACAGTTCGAGCGTTATTAACTGACATTTGTTAACAATATTATTTCGATGATCTTCACAGGAGGCAAGCTGTGTACCAAAGACTTTCATTCTTAGATGACCCCATAAAAAAATCCAAAGGAGTAAGATCAGGAGATCTACCTCTCCAGCTAATCCATCGTCCAGGAAATAGATCATTCAAAAAATTAAAAACGGTAGCAGCATAATGTGTACCCGATCTTGTTAAAATTTGTATTAATAACAAAAGAATCAACGATATGATCTTCCAGGATATATGATTTACATCTCAATATGACCCAAGACTAAAATTTCTGTCACTTCATTTTTTATGGATCTTTCTTCAAACTTCCTCATCAAATCCATTACATAAGGATGATTTGCTCTTTTATCCGGATGATTATTATTAAAAGCACGTGCTGCTTTAGCAGACTTATTTTGTTATTAACAAAGACCAACCAACTCAATCCTTTCTTGAAGCATATAAACCATTGGTATTAATACTATCAATTTCACCAGGACTAGATTAAACAAATAATGCATGCTACTGTTGTTATTGCTCACTTTAACAAAATACCGCTACGAAAGTAAAAATAACTAATCCAACAAAGGCGTCGAAGAATGTCAGCCACGTTTATTCATATTTCTTGAGAACGACCTGATAAAATAAAAAATAAAAACAGGAGATATAGAATATAGAGAGTAAAATTACCTTCAATTCAAGATATTATTCAACCCCTAATCCCATTAAAAAAATTAACATATGCTCTCCGGTTGGTAAGGGGATTGACGTCAGATAAACACTTTTTCCGTCAATAAGTGTTTTCGCCTAAACAATTTATTTTTTTAGGATAGACTGTTTTGTCTTGGACACCTTGTCCATTAATAATTGTTAATTGTATGTTATCATATTTACCAATGCGTTTAACTAAATGAAAAATTATCTGAAATCAATTTAAAATTAAGTGAATTAACATTATAATCTTAAGAACGTACTAATCTATTAAATTTAAAAGTTCCACTTCTCGTATCTTAGTAAAATTTATGTAACAAAGTCACAAATGAAACCCAGGCGAATCGAAACTTGAAAACCAATCGAATAAAAGCAATTCGGGTAAATGAGAGAAATCAGAAAGAAGCCACTTTGAAACTTCTTCGAGAAAGCAATCAATGTTGCCGACAGACAACTGGCCTGGAGGAATGGAAACCATGAAAGTTTTTCTAATTTTAACTGTGGCATCCGATGGGGAAACTTTTCATAAAATTAAATTTTTTAAATTGGTTGCACATTTTCCCTGATGGGGAAATTACGAACCAGATGGCTCGAAATGGAGTTTTTTTATTTAGTACCTTAAAAGTTTCAATTTCGAATTTTTTTTGCTTTGAAAACTCATTTTTTATCATTAATTTCATTTTAAAATATGTGAACGAAACTCTATATTTAAACCAATAATCGTTTAGCCAACCAACCGCTAAATCAAATTTAAATCTCAATAATTAAATTTGGTAAAGGTCCCGCAATAAATGCGGAATTTTATATTCCTATAGAATAAAGCAAAATTGAACAAAAAAACCCTAAATAATCTAAATTAAAAATCAACCGTCCTACGCATGATGATAAAATCCAAAAAAATAGATAAAAACCCTTTTTGGGGTTCGAAATAATTGATATCATGTTTTCAGGATTCGGTCCCCCATTTATTCGCGGATGATATGTCCAGTCACGTGACTGTATATATCTCTTCCTGCGGCTGACAGTCCCGTGCCGCTATGCGGCGTTAAGCAACAGTTTTCATTCTGCCGCCACCCCCTTCATAGGCTAATTTAAAATACAGTAGCGCACCATTGAAAAACCCAAAGTATTTACAATATATAGGATTAACTCGTCAAAAGGATATACCAAAAATTACCTATAGAAAAGTTTCATAATAAAAGAGATAGTAAAATATGACAAATTTGCAAAAATAAGAATGTTAAATTTTCTGTTAAGTATGTATAAATACAGAAATTCTTGTTTTTTTTGTTTACTGCTATTACCATTTATCAAAATTAATGTTTTTGTATGATTTTCAGTAAGAATCTTCTGGTATCAGTCTTTTAATATTGCTTAGTGTATTTGTCCGATAATTTTATGTGGAAGAATGGCACGTGCTTATGAAAACAATGACCTAGTCGATATAAAGTTTTCCATAGAGAGTACCAATCTAATTCAACCGCAGCATGCAGGTTATATGTGGAAAGATTTATTTTAAGAAATCATCGGGTCCCACGTATATTTATAAATATCTTCATTAAATTTCGTGACAGACGATTTTTAGAAGAACAATGAAGAGACCACGGTGAAACAGCTGCCCAACCTGAAATGTTATAAATTGTGTCGAAGAGAGAAAAGAGTATTGAGGTGAATAGTAGAGCCATTGCAATTTAAGTTGAAGTTTCTTATAGTAAAGTATGGAAGACAATTTGACAAGAACAGTATTATCCTTATCATTCTCAACGAGTATATAACGTTATAACCTAAAGATTATCCTACAAGAGTTGTATTTTGTCAGTGGTTTTTAGAGCTGCTGAACCAAAATGTAATCAATTTTGTGTACAGACGAGGCCCCATTTACACGAAAAGTGCCAAATTTCCACAACAATTATCTTTATTAAAGGTATTTTGACTTGATTACCGAATTGAATGGGATTATTATTTGTGCTTGAGCATCCCATGTTTGCATATCTATTTGTAATATTCTTCTCTTTTGAATTTCGTATAATCCTCTATTAATTCATTTCATCGGCGCTCATCTCTTTTCCACTTTTATTTAAAAAACGTACGCTTGGCTATATCTTATACCAGAATGTGAGCTGTTGATTATAGTGTATATGGTATCTGATTTCTTCATGCTTATTTTTTTGTTCGTAAAGTTTGGGATAAACCTTTTTATCTATTTTTTCTTTAAAAAAACTATTTTTTCTACTTCTGCAAATATTTTATCATAGTTGATTCGCTTACAAGTACCTCTTTCCATTTTGGGTTTAATAAAGTACCTACATTTTTTTAAATAAGTAACAGCGCTGCTATTGATGTACTCGTAGTTATATATCATTTAAGAATATTCACTTATATTATATTATACTAATATTCTGCCGTATATTAAAATTTTGTTAACATAATTTAATTATAAAGGTGCAATTAATATTCATATCAGAGCTACATACATTGCATTCCAACAAGTATCGTTGTATCAGCAAATTACTGATACTATTTTTTCATTTATTAGATTTTTTTCTTGAATGAATGAACGTGTCTGCTTTCATTTTATAAACCTTTAGTTAAAATGATACTTACAACAAGCTTCTCATTTTTTGGTATTAGACACGATAAAAATTAATTGTAAATATAGTGTAGTTTTTTAGTATATTAGATTTAAAATTCTTCTGCTAAGAACTTTACTACCTTCTATGCCTTTTTATTATATTTCTTTATATACACGATGTTACTTAAAAGTATGTCATAATTTAAAAGGGACATTCCTGGACCGATTTTAAGTGGAAAAGTTCATATAAATATGGGTCCTAAAATGCTTAGTTTTTAAGATACAATGTGTAAAAGTTTTTTATTTTTTTTTCGTTTTTAATAAATTTTTCAAATACGGTTTAAAATATTGAACTGAATTTTGGCACAGGATATTATGGCATAAAAACACATTTTTTAGATGTTAACCTATTTAGCTATGATGAATTTTTAATACAATTTTACAAAAAAAATACTACGCCATTGACTTACAAAAAAATTACGATTTTATCTTAATTATCAATCAATTATAAACAAAAAATTCCTTCATGTAAACATCCTTCATATAAACATTCATCGTCGTCTGGCTGAATCTAGGAGTTTTAAGGCTAATTCTGCCGAGGGAAGGCCCCGTACAGTTAGGACACCGGCAGTTGAAGAGGCTGTCCTACATGCAGTCGAAGAGGATCCGAATACAAGTACACGAAAAATTGGTATGGTATCGAACAGCTGCTACAAGACGGTATGGGAAATTTTAAGGGATTCTTTGTTATATCCTTTTCACATACAAAGGGTTCAGGCATTGCTTCTTAGAGATTATGAACTGCGTACGCAATTTTGTAGATAGTATCTACAAAAAGTAACACAAAATCCTCAATTTGGTGCGAACATCTTGTTTACGGACAAAGCTAATTTCTCCAGAAATGCAATAATCAATTTCCATAACAATCATTACTGGGCTCAAGAAAACCCTCATGCGATTACAGAGACACATTTTCAGGAACAATTTTCAATAAACGTTTGGATCGGTATCGTATCCGATCATTTAATTGGACCATCTTTTTTACCAGGACGCCTTAACGGACAGAATTATTGTAATTTTCTCCAAAATTATTTGCCTTTGCTTCTCGAAGATGTTCCTCTTCAGTTACGGCAACAACTTTGATTTATGCATGATGGTGCTCCAGCCTACTTTAGCATATTGGCTCGTGAGCATTTAAATAGAGTCTACCGAAATAAATGGATAGGCCGTGGAGGACCACAGTTTTGGCCACCTAGATCACCTGACTTAAATAGCCTAGATTTTTTTTTGTGGGGACACCTAAAAACATTGGTTTATCAGACACCAATTGTGACATTAGAAGAACTAAGAAATAGAATTATTGACGGATGTGAAACTATACGAAACACGTCTGGAATTTTCGAAAGACTTCGTGATTCTATGAGAAGAAAAGCAGAAGCCTGTATAGAGGCAAGAGGTAGTCATTTCCAACATTTGTTTTAAATTATGTATGTATGTATTGTATTTAATTGTTGTTGCTTTTTGTTCACCAGATTGAAAAAAATTGCTTGAAAATAAATATTTGAAAAATGTACCTAATAAAAACTGAAAATAAAATCAAACTTAACACAATCAAAAATAATCATTAATGTCAGTGTCATAATGTTTACAACAACAAAAAAACAGTTGCTGACAACGAGCAAAGCTAACTTGATTTATTTCCATAATTTTTAAAGATACATTTTATGCATAAAAGACGTATTTTTAATTAACGATTACACCCAAACGGTAAGATTTACGGAAAAAGTCATGAAGGAATTTTTTGTTTATAATTAATTGATAATTAAGATAAAATCGTAATTTTTTCGTAAGTCAATGGCTTAGTATTTTTTTGTAAAATTGTATTAAAAATTCATCATAGCTACGCCACTGGTTGCTAAAAAAAGTAGGTGAACATCTAAAAAATGTGTTTTTATGCCATAATATCCTGTACTAAAATTCAGTTTAATATTTTAAACCGTATTTAAAAAATTTATTAAAAACGAAAAAAGAAATAAAACTTTAACACCCTGTTTCCTAAAAACTAATCATTTTAGGACCCATGTTTATATGAACTTTTTGACTTAAAATCGGTCCAGGAATGTCCCTCTTAAATTATGACATACCTTTCAGTAACACCCTGTATAGAATTATTTAAGGCGTAGAATATCGCCCTAAAACTATGTATACCTTATATTTGGAGTGCCGCTAATTTTTAATTTCTGAATAATAAATAAGTAAAATGATTGATTGCACAAAAATAGTAAACTATTTAAAATCAATTAGTGATATACAATCAGGTAAATACATAACTATACATCATACTAGTTACACTCCTAAGTCTAGTCACTTACGACTATTAAAAATATTTATTTTCGCACTATGTAGTAACTATTTTTTTATGTCAGATTTAAATATCGCGCCAAAATTTCAAACTGCCCTTTACTGAACTGTCAACTGTCTTCCAGCGACTACGCGGCTTTGTACGTACTTGAGAGAACGATGTTCCGAAAGATTCTCGCGAACTTTCCACGCGTCTCCAGAGATGTCGCGTGGTGTGCTCGCTTGTGTCATTCCAAAATAACGAAAAACAGATCAGCATCAGCATCACAGGCATCAACGGCATTACCAAGATCGTTACACTATCATACGTAGATAAACTCACACTCTTAAAACTCAAATATCTACATACAATTAATTTAAATACATATCATAATTTTAAATTACTTTCGTTGTTTCTAGAAATTCAACAGACAGGCTTTACATGAAAAAACCATCCCCTCTCTAAATATTTTTCGATTGAAAATGGATAACTGTAAATAAAACCCTTATTTAGCTTTAGCTGCCTCGATATTTTAATATCGGTAACACGAATTTGCAATTAAGTGATCCTCCGCTTTGTTGTTTCATTTGTAAATTAGAGGGTCTTTTTAAAATATTGACATTTTACTGGGGATATTAGTCAGCGTTTTTTAGAGCGACAGCAATTTAACAATTGAGTTTTTCTTAGTATTTTCTTTTAATATGGTTTAAATTGCTATTCCTAACAAAGTTTTACGGAGTACGTTTAATCCTCATAATGATATAATATAGCCATTTTCTTCTCTTCCTGACCTATAGTAATAATATAAGAAAGAAAGAAAATGTGCTATATTACGTAAGAATAATCTTGTGTACAAGCATCCTACAAGCTAAAAAAACAAAACAAAAATACAATTTCAAAAATTGACAAAACAATAAACAAAACTAAACACAAGAAGACAAAACTTTTTGAACATACTTGAACTGAAGATAACTAAATAAAACAATCAATTACCAAATAAAGGTAAACTTGTTGACAAAACTAGAGAAAAAAAACTTTCCAACATGTCCAAGGTTAAAACCTATCATTTAAAAAGTTATCCAGGTTATAATATGCCTTAGCCAATAAAAGCGTCTTTAATTCTCTTTTAAATTTCTTAACATTCGATATATGTCTAACACATAGAGGAACATGATTGTAAATTTTTTTACTTATGTAAATTAATGAGTTTTTGGTAAGGGAAGACGTAGGAATAGGTAGGGGAAGATCATTTACACGACGAGTCAAATGGCCAGTGTCAGAGGGTAGTTTGGGAATTTTGTAAATAAGAGCAGCTGTTTCTAAGATAAAGAGTGAAAAAAAAGTTTTTTTTTCAGAAATGAAGAGGGGTTTGCAAAAATCTCTTAACTTAGCAGAATACAGGTATCTAACTGCTTTTTTTTGAATAACAAAGACAATGTTAAGTAGCCCCTTATTGGTTAATCCCCAAAAAGGCAAGCCATACCGAATATGAAATTCAATAAGTGAAAAGTACACTGAACGTGCAACCACCCCTCCCAGCTCTTATTTTGCCATTCTTACTGCAAAACATCCAGAAGATAATTTCCCAGCTAAATGTAAAATATGATCTTCAAACCGAAGGCGACCATCAATGGTAATTCCTAGGAACTTGCAGCACTCTTTATTCTGCAAGAGGGAATTTTCGTCAAACATCAGACCCTGAACATCGCACTTAAACCCCATAATAGACGTCTTTCTTACATTAAACACGAGCCTGCTGGAAGCACACCACCCTGATAAAATCTGAAGGTCTTCAAGGATACAAGTCTTAATATAATCAGAATTTTTATGGCTCCATAGTATGGTGGTATCATCAGCAAACTGAACCACCTTGACCTGCAGTTTCAATGAACTCAAGTCATCCACATACAGTAAAAATAACAGTGGTCCCAACACTGAACCCTAAGGAACGCCGCATTTCAGGGATCTAGAAGCAGACAAACGCCCTGACACTGTAACCTTCTGAGTACGATTTGATAGATAGGACTTAAGCCATCGCAACGCTACGCCCCTAAAACCATATTTATCGAGCTTAGATAATAGTATTCTATGATCCACACAGTCAAATGCTTTGGATAGATCACAAAACACTGCCGCCGATGACTCTTCAGAATTCAAGGACACATAGACGCTCTCCAAAAAGCTAAAAACAGCATCATGAGTCCCTTTACCGGCTTGAAATCCAAACTGATTTACAGACAAAATGCCATTATGATGTAAAAAGGACAAAATTCTGCTTTTTGCAAGTTTTTCAACTATCTTAGAGAGGGTAGACAAAATAGAAATGGGACAGAAATTACAAGGCTGATCCAAATCTCCACTCTTATGAAGAGGAATAACCACTGCCTCTTTTAAACATGAAGGAAAAATGCCAATATGTAAAGAATTGTTTATGGCAGAAACTAAAGCATTTAAGGCTGAATCAGACAAAAAGAGTAACAACCTCGAAGATATACCATCAGCTCCAGATGATTTATGGTTTTTTATGTGTTTGATTTCATCTTTTACTTCGGTAAGATCGACAGGATGAAAGAAAAATGAATGCTCAACCGACACTTGTTGAAGATAGTGTAAGGGATCAATGTTACTACGAATGCCCTTGAGCAAGATATTAGGTATATCATAATAATAGTCGTTCAAAATGTCAGGTCTTAACTCCGGTTCAGATACTTTTCTATGGCAATGTCTAAAATCATTAATAATCGACCAACACTCATGACATATTTAAGCGATCCCTAATAATTAGATTTTGCTGCTTTAATTGTCTTTCTGTACAGACTACGGTATTTCTGATGATATACAAGGATATTTTCATTTGTGGTATATTTGCACAATTTAGTCAAAAAACGGAGGTTTTTAGCTGAAATTCTAAGGCCTCTTGAAACCCATGGTTTTCGTTTCTTAGTTTCAAGCCTCATTTTAGGAAAGCACTGATTGATCTTATCACACAGAACTTGAAAAAATAAAGTAAGTGGGTCAGAAGCCGTTTTAAGTGCATTCCAATTTACCGAAGCTGTAGCAGCAGAAAAAGCATTTCAAATGAACTAATACTAACTTAAAATTATTTCGTGCTCCAAAATCATAAATAATTTTTTTAATTTTGGGGTATTTTTTACAATTCTAGATTTATTATTATTTTTATTAACAGTTTCCAAAAATACAGTTTCACTTTATACTTACATATTACTCATTCAACACACCAAATTATCTACTGATATAGTCAGCAACATAGTAGGAATCAAGAAGTATTCTATTTAAAATTGCCTTTTTCTTCATTCTTAAAAAAATTAAATGAGTAATATTCTCAAATCACTAAATATTACAGCGGCGTCTTCTTCTAACCAAACTAATGTAATTTTTTCAAAATTAAAGATTTAATTCTTTTAATGAATAACAGTAATGTGATCTATAAAGGTAATGTCAGATATCTACCTCTTATGTTGGTCAAATATCTCAGTTAATTTACAAAATGCTCAACCAACACAAATATTATTAAAAAAATCTTGACGATTAACATTCTGGCCTATCACTTGTGAACATACGATAACCAGGCAATAAATCAACTTTTATATTATTGCCATCCTGCATAGAGAGAGTAACCTTTATAAAAGATTACTTCTAGAGTCGTGTTATATAAATAAGTACAAAAATTTTAACAAATAGCATCCTTAAAGTATTTATCATTTTATATAATGTCATTACTATTATGTCATATTTTAAATTTTCAAATTATTTTACATATTTTTTGAAAGAAGTTTATATATGTATTCGTTTACTTTACGATTTATTTTACATCTTCATATCTAATATTCATATCTGATTTACTTATTGTTTTCTTTAGATTTTTCCATGGATTTTATTAAAGACTACATCAAACAATCGACATGGAAAAATCTAATAATAATAATAATAAAGGCTTATATTTCAATAAATATACAAGATTTTAAAGTAATGGCGAAGTCGAGCCCTAAAGGCTACTCTAACTCAACCACAAAAAGAAAAAATAGCATATGGTTTTTTTTTAATTACATAAACTAACAATAATAAAATTAAGATTCTATTCCATAAAACTATAATATAATACTTATAGTTTAAACATAACAATAATGAGGTTTATAGAGTCTTGCCGGGAGAGATCAATAAATTATACGATCAACAATTTTAATTTAATATTAGAAATATATAAGGTTATAGATGCAGGAGCCCATTTAAAATCAAATATGATTAAACAATAAATTTTATAAAATAATAGGAATCATGTTTGTTCATATAAAATCTAAGGCTAAAGGACTGTATGTACAATGTACATGATGGCATGCCCTCCTACGGTTGTTTTTGAAATAGATATTCCCTAAATTTATATTTAAATTTATTTATATTTAATAGTTTAAACTCATTAGGTATGTTATTATATAATTCAGTAGCATTAAACAGAAAAGATTTTTTATAAAAAGTAAATTTAATTGTAGGCATGGTAAAGAATCCTTTATTTCTTATGTTCAAATTATGTACTTTACCCCTAGTGAAACTTATTTTTTAGTTTTATTATTGAAGAAGTTGATACTGGTACTGTAACAATCTTGTGTACAAAATTTGGTAAATGAAGCTTGCACCTATTTAACATGTTAGTTACCTATATACAGGGTGTTTCAGAAGTATGGGATCAAACTTCTGGGGGTTGTTCAGTGCAACAGAAGAATCCATTTGAGTATAGGAACCCATGTCCGGAAATGCGTCACTACGCCACTACGACCCTAAGACGCGTTAAAATTTATAAAAAACATTAATTACCTAAATAGGATCTGCTGCATTTATTTTTACCTTTTGTACATAATACCATAATAACATTTGTTTAAACTCAACGCTTTTCAATGTCAATTCTCAATGTCGTGTTTAAAAATCTTATACCTTACAATTTTTAAACATTTATTGCTAATGAAAAACTTTACCAATCAAGAATTGGCGGATATGCATTTGGCATACGGAGCAACAAACTGCAATGCACGAGCAGCATCGCGGTTGTATCATGAACGTTATCTCGAACGACAGCATCCTGGATACAAAAAGTTTATTGCGGTTCATCGGCGGCTCGCTGAGACAGGCATGTTTAAGACCAATATACATGATACTGATGTTGCCCGAACCGTAAGAACGGTCGAATTTGAAGAAGAGGTGCTTCAGCGAGTTGTCGATGAACCATCAAATAGCATACGTGACGTCGCTAAGAATATGAATACGAGTAACGCTTCTGTCTGGCGGGTACTACACGAGCAACAACTCCATCCTTACCACTTCCAGAAAGTTCAAGGTATGACTGCAGCCAATTATCATCCGAGAGTTCAATTTTGTCGATGGCTTCTGGATCACATCATTGCACAATCAAATTTTTTACTATATGTTTTATGGATCGATGAAGTCTCTTTCACAAGAGACGGTATTTTTAATAGGAGGAATAGCCATGTTTGGGACGAAGAAAATCCTTATGCAATTTTTCCAAAAAAACATCAGAATCGTTGGTCTGTCAACGTATGGGCAGGCATTGTTGATGATTATTTAATTGGGCCATACCTTCTACCGGAACGATTAACAGGACCTATTTATCTGCGTTTCTTGGAGGAAGTTCTCCCAGAACTCCTTGAAAATGTTCCACTAAACGTTAGACAGCAAATGTGGTTTCAGCATGATGGAGCGCCGGCTCACTTTGCTGTATGAGTACGCGAGTATTTGGCTCAGCGGTTTGGGCACCGTTCGATTGCCAGGGGTGGAGCATTTTCTTGGTCTCCTAGGTCACCCGATTTACCGTCGCTCGATTTTTTCTTGTGGGGACATGTAAAGTCTTTAGTCTACGAAACTCCAGTAGAATCAGAGCTAGACTTAATTGAACGAATAACAGCAGCATTTGAAATCATTCAAAACGAGGATCAAATTTTTAGTGTAGTCCGCCGAAATCATGTGCGGCGTTTAAATTTGTGTATTGAGGTTGGAGGAAGTCATTTTGAACCATATACAAAATGATTGATTTTGTATCATATACAAAAGGTAAAAATAAATGCATCAGATCCTATTTAGGTAATTAATATTTTTTCTAAATTTAAACGCGTCTTAGGGCCGTAGTGGCGTACTGACACATTTCCGGACATGGGTTCCTATACCCAAATGGATTTTACTGTTGCACTGAACAACCCCTAGAAGTTTGATCCCATAGTTCTGAAACACCCTGTATAAAAAGTGTTTCCATTTGGGCGACTTTTAAAAAAATTGATTAAATGACAAATATTCATGTTTGAATATTTTTAATATTCGAGAACGTAAAAGTACAATTCGAATTTTCTTGTAAAGATTAATTTATTTTCTCACGTTGAGTCAAAAACAGTCATTGGTTGTTTTCGGGTTCCATTGTTTTTAGTCTTTGTTTACGTAACTTACGAATTTTTTTTGCTTAAAAATCAAAGAAGTTATAGAGCGTTCTTCCTCTTATTCTCTCTCTCTAGTTTTTCGTATCTACTATTTTTCTCAGGTTTATTAGTATTAATAGGTTGCAAAAAAAGTTCATTTATGATAATTTTGCACAGCATGTATTGATCTACTTCTTCGTTTACTTCAGCTTTTAATAATGCATATAAAGAGAAATATTTCGCACCTTTATCTAAATGAGAAAAGCAGATCTAATTAGATTTTAAAATATCGCACAAAATTATGTATTTGTAAGAATTTTATTTTAAATTCTTTAAAATAGAATAAATTTCCCAATAAGATATGTTCTAGATTTTTTTGATACATTCTTTACATACACATAGAATCGAATAAATCCAGAAATGGTTATTATGCTGTGTATTGCATAAAGAAAAAAAAAACCGTTTTTCTAATTGAAATAATCTATACACTTTAAATAAAGTAGAAAAAATTAAATAATATACAAAAATAAAACCCAAGCTCTCAAAAATATACTTTACATTTTATTTAAAAAAACGACAACTATTTTCTTGTACCTAAAAAAATTTTCTATTATCAGTCTAAGCAGACCTCCCTTTTCGGCTAAACAATAACTTAACCTAACCATAACATAATGTTCTATTTCCTTAAGTGTTTCTGGTAAAATAGAAGTGAAACATTTAACAATGTTCCTTCGCAAGATTTTCATTCAGGTTACTAAAAAATTGCTTTATAATATGATAACCCAAAAATACAAGTCGCAACAATAAGTTTTTAGGGATACTCAGTACGCAAGTTAATTAAGTTTTATGGTTCATACCCAGTTTCTCCCCAACTCTTCTAATTAATCGTATTGAACTTTAGCACAAACATATTGCAATACAATAATGAATATTTTTTTAAAGTAGTTATATTATCACACATAATACATGAATATCATTTAGAAATGTCACTTAGTACCGACGAATCAGGAATACAAAATCAGAAAACATAGCAATGATTAGAGTTTCTTATTAGAATTATGACAAGAGGTTTAGTCAGACCTACTATAAAAGGCGATATCTGTTTATAGAGATTATTCACTTAATATAAAAACAAGACAGTTAATAAACGAACTTACATAAGTAATCAAAGTTTATCGTACTTAAGTAGCATTTTAAATACCTAATATTAAGAGATGGCTTTTAAGCTTTTGCTTTTTTTTCTATCGATTCCTTCACCCGGCGAATTAACTTCTTGGACTGACAAATTTTTCAAATAAAAATAATAAATGATCTAAGATTTAAACTTATTTTCAGACTTTCTTTATTTCTAAGCGAATTGATAAATCTTACTAATAATTAGGTGTAAGGCATGTAAAATATATCGCTCCCCTTGAAAATAGGCCCAACTTAAATAATGCAACTCATATCCCCCTAGTTCCAACCCGTAAATTCAACAGGTCTTCTCGATGCTGCTGCTCTCAAATAGCAGTTGCGACCGCAGACTCGAAGAGAAGTTGCAAATGTTGCACCAGAGTGCCGGAACGCCGCTCTAGGAAACGTCATGAATTATTGTCTCCCATTCTGCTCGAGGGTTTAGGGAACTTTGGGAAGCCGTAGGGGGGCGGCGAAGAGGGAGAGATAGCGGTTATACAGGGGTGAATTTTAAACGGGACGTGAATGTGTGGGAGTTTACAGTATGGATGTAAGGCTTGGTATATCGTGTTTTTATATGAAAGAATATTGTATGCGTATACTTTAAAGTGCTGCCTTAATATTTTTAATAAAATGAAAAAAATAAATAAATTGGGTTAGATTTATTTTTTAATAAGCATAAAGGCATACATTTATAATCCCTATAAAAGGAAGATTTCATGAAATGTTTATAATTCATCTACAGTGCTTTCTCAGTAAAAGACAAAATAATTCGTTAAAAATTCTAGATTTTGTGCTATAGAAAATTTCTTAAATATAACGTTTTGTTAATAAATTAATCATGTTCCTAAATCCAAACCAAAAACATTTTGCATTCAGGATATCGTAAGTAAAATCTATTCTATTGAATTACGAAATCTATACAAAAATCTACTTAACTTTAAGAGTTATGGATTAATAGAAAATAATATAGAATTAATTTAACAAGATATATCCCCGCTAAAAAAAGCTATAGTTTAGAGAAAGTTGTTAAGTCAAAAGCTACAGTTTTTAGAAAATCAATGTTAAAAACTCCGAGACATGATTTTATAAAAAAACACAAGTTGACTTGTAATTTTATTGTTATCAGCTAACGTATATGTAACTATCTTACATACATATTAGCGTTGGTATTTATAACTTCGTGTTTTTGTAAAAAAAAACTACTTTCAAAAGAACAAAATTTTTCCATTATTTGTATCTGACTGTCGAATATGAAAAGAACTATACATACACACTGTGGGGACCGGTGACTTAGCAAACATCAAATGAATACAATTTTTTCCTGGTATTTTAAATAAATTAGAATAAAAAACTGGTTCATATACTTACCTTTTTTAAAAAAATTCCTCTAAACAATGGATTAGTATTTTTAGTTGCGCTCTTTTTTGTTAAAAATAAAGTTTACCTTAATATAATTTTTTTTTAAATAGCAATTTTAATTTTTTATAGCGTATTTTTAAAGAGCGTATCAAATATGTAGTTCTATATATATGCAAAATTTGCAAATTTGCTGCAAAATTTGAAGCTTATGTGATGTGTAACCGTTTTAAACATAATTCAAATAAATTTAATATATTGTTTTAGTAACCCAGATAAATTGCGTTTACTTTTAAAGGTGAAGTTAACTAGGTAAGTAAAACTATAACAACAACATATAACAAAACACATAAGGTGCGTTAAACTTGTAATACTGTTAAGGTAAAAAAACAAAACAGCTCTGGCCAAACATGCTTAAAACCAGAACTACACCAATTTAATTTTGAGGAGGTCAAGATTATTGGTACACAAAATAACTATAAGAAAATAAATTATCATCAATCTTATAAAACCCAAAAATTTAAATTAAAAATCTTGTGCATGCCCATATTTAACACCATTTAATTACAAATACATATACAGATTGGCGAATGGATCACTATATATGTAAAATTTCTAACAGGCGAAATGTTGCAACGCCGCCGCCTTGACGGTACGCTGGTATTCCTAGTTTGAGCTTAGTTATTTTAAATTTTATTTTAGTAAACGTCTAGCATCCATAGGGGCTTTATCTCTTGCGACAAAATTTAAAAAATATATAACGCGGGATTGCTATAATATTTTTTTTTTGTATGAGTTACATGTGTAAACCCCGCATAAATTCGTAATTAAATTTTTTTTATGCTGTGCATTGCATATTGAAAATTAAACCATTAATCTTATTAAAATAAAATCTCTAATCAACATATACTGTAAACATTATAGAAAAAAAAAACAGAAAATAAACCTCTAAATAATAAATCTAACAAATAATTCTTTAAACAAAAGGCTCAATAAGACCTCCTTCTTTAGCTAAACAAAAGGTTAGCCTATCATAATAGCTATTTCTTACTTTCAAAAGAGTTTAAGATACAATGAAAAGTGCAGAATTAACAATTTTGTTTCTCAACTCCTCTAAATTTATTGGCCTACTATTATGATGTTGATTAATAGTCTCCTTAAGATAACACTACAAATAAACGTTATTCGGTGACAAATCGGGAGATCTTGGAGGCCATTTATTATTGCCAGTCCCACTAATAAGGGAAACTATTTGTAAAAATTCTTTTATTTTATCCGCATTATGAGTAGAACAGCAATCTTGTTGAAAATAGAATGATCCCAGGTCTATATCAGGGAGGAGTTGAACGGCAGGAAGAACTTGGTTTCGTAGCAGTTCAAAGTATTTTTTGGCTTTTGAAGTACTGTCAATGAAAAATGGCCTTATAATATGGACGCTCAAAATACCTGTCCAAACATTTAAAACTTCTGTGCTCGTTTTTCCAGTAAGAAGAGTAACTCCGCGGCTCTAGACTGGATGTCGATAATCTCCCTGTCGGACTAAGAACGTACTCCACTTCTACTATGCTTGGGTGTGATTCTGTTTTTCTACTTTCTGCTATTCGCTTTCGGTCAAACTTACCACAGTTCTAGATTTTCCTTCTCTAATACTATGCTGTCTTCTTCTTTCCTCTCTCGGGATAAAGCTTTTGGGGTATCGGGCTTAAGACAAGGTGAAAGCTTTATCGTCCGCCCTTAAATCAATGTCTCGAACGATGCTTAACGAAACCCCGGCAAAATTCTATAGTATTCAAGTCTTGTTGAAATAATCGATCAACTTTCTCAAGCTTTTCGTGACATTTTTTATGGCGAAACTACGATAAAAAATTAAAGACCCTAACGCGGCGGGCAATAGTCACGATACTCTTTAGGAGGAATCTTTGCGGGTGATGGATGAATTGCTATTCTCACCACTATCGATACGCGAAAGTGCACCCGTAGATGGCTTGTTGAACCCTGAAATGCAGGTGGATCCGGTGGTAATGGCCGAGATTGAGGAAGAAATACCCTCCACTCGGACACCCGAAGTTGAGAACCAGCGAGGAGTGGCGGGAAGGTCCCGGGGTTTTACATGCCGGGAGTCTTGACGGAGTGGGCCTTTGGCGAATGTAAGAGCCCCATAGATGCTCCAACCACCCTCAGAAAGAAACTTAACGGGGCGCAGCGAAAGCACCTAGTTAAGCTTAGGGCCGAAGGCTAGGACTACGAAACTGCCCTTCTTCTTCCCCCTGAGGGAGAAAAGGGCCAACTCAGCCTACGATAGTGGCAAGTATGCGCTTTGAAGGCAGCGCCCCGGGGCATGAGGCGAAACGTAGGAAGGCATGCTGTCGTGCGGGGCAGTCTCCAGAGGCACACGACTTAGAATCGAGCACCCGGTGAGTGTTCTGCTCGCTGTCCAACTGACTGATCTCCAAAGAGCGATACTTAAAGCGGTTCAACTTCTGTCTAAGGGTGGCCCACAAGTAAGGTTTCACGGGTACTCGCATAAACCAGGGTGGCTACAACTTACGTGCGTATGACGAAACTACCAATTGGCTTGAGAGGCTGCAGAGACTCTTTGGAAGGGAGCTAGGCTAAGGTTCGTGAGAGGGGCAGACCTTCTACAACCTCATGTCTGCATAGCATACCTTCCACACGACGGCAAAGATTACCGCCTAAGTCCGGATAATATGCTTACACGTCTGAGGCGGATAGCCGACGCCTAGATACTCGCAAGTGGGTTGTACTCCACCGTGAGTGCTCGGAACTAAATCAAACCTAGACCTTTGCTGTTAACGAGACATCTATGAGGGCGCTGAGGTCAATGAACTTCAGACCGTTCTTTGGCTACCGTTAGGTGCGGTTTCGTTTGAGGACTAAAGCCTTCCAAGAGCGAAGAGCTGAGGACCTGGCCGATAAGACGCCTATCACGGCCTCAGCTTAAATTTCTAAACAGTCGTCTACAAGGATAGCTCCAACCCAAAAAAGAAAGCCCCAAGACAGATGCAATTGCCCTAAGCAAAGAGCAAACATACAGTTAAAACAGTGCTTGAGAGAGGTTAAAGGAGTGGACGAGAAGAGGGCAATACCAATCGCCCTCTAAAGCAATTATTTGGTTTACCGTCCAAAGGGGGCCAACATGGGGATAGGGACCTAAAGAATCAAAGCCAAGTTACAAGGGAACTATTAAAAAAAAAGTCTGCACCACGCTTTAAACTACTACAAGCCAATCTGCAGCATACTAGAGCTATAAGCACTGTCCTGGCAATAGTCTTCGATGAGGTGAAAATCGATATCGCTCTTATCCAAGAACCATGGAACTTCATTAAAGGTTGAGTTTGTGGGCCCGGTATAACCACTGGTAAAGTAATCTAACTACCCCTTGGCAAAAATCTGAGGGTGTGTAAGCTCATACGGAATAACATTTACCATTTAAATCTCGCAGATCTCTGCGATAAGGACACCATAGCGGCCCACGTCTTCTTTCTGGGTGGTGCGAAGGCAATCATATCCTCTACATACTTCCCGGTCGATGTAGTAGAAAAACCTTCTTCACAGATAGTGCAAAATCTGTTTGCATACTGCAAGAAAATAAACGTGCAGTTTATCCTGGGATGCAAACTCTCACTATGCAGCCTGGGAAAGCACAAACATTAGTTACAGAGGTGAGTCTCTCTTCAACTATATACTTGATAAGGGAATAACAATTAATAACACAGGCCATGGGCTAACTTTTGTCACTAAAATCAGAAAAGAGGTATCTAGATTTAACTATTCAACTATTAAATTATAACTATCAAACTATATCAGCAGCAAGGTCAGGAACTGGGTGGTGTCATCGGAGCCATTATGCTCAGATCACAGACACATACGGTTTGATATTGCTATCGGTAATAGACCAATAGTTGATTACAGGAACGTGAGAAATACTGACTAGGTCGGACAAAAATCGACCCTAGAGAGGAACTTACTATACTGTGATAAAACTATAAAGAATCATAATTAGCTAATTACATGGCTAATAAAGTGTCTAAAGCGGATTTTGATAGCGAAGCAGAACAATCGCGGCACACCTTAGTAAAACAACAATATTAACAAAATGCAGTCCAAAGTACGCAAATTCTTTAACCATGCCAAAACCAGAAACAACTGGGAGCCATACCATAGGGAGTTGACTAACTACAATAAGGCTATACATAAAGCTAGAACGGATTTCTGGAAAAGGTCCTGCGAGGACGTCATGAAATACCTCGCAATGTAGGGATCTACAAAGTTCTCTCAAGGGAACGTGTACAGGAGCTGAGGTCGATAAAACGCCCCGATGGCACTTTGACATAAACCAGACGAGAGACGCTTGAAGTCCTAGCACAAACACACGTCCCCGGGTCTGAATTGCTTTATCAATTTAAAGAAAATGCTGGGCCAGGACTTTGGCGACCATCCAAAGAAAACTGGCTTCTTACCAGAAACATAATTTCGCCTAGTGTTGTTAAAGGTACTATTAAATCATTTCAGCCCTTTAAATCACCAGGAGGGGACAAAATCTAACCAGCACTTTTTTAGGTTTGGCTAAACATACTTCTACCCCACATGTTAGCACTAGTTAGAGGCAGTAGCTGTTGCGGACCAATATCCACCAATACGCCTACCAGGCAGATAAATCAACAGACTTAGCTCTCAACAATCTTGTAACGAGCATCAGTACTCGCTGAAATAAAAGGAAGTGATAGTGGCGGCCTGTTTAGACATAGAAAGGGCCCTCAACAGCGCATTGCCACGTTTACTCTATGAATCGACAACAGCAAGAGGAGCCAGCCCTCTTATCTGCAACTGGATCAAAGTCATGCTAAGTGACAGAAGAATAAAGACCACCCTATAGGGCGAACATGTGCAATTCAGGGCCACGCGAAGTTGCCCGCAGAGAGGGGTACTATCTCCCCTCGTGTGGTTGCTACTCGTTGAAGACCCGTTGGGTACAATTTGACTGTGGGAGGTCAAAGTCCCATCTTACGGAGATGATCTGGTGATCCTGTGAAAACGAAAAAATGAGAAGGCAATCTCAATAGCACTACAAGAGGTGCTGAACATCATTTTAAAACAGTGGAGAGGAAGGAAATGTCTAATATAATCCGCATAAAATATGGGCGAACTCAAACCGCCAATCCTAAGAGGTGAAAATATACAATTTTCAACAAAAGTGAAATATCTTCTAGGCAAAATATCTAATATATAACCTTAGATAGGACGCCTAATTAAAACTCGTATTTTGACAAAGGAAGTTTTACTTGGACGGACCCCTCTACACATATACCTACATAAGAAAGCTACAAGACTTACTTACAAGCAGCACTATTTCATAAATGGAATCTCAGCAAACAAAGTCTGGATGGAATTAACTAAACTGGTTGAAAAATTGTGCAATCATAACACACTTAGTATGCTATCAGACCTGATGGCAAGAAAATCACTAAACACGAGTTCATATTTAGTCAACATACCAGACCAAACGGACTGGGATCAGAAACGTATAACACTAGAGAAAGCGGATATCCAAGTCTATTCAGACGGCTCCAAAACTAATTTTAAAGGAGGAAAGATCTATCTGCGTTGGGAAATACTCATCAATTTTATAGGCGGAAGTAAATGCCATTGAAATCTGTGCGAGTATGCTTAAGCAAAAGCAACTTGAAAACAGAACCATAGGAATCTACAGTGACAAGCCCTAGAGCAATATGGATATACAAAAATGAGCTCATACCGCGTGAGGACGGGAACAAAATTACCCTTACATGGATGCCAGGACATACTAGAATTACAGGAAAAGACAAGCTAACCAAAAAAGGAGCAAGATGCAACCTGATAGTTCCAGAACCAGCATTAGGCATTGCCTACAATACGGCGAAACACACAATTTCAAACGACAACACAACAAGGCAAGACGCTACTGGGAAGGATTATCAGGACAGAACTGTGCGAACACTTTCATACCGTACGTAACAACGAAGGTAACAGATACCATAAGAGAATGCAACAGAAAGCACCTAAAAGTCCTAATGAGAATATATACGGGCCACTACAGATTGCGTAATTACATGAATAAGATTTCTAGCAGAAGATAAGGAGGCGCACTATCTTATTGAAACCAGATGTTCGTATTTAACCTTTTAGCTTGCTTCTATTTGATCAGGAAATAGAGGAGCTATATTTGGAATTAGTTCTTCTTGTAAAAACTCTTACAATATTTTTCTCCAGTCAGATTTTCTTTAAAGGAACTTATTATTGGCCAACTTGCTGGCCTACAATTCCTGCCCAAACAGTTACTTTCTCTGATGATGTTAAGTGTGATTTTCTTGTGCCGAATCACAGCAATTTTGTCGATTTACTTCTCTGTTTAGCATAAATGATAACTCATCAGACAAGAGGATATTCTCTGATTTAATAGTATTATTCTGCAGTAGATTCATAAATTGTTTTTATAAATAAATTGATTCAAAATTAGATTCTTTTTATCTGCATCCTCTTTACTGAGTTCTTGAAGAATTGTTAGTTTAAAGAGATTAAATATCTGTGTCCTCAGAACCCTTACTATTTAGGACTGACTCACTTTTAACTCGCGCATCACTTATTTAGTGGAAATGTAAGGATTTTTTTAAAAAAGTAATTACACATTTATTTTATAATTTTCATTGAGCGCAAATTTTCGAGAAATAGTTGTTTTTCTACGTAGCCCTTTTCCCGAAACTGATTCTCAATTTTGCTTAAAGTATCTTGCGATATCAGGATACACATGTTTCTTAATAAGTACATATTCTTTTTTTGGGTTCTTATTCTATCTGCATATCCAATTTTTACCAAGAGTTCAATCTTGTACCTTTACGTTAAATAGGATATTTCGTTTAAATTAAAAGAAAGTACTTACAGCTAATTCGACTACTTAAAAACGAAAAGTCTTTGCACTTTACACAAGTGTTTTAACAATATTAAAATTTACTGCTTTTACTGCTTGAACGAATATGGAATGCAACATTTTTTTCAAATTTATAAAAATTCTTTCGGAAAAGAAATGTTTATAAAAAAGCAATAATCTTCAAACTATGTGGTTTAGAAAAAATTAAAATGTCTGTTTATTTATGTTTTTTCTTGATTAACAGAGAAAAATTTTCTGGGATTTGAACCCGGGGCCACACGACTTCTCGACCCACCGTGTGCTGCTGCGGACGGCACTCAGGATGCTAAGTCATCTGTGTCTAACCCTGTCGAAGGGGTAGTAGATCTTATATATCTTTTTATAGAAAACTTTTTGCAATATTATCTATTCAGTTTGTTTCCTAACTTATGGTCATTTCAAATTTTTTAAATTGTCACCCTTTGGGAGAGTTTACAAGGCAGTATTCAGAGAGAGAAAATAATATTCTTTTAGAGAAATATTCTGTACTTTTATTAGTCAATACATTTTTATCCCCGCAGTTCAAAAATCCTTTTAGTTGTAAATGTTTTTTATTCAATAAATTCTAACATATTATTAAACCTTATATGGTTCGAAAAATATTAGATAGTTATGATTTTTTGGTAGCTCTTTGTTTCTTTCGGCGCATATAATTATTTGTATAAATTAATGAGATAATGTAATTTGCTCTGTGCGAAGTATCATCTTTTCATTAAATTAACCTGCCAATTCAAAGTGTACCATCGCCATGTTAAAAAAAGGAAAATTATCGTAAAAAAATTAAATGAAAAAAATATTAATTTAAAGAGAAAATTGAAAATTAAAGAATTGAAGTATAAGAAAAAAAGTCAAACTTCACTACTCTGGTTTTTAAAAAATATTTAAAACGATTTGCCCTGGCTAGTTTATGCTACGTTTTTTACATAGGGTTGCGCTGCCAGTTTTACGCTAAACTAAGACTTCAAAAAATGGTTCACACAAAATTATTTCAGCTGAAGAAAATCCAATTTAGATTGAAGAGTCACAATATATTATTCTTCCTGTTTTTCTTCTTTATACTATTCTTCTTGGCTGGTCTAGATTTAAAAAAAAGGATAATTTTAGTATCATCTGAAATCAGTGGATTCACAAGCAAATTAAATTAAAATCTAGAAAAAGAAATTTCCTGAAAGAAGACCGCCAAAGGTATCTTTAAATACTGTACAAAACATTCTGCTAAAAATTTAAGATATTCCTCATGTCAGAAATTCTCTGCGGTATAAAGAAAGATATTTTCTTTAAATGCGAGTGAAATTTCAGTTCAAACTTAGCCTTAATTTAGCAGTTTTATTTCAGCTTTTTTTGACAGATTAAATTTTTTGTTACTGGGTTATTTAAGAATGCAAGTTTATCAGAATAAATAATATTTAGTCTATCTGAACCAGAAAATATCACTTACAGGTGATAAATTATAATAAATAAATAAATAAATGTTATGCTTCATAACTCTATATGCTCTATATGCTCTATATCGCATTATATTTCGAAATCTGTGGATGTTCGACGTATGGTTTTTTATGTTATATACAATATATTCATAAACAGTATGTTAAACTGAAACAAAAGTAAAAGTTTATATCATAGTTTTTATGTGCTTAAAGCACGCCTTTAATACAATTTATTCTTATTGCATTTGCATTCTTCACAAGAATATTCAGTATATAAAAAAATATTTTAACGTAAACATCGAATTCCAAAATAAAAAGCGGCAGCCGCCGTGCAGGATCCCTTCATCCATCATAGCGTTTTTCGCAGTAGGGCCGGATTCCTGGCTCAGCTCTTCTCGCTTGCCAGTAAAAACGGAAGCAGAGGCTCCTTATTGAAATTTCTGAGCCGGCGAACAGCCTTTTTGCCTTTTTTACGGCTTTCGCGTAAAAATAATCCGGTAATGAACGGAAAAAGCGATCGAAAGCAGCGAAGCGCCGTTTCGACGGAATGCCAATATACAAAAACTACGGTACGCTTTGGAAAAATAAAACAGGCGTAGGGCGATTCAAAAAGGATTTTCAACGGCCTCTAAGGATTAAAGAGTAAGAAGTTTTCATGTTAAGGTAAGTATTTTAGATGTAGTATTTATAACTCTTTAATATTTTGGAGCAAGAGTAGTATTTTCTATAATGAGATAAGCAAGTTCTGCAGAAGAGATTTGTTGTCCAAGGAATTCGAAGAGGGCTTTTACAAGTTTGCCTAAGTTTAAATTTCACATATTCATGTTGATGTTCTAATATCAAAATATACAAAGCATGGTGCACTACTTTATTCACGCATAGTTGAAAAAGGAGAGACAGTAATTTAGCCAAATGATTTAACAGTGCTGTGGATCTCTTGATCCAACTAAAAACAGGATGGAAATCCTGTTTTTAGTAAAATCTCACAAATAAGAAAAGGTATTGCTGTGAATGCAAACATTGGTGAAACAGAGTTCTAGCCTCTAGCCTATTTCGTAAAATAGAGTTTCTCAATTCAAGCTAATACCAAGCCCTACAAAGGGGCATTCATGATATACCGATCATGATAGCTATATGGATCCATATTTCTACCCTGGGGGAGAAGTACACAAATTCCGCCCCACAGTCAAACATAGTAAGTACCCCCTGATAGCTTAGGTGCCATTAATAATCATAGATTACTGTTAGTATAGCATCATCTCCTTTCTCAACTTTATGTATTGTTATGCGTTTACAAAGCGAGTGTAAAATTTGTCCGATTTTGCAGATTAACTAAGAAATCTCTATGGGTTATTATGTAGTGGCTATCATATATCATTATTTAGCTTGACAATTAAGCTATACAGAACCGTGCTTCATAGAAGAGGTTCATGGTGACTAAAGGCTCTCTGGGAATAGCCTTTAGTCACCATGTCCTAAATTTTGACATGCTGCACAATTACCCTTCTAATATCTTGAAAGCGCTAACAAATATTGTGATTGCCTAGTTGATATGAGAAATGAAATAACATAAATGATATTTACGTCTATTGTCCACAGTAAAATTAAAGATAGATATCATAAAAGTGTAGGGAACACACTGTACATTATAATCAAACACGAATTAATTAATAGATGACAACCAAACTAAACAGTGTGTTTTAATAACCTACTTTACAAAAGACGTTCAGCTTTTCATAAAGCCTTATACAGGAATTTGGAAGTATTTGAATCAAATTAAGGGCTGCACAATAAATTGCTTTATATTAAACTACATCGTAATAATCAAACAGATAGTATTAATATAAATAATATTTAGTTTTGGCAAGAATGTGACGCTTTAAATTATACGGACTTCTTAGATACATATAAGCAATGCTCAACTTTTTATTTGTATGGGATGAAAAGCATTAAGTTTTAATCAGAAAGCATTTCTAAATTCTTGGATTCATCAACTGTAGATATATTTATATTTTGGATTTTTCGAGCATAATTAATCCTCGTTACTTCGAGTTCAATTTTATTGAATTCTAAGGAATGAAATAGCCTGTGTTTTCCTTTTTTTACCAAAAATTAAGTTAACTAAAAATACATTTGTGTTTAAATAATCTTTATATAAATAACAATATTCACAGGGTAAATTATTAAACTAAATTATTTACTAATTATCTAAATACTGTAGGCTTTGAAACGGTAGGTAACAGTCATTAATTTCCAACTCTATGAAATTAGTATATTCCGGGGGTTTTCTAAGTAAAACAATTAGAAAAGTGTTTCAAGTCAATAGTTAGGTGATACGACTGTCCTTAACAAGAACAAAATAAACAAATGATCAGAAAAAAAACATGTAAGTCTAAATTCATTATTAAATATTAGACCAAACAATACATTCAACTCGATACCAAACCACCTATGAAATGAATACAAATAAATACAACGATTACTTGCTTTATCTATTGTTTAGCAATAGGCGTGCTTACTTTTTATTTCCAATCTTACTACATACTAATGCTGATCAAAATTTAGGCTTTGCAAGCATTTTTTACGAGCAAATTGTGCTTTAATTCAAAGCACAAGCGACGATGTTTAAAAGAATTAAAAGGACATAGATAAATTTAACGTTGAAATAGATGAATAACAGATAGAAACTCAATAAATCTTTGAACTAAAGGATTATATGTTTGACTATCCTAGTAGTTTTTATGTTGGAAAAGATTAAACAAATCTATTAACAAAAATTTGGAGTTATACAGATAATATTGCTCCTCTATAAAGTCATACAGTTTTTCGTACGAACATAAATTACAAGTTGATACAGCATATACAGCTATAATATAGAATAAAAAATGTTTTAAAGATATAATTTAACCATCAATATATCAATATCATTATTTTTAAATAACCCCTATTAAAACACAGCCTTCTTGAGTTTTACCGGTGCTTCTATAATTTCGATCTTTCCGATACATATTAAAAATATTTACAGGACAAAATTCATAATCCTCTATACAGTCATATAACCATGTTTCTGTTATAACTTAGCTAAATTCCATAAACTTTAAGTTAATACCGCGGAAATTCTGGTAAATAATAATAATTTTACAATTAATATTTGCTTCGGCCTCGATTGTATTTATTGCTGTAACCGAAATTCCTTTTGCCATGAGTATTGAAATTTCTCTTAAATATTTTACGGAACATATAAAGCTTAACAATAATGTAAGTAGGCCAATTATCTCGATTCAATATGGAACTTACTAGATCGGGAGTTATAAATACCTTGATAGAAACTTTGTACTGTACTGTACTTTCATCATTTCCTTGTAACATTTCACAGCTTAGAGGCTTTCCAGCCTATCCAAGGTGCACTCAAAAAGTGAGCCCCAAAACTCTAATAATATAATAGTAATAAATACTAATAATTTACTAATAAGTAGTAAAATAATTGACAATGAAATAAAGAATCTCGTAAAGATATGTTTCTAACTTTTTAAGTACATGCAACGTTACTATTATATTTTAATATATCTTTAGTAATTAGCAGCTTTTCGAAGTCTCTGACGGTAGCAGCTTACGTCACCAAAGTTTATATATCAAACTCCTTGAGTTTGTCTGCCTATGGCGATTTCCAATTATTGTCTGGCATTGAACAGCGGGTACAAGAATAATAGAGAGCACAATTCATTTTCAGGTTATAATGGGAGCGAAATTAATGGAGATATGCCTACTACGAGCCGACTGGGCCCAACAATTAACGAACCTATTGAGCTGAACCAGCGGCTTTTGATTCCCAGCCCAATTTATGGGCCTATTGTAATTAGCCAAAGGTAAATTTTAGAGCCAGCTTACAACTGTGATTGACTAATTGCTAAATTTATGGGAATAAGCTGTGAAACCAATTGGTTAAGAGGATAATAAGAGGATTCGTAAATTGCTGATAGTTGTGATAAGCTATATTTAGATCTCTTATTACAGTGTTACTTGCAGATAGGACACTTATTAACATTAATGATAATCCTTCGGTTCTAAAAAATTAATTTAAATTTAAATATATTTCTAAAAAGGGTTAAACAAAAAATTTTTTTGTTATATAATATTCCTAGTGATTGACCAATTGTAAGTAAAAAGTTAAATTCTTAAATAGAAATTATCTTCTAGTAATGTGGGCACAACCACTTTTTACCAACAATATGCATCAACTATAATTAAATAAAAATATAAAAATCTCTTATAAGATGATCATTAAAAACTTAATAAGATATAGTATTACGATAATTTATACGTAAATTAAAAAAAAAATAGTATAATTAATAAACGTAATATAAACGTATTTATATTGTTAAAAATATATAGTTCTGACTTTTTTATTAAATATGTTTGGCATTTAGATTCCCTAATTTGTACGGGTCGGAAATTATGTAAAATATATATAATAAATAGCTTCGCAAAATAATATGTATATTACTTCAAACACTAACCAAAAGCTAACTAGTTTACATAATAATTTAATGACTACTAGCACAGATAAATATACACTACACGAATAATAATATTATGATAACAATGATACTCTATTTGCTACTTTTTGTCTAGTAGTCATAGAAAAAATATATTTTTTTTTATTTTAAAATAGGGTGCATTAAAGGAGCGTTGTATTATAGGTGGGGATTTCAATGCCCATCATATAGCATGGGGATCTGATAGCTCTAATAATTTTGGTACTACACTAATTAACTCCTTAGATAATTTTCAGAATTTAGTTATTAGGAATCAAGGGCCACCAACCAGAGTTGGTGGTCCTAATCAATCTAATTCTATTAGTTCATTCAATCTAATTCAAACTTCAGATTGGAAGATACTTCAGGATTTAAACGAAAATTCCATAGCATATAAAAAAATATCGGCCAAATAAGTGCAAATTATACTTTAAAAAGAAATCTAAAGAGAGCTGGATTAACTTTTGTAGTAGTCTTAATGCTCAAAGCTCTCCAACAAAAATTTGGAATACGGTAAACTGCATCCGGAGATCCTTGGTTGACAGTAATATAATGCCAGCAACTAATGATATTGTTGGTGAATTTTTAAATAAAGTAGCACCTATTTCGGTTTATCAAGATATTCCGAGAAAACAATTGGATAAAAACCACTATTTAAGCCAACCAATTTCATTTTCAGAATTTAACTTTCATCTTAAAAGACATAAAGATACAAGTCCTGATCCCGACAATATCACATACAGCATGTTGCTAGATCTTCCTAATTCTGCCAAACAATTTTTAATTAAAGCCTTTAATAGTGTTATTATTGATAGAGAAAGTATTAGTTCCGAGTCAGCAATAGTTTTAATTAATAAGCAGGTAAACCTGGTCAATTCAGACCATAACTTTGTCCTCATGTATTAATAAAACTCTTGAGCGAATTTTAAAAAGTCGTCTGGAGTGGTGGTGTGAGTCTAATGGAGCCTTTCCGACCTATCAGTTTGGCTTTCGTAGGGGAGTGTTAACGATTGCTTAGCACATCTTGGTTAGGTGTTCCTAAAGGATTTGCTCATAATCTTATTAAATTATTTACAAACAGAAATATATCCATAAAAACTGGTTATGCAGGGTGTCCGAAAAGTCAACGATCATACTGAAGGGGCTGATGGAGCAACTCATAAGCACCCAGAAAAACATAAAATGACCTTAGTAAAAAATCGATGGTTTTCGAGATATTGGTACTTTAGTAGAAGTCACCAAAATCCTACTCTTGGATCAGATTTTCGATTGTCGCGCCTTAAAAATAGATATTTTTTAGAATCTCTTTTTAGCTATGCAACACTGAATAGCCATTTTACTGATCAAGGACCAACATTAAACTAAACGGCCAAAAAATTTAATAAGAAATCTATTCTAAAATAAAGTATTACTTATTTTTATTTTTTAAACTTTAAATTTGACCGCTCATACTGGAAAAAAATTGTACGGCAATCTGGCTAATACCTTAAAAACTTTGCTCATTTAATCTACTTTTTAAAATTACCTAAATGTTTTTTTAATAGTTTACTATTATTGTGTTATAGTAAAAAATAACCCTAATTCACCTTATATCATTGTAAAAAAAATGAAACAAATTTTTAAGTTATGTTTAAAATGTTTTTATTTAACTTAAAAATTAAAAAAATCAAGAGCGAAGGTAATTCTTATTACCATAGCAATAAACAACAAACATTTTTAGAATTTAGTTTGTTTACAGTATTCCGTGAACTAACTACTTTTTTGTTTGCTTGTATCCTAACGTTTCTGTTGCCTTTTGCTTTGGATTTATTTTTGAGTTAATTTTCCTGTGGACTGTGTTCTTTGAACTGTTTGTTTTATTGGTTAATCATTTATTATGCCCTTGCCGTATACCGCCCAAGAATATGCAAACATGCATCTCATTGGGTAATTTTTTACATAAGACCATGAATTTGTCAATAAATAGTACTCAGTTAGATTGCCTTTTTCTTACTAGGTCTGCAGTTCACAATATTAACATTAGGCGCAAACATAAATACACAATTCCCAAATTCCGTACTTCCGTTTTTAGAAAATCGTTTGCGTATAATTCAATTACTTTGCTTAACTTATTACCTGAAAACATGAAGTCTTTCAACATTTTAAAGTTTAAATATAAACTGAGAGAAATTTTATTTGCTGAACTTGGCTAAAATAAAAGTTTTTTTTTCTTTAATTTCTCAAAGCTTTAACTGACTGTTAACATTATTTGGATAATATGATTCGATAATTATGTTTCTGTTGCCATCAAAATAAAAATAAAAGTAAAAAAGAAAAAGGAAAGAAAAAAAAGGGAAAAAAAGGAAAAAATGAGAATACAAAAATTTAAAAATTGTGATGATTATTATTTTTTCATTTTTACAATGGTAAAATGTGTTTTAAATTGTTATTAGGTTAGCTAGTGTAAGGGTACCTGTATTTTTCTGTTTTTTTTTTTGAATGTGTGTATGTTATCTAATAATAAGTTTTTTATAAGATTGTTTCTATTATTCTCAATTTTTGTGGTTAAGTAGAATAGCAGTGTTGCTAGACTTCGCCATAAACTTGTATAGTTTATCAAATAATGGCCAGATTTATTTATTTATTTTTTTTTATTAATGGTGAATGCAGAGGAAATGCTCTAGCAGCATCTAATCTTTATCAAGAAAGATATCCGAATTTGGCCCGATATCCTGACTATCGTCTATTTATTAATGTTCAGCGCTCATATTCCGAAGGCAGAATGCCTCATGCTCCTGTTCGAGAGGGAAGACCTCGTATTAACTATGTTGATCAAGTTTTAGAAGAAAATTGAAAATGATCCGACTACTTCGACACGAGAGCAATCGAAAGAAGAACAGGGATACCGAAAATCGGTAGTAAACGACATCACTAGGCGATTTCAATATCACCCTTATCATGTTCAACGAGTGCAAAGCCTACTGCCTCAAGACTACGAACCACGCCTACAATTTTGCCGCAGAATGTTGCAAAAAAATCAAGAGGATCCGAATTCTTTAAATAATATACTGTGGTCGGATGAGAGTACATTCAAAAAGGATGGCTTTATGAACATGCACAATTTGCACACTTATGCGTTGGAAAATCCCCACTCTATTCGAGAAGAAAGGTCACAGTACCGATTTAAAGTAAACTTGTGGATCGGTATCTTGAACAGACGTGTAATTGGCCCATTCGAATTACCAGAAAATTTGAACTGGCAGGCTTAATTAGATTTTTGTCAAAAAAATCTACCAATTCTTTTAGAAGATGTTCCTTTAGCCAGTCGCCGAATAATGTGGTTCCAAAATGATGGTTGCCCGGCACATTATGCCCATGAAGTTCGTCGGTATTTAAACCAAGCATACCCCAACAGATGGATCGGCCGACTTGGTCCAATTTTATGGCCTCCCAGGTTTCCAGACCAAAACCCCCTCAATTTTTTTTACTGGGGTTGCATAAAAGAAAAGGTTTATGCAAGACCAATAAATAATATTGCTGAATTACGGCAGCGTATAAATGATGCAGCCCAAGATCTTAACGCTGCCAGGAATGCAAGATGGATCAATAGGTCATTTATTAAAAGATGCCACGCCTGCATTCGCGTTGGTGGTAGACAGTTCGAACATATTATTTGATTTTTAAAATTTTTTTTTAAGTTAAATAAAAATATTTTTTGAACATAACATAATTATAAATTTGTTTAATTTTTTTCATAAGGTAGATTAGGTTTATCTTTCACTCTATCACAATAACAGAAGAGCTTTTTTTAAAACATATTGGGTAATTTAAAAATTAAATTAAATAAGCAAACTTTTTAAGGTATTAGCCGGGTTGCCGTACAATTTTTCGGTCCAGTATGAGCGGTCAAATTCAAAGTTTAAAAAATAAATATAAGTAATACTTTATTTTAGAATAGATTTCTTATTAAATTTTTTGGCCGTTTAGTTTAATGTTTGTTTTTGATCAGTAAAATGGCTATACAGTGTTGCATAGCTAAAAATAGATTCTAAAAAATATCTATTTTTAAGGCGTGACAATCGAAAATCTGATCCAAGAGTAGGATTTTGGTGACTTTTACTAAAGTGCCAATATCTCGAAAACCATCGATTTTTTACTAAGGTCATTTTATGTTTTTCTGGGTGCTTATGCATCAGCCCCTTCAGTATTATCGTTGACTTTCCGGACACCCTGTATAACAACAGATTATAGGGCAACATCTGCAGGCCTACCTCAAGGTTCGGTCTTGAGTCCCTTACTTTTTAATCTTTATACAGCTGATTTTCACAAGCTGCAAATAAGATCTAAAATATTGCAATTTGCAGACGATTTTTGTATATATTGTACAGCGTACGATATGCCAGCTTGTGAAAATAATCTTAACCATATTATGTATATTTGTAATAAATATTTTCCAAGCAATGGTTTTAGTATTTCTAGCAAAAAATCAACCTTAGTAATTTTCACACGACACAATCTACAAACAAAAAATCAAATAATTTTAAGTAATACTACCCTTCAACGGATAAAAGAACTAAAATACCTTGGTGTATATTTAGACCAGAAATTGACACGGAATACATAATATAAATTATATCTTATAAAAAGCTAAAAAGAGATTGAATATTTTAAAATCAGTCACTGCCCGAAAATGGGCTCTGATCTTAAGACATCTTTAATTTTCTATCGAGCATTTACTAGATTGTTGCTGAATAACGTCTCAATTTGGATCTGCTCAATGGTTCTGCTGCTAAAACGAGACTAATAAAGGTTGATCGTATACAATATAGAGCTTTAAGATTAGTCACAGGCGCTTTAAGATCCACGCTGATTGAAGCATTACTGGCAGAGACTAATGAGCTATCATTAGATATAAGACGAAAAACTTTAGCAGAAAAACTTTTGATTAAAAATGTGCAATATCGGAATAACCCACTAATAGCTAAAATTCATAAACTGGGTATATCTAACTTAACTAATAAATATAGGTTGAATAAAAACAGTCCTCCATTGGCTGAAGCTTATACTGAAACAAAAAACCTCCATAAATTCATTAATGAAACAAATATACTATGGATGAACGAATTAGCTTTTGGGGTTAATTTTTTTGACCCCACAATAATATTTCCTACATTTACGAACTGTCATAAAGCCAATCAAACTATTCTTAAGGATACTTTGAATAAATTTCAAAATTACTTAGAAATATAAACAGATGGATCAAAAACTGCTTATAGTACAGGTTGTGCCTTTATTATTCCATAAATTAATATTAGAAGAAAATACAAGTGTGAGGATTATGCTTCTATTTTTACTGCAGAGGCATTAGCAATATTAAAAGCCTTCGAATTTATTAGTGATGCTAATATAATTTCAAACTTTTTAATACTTTCTGATTCACAATCAGTTTTGCAATCACTGAAAAATGAACATAATTTTAAACACCCAGTTATTTTTAAGATTCGAGAGGCTATTAGTAATCTTGATAAACATAATACTAAGGTAGCATTCATTTGGTTAAAAGGACACACAGGATTGCTAGGAAATGAATTGGCAGATAAAGAGACCAAGGAAGCAATTAAGACAAATAGGATTCTTTCCAAAGTACACTTTAGTGATATAGTTCCAATTATCCGAAAGAGGTCTTCAGAAACTTGGAAAAGAAAATATCTTACATAGTTGGAAAATACTTCAAATACATACACTTTAATAAAAGCGTCCTTTAGCAATTATAGTATGGTTTCCAAATGTAACTTTCGAAGATATTTGACAACACCTTTCTTCAGATTTTTAGTGGGTCATGGTAATTTTAATAAATATTTACATAAATTAGGAATAAATGACTCATATATAGTGTAAAATAAAAAGAAGCAAATAGAGTATCATTGTTTTCAGAATATCATTTTCTATCGAAATACCCTATAATATACTAAATATCCTATTTAAAATAAGAAAGTTAGTATCTTTTTCTGTTAAATCAAAAGTGATGGAAAACAATAGAATATGTCAAAAGATACTCTTATAATCGATAGACCAAATTTCATTTGTTTATCATGAAAAGTAAAAAAGGTATAAGGTGTTCCTTTTTTTCTGTGTCACCCGGTATATATTGTATACGAAAGTTGTTTTGTCAATAAAGTAGATTTTTGTCAAGATTGATAATAATTTCCTGATAAATAAAGTATTTGCAAAATTGCCTCGTTTTATCGTAAATGTATTTGCTAAGTTTGCATAAAAAATCTAATTTTGCATAAAAGCCCTATTTTTTCCAAATTTTTGTGCACAGAATACTGTCTATTTTTGTTTTTAAGTATTAAAATTTCTTATTTCAAACATGACACCTATATTTTGTATGTTAGATTGTGTACATACTTCCGCTTTTTTTAATCTATAGCCTTTAAAGATGGAGAACTTTCTGTGTCGTCTAAAATTATTCCTATTCATAAACACAATTTAATTGAAATTTTCTTTAGATGTACTAGAGTACAAAAAAATGTCTTCAGGTTACTTTAGGCTCTTTATTAAAATCTTTATCCTTAAGATGCTGATTTGTAGTGCCATGGAGAGCCCGAGGCTCTAATGCACCTCTATGGTGTCACCTAATCAATCCATCGTGCACACCGACTGTTACTAGAGGCTTTGGAAAAACCAATGAGGCTCTTTGGTATGAAAGGCTTAAAATTGTTTGGTACAATGTAGTTGTTGGCATGCAGACAGGCTTAACCCTTCAATCCATATTTACTAGGTCCAGAAACTTTGTGCACTCTATTACGAGCTTGGGACTCACCTTTTCCGATGTAATAGTCTTAATAAATCGGATTTTTGCCTTCTGTCTGCACAGCCACTAAATGATAGTTCCCAATATGATAAGAAATACAGTAGATAAGTAGATCTAGTGAAGGATCTTGGGGGTTAGACCCCAGGCCCTATCGAAAGCCCTCCTGCAGGTTCATATTGTTACAGTTTATTTTTTTCAGATACATAAAGGATAAGAAAATAAAATGAATCCAAAATGTTAGCGAAAGCATAGCTGAATGAACTTTAAGAGGCAATTTCTAAGTTATTCTGGTGCTAAGTTAATAAAATAAACAGTTATCATTTCAGTATTAATTCTATTTTTGATATCAATAATTTTCAACCCTTATGATGAAACTCAAATTATTAATCATAATATTAATTTTTTTTAATTGTTTTGATTTTACTAATGTCAGAAGTCATATCCTAGCCAATAAGATCCTAGCTTATTCTCCTATATCCCTACTAAAACCATTTCTGGCACGAAAATCTTTGACCTCTAGGAGTCTTGAAGAACAAGCCTTTGAAGAATGTTGTTTCTTGGTATTTTTGCTGATTTTACTCCAATGAAAAGTTGAAAACTCACCTTTTGGGTATTTAAGTTTGTGGATACTAAATTGCCATACTGCAATAGTGCAGGATTATAAGTGGTGTAGTTAAATCTCAACTTTTTCAAGGTTCTTTGTTTAAGTGTCAGTTTTTTGTTCCCGAGAAAAGGCCAATTCCATTGGTAAATCCTAATATTTTCATTTGGCATCTTGGTTTATGATAATCTACATATTACACATGTAATTTTATATAAGTAGACTCAAGCATACCGTTAAGTTTAACCATCAATGCTTATATCTACTTAGTCTATTGGGGATTCCTCATTCTGGTATATATTATAAGAGGTAGAAATCTCCACTCATCTACTCCAATAACGTCCACAACATCTACAGTGACATTCACTGTTAAACCGATCCACCCAGGTCCTCCATCTCAATCATGGAGCCCTTTTGGAGCCAGGTTTGATCAATGTTTGTGATGTATAGTGAACCATGCAGTCAGTAAAACCACCTAACCAGTAAACTAAAGTCCTATCAACATTTATTAGCTTTACTGTAGTATAGTATACTAAATACTAACCTCAAAATTACATTGTTATCACTCTCATTATGAGATTTTACTACCACACCGTTGTTTTGAATAGTTTCATAATAACTAGGTGCCTATTAGTTATTTTATTGAAATAGACGTATAGATCTCCTTGTAAACTAGATAAATAGGCCTATTTCGAAAGTACTCACGGGAAATTTTAGCCCCAAACAACAGAATATGAGATTTTACCCTTGATATAGACACTATATTCAGGAAGGGCAACATAACTTGTTTTCAATTTTAATTATTAACTTTTCTTTTAATATAGATTCACTTGAATGTATTTCAGAACTAAAGCTTTTCTTTTATGTTTATTTTGATTTTTGAAAGATAACCTAACCTAACTTTCTAAGTTAGACAAGGGACTTTCGGCGTGAGCCCATGAGTTTTAGGGTGCTCTCACACTAAAGCTGTAATTTAATAGCATATAATTGAATGGCCAAAGTAAAGGGTTAATATTTATTTTATTGTTAATTTATTAATTACACCATAACACTTGTACATAATATTAAGGGTCAATATAAATAATTGTATTTATAAATCTCCCTGTCTGTTCTTCCTTGTGACATTTTCTTTCAGGTTTATAAGTATAGTGCTTTTAGTAATTTCCTGTTTTCTTGGTCATCGGGATTTTCTTATCCATCTGGGATATAACAGGTGCGCTTATATTTTATTAAACCCTTGTGGAATCCACGCCACTCTACCAAAGTGGTTAGTGCTAGTCGGCTTCCCTTTGAGAATATCCCCTGAGTGTTCACCTCTATAGTAAGTCTTTCTCCTTCCATTGGTTCCCTTGTACCCATTTTCTAACCCTCACTTCCCATACCTTTACTCTCCTTTTTCCTTCCTGTTATTACCCATCCGTCCATTCAAATTTCGTTTAATCTAGGTAAATAAGATAATGTATTAAAGCATTAAAGTATAAATTAAATTATAATTAATTCTTATTATTTTTTTATATATTTAACAATATCATGCAGGTGCCCTTCTTAATTCTGATATCTGCGTGATCATACCAGGAGAGTTTGGAATCTAATGTAATTTCTACAAATCGAACTGCTTCGGAATATTGCAACTGCACCTCATCCAGAGGCATACCAGCTTTGTGCTAAGGTTATGTAGTCTCTAAATAGTTGTAAGTGGTATTAACTCTGCTTGTTTGGAGTTGGATTCTGAGCCCCTCTCAAGAGGTAACTTTGGTGACTATATTACATGGTGCATATTGCATTGTGGCGGAGTCATTTCCTGGGCAAACGATTACCAGTCGTCAGCGTGGCAAGCTTGGGGAACTGCTTAAATGTTTGATCACTAGCCATCATAAACGCAACGCATCACGACACCACGAGTTTAGGATAATAAACTCCTCCCTACGGGCAGCCTTTTGCCGCCAACGTTTTGATAACATCATAACATTTGCAGGAAAAGAATACAAGTGTTGGAAGAATTTTCGGATAATTTTCCTATATTAAAGTCTCATTATTGTAAAGCTTCTATAGGAAGATTATATCTAAAGCTAGGCAAATGAATATTCAACGCTGCGAAAGCATGTCCTCTATCCAATTCAGCAGAAAGGGTTCTGAGCAATGGCACTCTTGACCGAGTGCTTGACAGATTATATTATGCTTATTATTAAACGATCCTTTAATACCTAGGAACCAGGTGGTGTAGGGCAAGATCTGTGGATTTCCCGGCCTTTTAGGCCTATTTTTGCACATAAAGTGGTCTTTTCATGTGCAAAGATATCTATAAGCAAGTCATCTTCACCAAGTTACTTCCTTATAGATATCGTCCAATCAGCTTCTCTATTATAAGGCTAATTAGTCAATACAATTTAGGGTATGTAGTCGCTTTTTCCTGGTTTTGGGATAAAAACAACTTACATCTCACGCGATACCTTGTTATAACCCGGAACAAGGAAATTTTCTAATAGTCCAAGCATATGTAGAGTTAGTACCTCTAACTCATTTTGTAGAAGGCATGGATATAATACATGCATGCTTGAGAGGAACTTAAAAGGAAGGAAATGATTTGTTCACTTTACGATCTCGTTGGTGATTGTCCTTTTAACAATCTCATATTCGATATGAATAAAGGTTTCACAACTGTGTGGGGAATCATAAGATGAGTTTTAGTCTGGAATATAAGTGGACTGAGCTGGTATGTAATCAGGACAGTACCGTGCACAGGCCGCAAAGTGTATGTTTTCAACGTTCTTGAATAACCGCCTTTACCCAGAGTACCCTGAGTATCTTTTTGTACTCCCTTGAGCTGCGTGGAATGCATTTTAGTCAGTGGTAAGCTTGGGATGCTCTTCTCTGCAAAGGAGCCGGTAGATAGTGTAATGGTGCTTTGCCATGCTATTGTATCGCACTGGTCGGGTTGACAGTCCCAAATTTGGAGGAAACCGAAAGGGTGTACCCTGCCGACATACCTTCAAGACTACCGACTAACTTTTCTTGAAAGTGATCCCAATCAGTATTCCTTGGATTTCTGTAGGCTGATGTAGCCGGGTATATTCTTTTAGCTGAAACAGAATGTATCTGTGGTCCGACATTACGAAATAGCATATTTATTATACCGCGATGAATAAAAATACTGGAAAATTAACTTCAATAGTAAGGACATTCGCCCTTAACTCAAGACAATATTAATTCTGTAACCTTCCATGGAAGAAAAATGAGTTATCTCTTAATGCTTCTAAATAAAAGTTTCTAGATTTTATGATCTAGATTCTAGAAAATTACGAGAGAGTTTCATCATCAACCAAAAGTTTTTATTTTTACTCTCGACACGTGTTTCGCTAACGATGTTAGCATCTTCGGGTGAAGATTAAAACTAAACTTAAACTACTTAACAATGGTTTTATATACTAATAATGTAACTAATAGAGAAGAAAACGCAATGAAGCATGGCTGAACAAATCTTAAATTCTAGCTAAGCTATATAATTGCCTATAAGAAATTGAACCTTTATTCCTGTTAAGAATGTTTACTTGATTTTAGAATATTGCTAAATTTTTATATGCATCTAATTTTCTACTATTATTAACTGGTTTAAGTAATTTTAGGTTGTTTATCCCTACAAAGTGATCAGTATTTAAAACATGTTCAGCCAAACTTGACTTTTCAACTTTTCTATATTTTACATGAGCTACATGTTTTTTAAATCTGACAATATTTAATCACAATCACAATCGTTGGAATTAATCTCACAGATCCCAGATTTTCATTGATTTTTATTTTATCTTTTGGTTTTCCTAAAAGATTTCGTAACTTGGCTTAATAGACTATTCTTAGACCTGAGGCTTTAAAAACTTTATTAAAGCCTCTCGTCAAGATAGGCTCATATGATATTGCAACGAAAGTTGACTTATTTTCATTGACTTATTATTTTTGAAATGTGGGAGGTTTTTCAAGATGTAGACATAACCTTAAGCCTATATCTTCTAATCAGATTATCAATAATCTTATCGTCATAAACATTGACCCTAGCAATTGTTTTAATAGCAATATTTATTTATTTAAGTACACGGCTCTCCTTTAAATAGACTAAGCAATCCAGTAACAGGAAAGCATAAAATATCTTATGAATTTAAATAACTAAGGGCTTTACCAAACATTACATTTTCACCAAACTTCACAAATGTACCAAGTAATATAAACCTAACTAACCTATTTAATAGTATCTCTTATAAACAATAAAGAAGTATATATACATATGAATATTGACAATAGGAAAAATAGGACAATATTTAATGTTCCTTGCGAAATTAGGTAGCATTTCTTAAGTATTGCTTAAATAAAGCCATACTGGAAAAAAATATATTATTATTCAAATTAAAGTTTTCAAAGTTTTTTAAAAATTATTAAAACTACGGGCGCATCTGATCAATGAGAGCCAAAGGTCGACCTACTACGCAAAATACAAGGATTAATGTTGATATGTAAATTTTCCAGGCTGAAGAGCAGTCTATTAAATTATTAATAATTTTATAAATCAAAATTGTTTCTACGACTCTTCATACCATAAAACTATAAGTTATCATAGTAAGTAAAAAAATGTCTTTGTCTATTAAAGCGGAAATTTACTATATTTACAAATTTGCATTGTACGCTTTCGATTTGGTCAACATATTTTGTCATTTACTGTCATATTTACTGTCGCATATTCTATGGTAGGTTTAACGAATGCATTATATAATAATATTAATGATGTTTGATTACTAAAACCCTTTGTAATTCGAGATATAAAACCAAGATTTTTTTTAGAGCATTCTGAACAATGTGTTCTATATGAATGTCGAAGAGCAGTCTGGAATCCAAGGTCACACCTAAATCTTTAATAAACTCTACATACTTCAAGATAGTGCCTCTGAGATAGACATCACATTTGTTTTGTGTCTGAGATGGTTTTCTGCTAAAAAGTATAGAATGACATTTTTCTGCATTAATAAATAATTTTTTTAAAGTACAATACTTTTCAAAATTTGCAAGATCAGATTGCAAGGCACGAAAATCTGATACCTTCTTAAGTGTTTCTGTAAAGATTTTTAGATCATCTGCATATGCAAGATATTTACAGATAGAGAAATATCGACCAATGTCGTTTAAAAAGATTGAGAACAAAGTCGGGCCCAAATGAGAACCCAGAGGAGAACCTTGCAGTACTCCTGAACTTACGGTTGTACAAGAAGACTTTACTCCATTTGTGACAACGTACTGAGAGCGATTTGTTAGATAACTTTTAATGAGTTTGAGTAGAGCCCCGGGCACACCGAAATTCTCCAACATTACGAAAAGTGTGGGATGATGTACCTTATCAAAAGCCTTGGAAAAGTCGGTGTACACGGCACAAGTTTCCAGATCCCTATCCATACTTTCGCTTATACTCTGAATAGATGGTATTAAGTTGGTTATTTTTTTTTTGGAAAAAGCCATATTGGTTAAGATCAAGAGATTCTTTGACCTTAAAGAATAATTGTTTTAACAGCAAAGATTCAAATAGTGTACCAAAGTGACTAAGTAGGGGAATAGGCCTGTAATTCCGAACAGAAGTTTTTTCTCCAGACTTAAATACTGGCACAATTTGAGCTGTTTTCCAAATATTGGAAAAAATGCCGCTGGATAAACATGGATTGTACAAAATATGCCAATGCTCGCACAAGCTAGGACAGGACTTCAAAACAAATGAAGGAAATCCATCTGGGTCAGGTCCCTTTTTAGGATCCATAGATATATAAGTGCGGATTTAATGAATTTATATTAATATTGTTAACTATAAAACATTCCTTTTGACATTGAGTAGGCTTAGTTAAAGTTGGTGTATCAGAAGGTTCAAATACTCCACTAAGATACTTAAAAAAAAGTTCACTAATGTCAACACAATTCGAAGCCTCCTGATCATTAAATTTCATTTTTATTGGTAAGCTTTTAGTTTTTTTTGTTGTGAAAAAATGACTAGAAATATTTAAGGTCTTTGACAATATTAAATTTTATAATATTAATATTAAATCTTCTTTGATATTAAATTAACATTTATTTCCAAAGACATGTGATGGCTATCTTCAGGCACAAATGGATCTATACTTTTATTTATACAATAACTTTTGTAGAATTAGACATAATAAGATCCAGAATTTTATCACATACATTAAAGATGTTATTAAATTGCTTTAGATTTTGAAGTAAAAAGCATCAGAAAATGCTTTGCTGCAAGGATCAGTGGCGTTGATAATAAATCCATAATATTCGGTTTTTGTGACTATATTAAATTAGGTAGATTAAAAACACCCATTATTAAAAAATAACTATCAATATTAGTGCTTATAATATTTTCTAGTTTAGATAGCTATTTACTGCACATGAGGTAGAATATAAACGTGCATAAAAATATTATTTAATAATAATTTTCTGCCCCTTCTCTAAAGTAACACTCACCCATATGTCTTCGATTATTGTGTTGGAATTACGCTACTTAGAGACAAGTTCCGTCCGTGATATCGAGGGCCGGAAGGCAGGATCTCGTAACCCGCAAAAACTATTAAAATGGGATTTTGATATATTTCTTTTCAGAATTAGTCTCGCCATCTATTGAAAAATACTCAAATTAAAAAACAATCCGTCAAGCAGAATTTAAAAGAAAACATAACCTCGTATCTATTTCGCGCCAAATTGTTGACACATTACCTCGTAACCGCTCAGTTTCCCGTAAACGGTTGTGGTATTCAGAGGTAAGTCCAGAATAACTTCTTTTATATCATTAAATTTTCTTTTTATTTTACATGGCGTGATCTTATTTGGGTACATGTACGTTTATCTTATGTAATTTTAAATGTTAATGGCAATTTTAGTCAGTAATTTGCTAGTAATTAGTCACATTTTTTTGATGTTTTAGTTACGAGGTCCTGCCTATTATCTTCTATTGTGGTTACGAGGTACCGTTTTTGTGTTTCTGCACTTCAGAGGTAAGTAAAACTTTATACTATGCCTAAGACTACAGTTTTTTTAAAAGCAGATAAGAAATACTGCCATTGTTAGTTATTTTTTTGCTAAGAAAAATTTTCTTCCATTTAATTTTTTGCCTGGCAGCAGAAAATTACTGTTAGGATTTTAAGAAAAATATTAAAATATTTTGAACAATAAATTAATTAAAAGAATAAGGGGAAACTAGTGTTTTTAAAATAGTATCTATTTTAAGAACTTTTACGTTTTTTGGAAAAACAATATGTATGTAGCTATACCCCGTAAGAAAAGGTACTTAATACATTTTCGAACTTTGTTTTACTAGCCTTGGCTTGTGCCTCGAAAGGCAATTTTAAAGATCGTGTGGGAATGTCCACCTTTTCCTACTAGATTTGCTACTACAATTTTACTAGATATACTAGCACATGTGTATCTCTTAATGGCTGATTTTCCAACACGACAGCTAAAGATGTCAAGCCGAACAAGAAAAAGTATAATGAATGCACTGGCTCTTTAAAGCCCAAGCGAAGATCAAGAAAATCTCCCAGGCAGAGTCAATTTAAGCGATTCTTTTAATAGTTTCAATATCTTTGCTGAAGCTTTAAGTCCCGAAGATGTAGCGATAATGATCCAAGAGGCAGAGATAGTTCTTGCAGATGACTTTAGCATGTCCCAGCATCAACTCGAAAGCACTTTGGAAACCTCTGAGATGAGAAGTTCAATTATAAAGGAAAACCTAAAAGAACAAAAAAGTTGCCTGATGGAAGACGCAATTCAAGAAGGGATAGTTCTTAGAGATGAGCTTTGTATTTCCCAGCAGCAACCAGAGAGCACTTTAGAGACTTCTAAGATCGAAACTTCAACGCCAAAGAAACGACAAAGTGATGAAATAAGTTTGATAGACGCAGAAATTCAATCAGATCCAGAATCAATGGCCACAGGAGATGCGATTGAAGATACGAACACGCTTGACGATAGTGTGCTAGAAAACAGCTCTAGTTCAGAAGATGAAACGCAATTAGAAATAAAGAAACGGACCAAAGGCCAAAGAAAAAGAGAAGTCAACAAAAAACAAAGAACGAGTGGAGGGAAATACATTGGATTTAGGAAACCGAAGGGTCAAAACAATACTTTTCATGATACTCCACGAGAAGAAAGACGTCTAAAGCCTCGATGCAATTGCAAAGATCCCTCAAAACAGTGCCGGAAATTTACGGATGATGATAGAAAAAATATTTTTTCCAAATTTTGGTCAGAGATGTCCTGAGAACAAAGGAAAGTGTTTATAGCAACCACAGTAAAGGTATGTGACAGGAAAAGGCCTGAAACAGAAAATTCAAGACGGTCCATAACATTGCAATACCTATATCTTATTTTAAGCAATGCTCATCTTCCAGTTTGTAAGTCAATGTATCTTAATACTTTAAGCTTAGGAGAATGGTCTGCAAGATCTTGGGCTTTATCGGCAAATCATGGGATAGTAAAAGCACGTGATACCCAAGTGAACCGTTTAGATATTTTTAAGGAAGATAGAGAATTTTTAGACACATTTTTAACTAAATTAAATAAATTACCATCCCATTACTGTAGGAAGGATATAGACAGGCTTTATCTAGAGCAAAATTTTCAGTCTTGGAACGATTTGTATAAAGTTTACCAACAGGAATGTCAGACTGAAAATCGTAAAGCTCTTTATTTTAAGCTATTAAGGCAGGTTGCTACATCAATGAAGATTGCTATTTTTTCTCCTCGAAAGGATCAGTGCGATCTTTGTTTTATGTTTAAAAATGGAAACGTATCTGATGAAGACTACAATAAGCACATAGATGCGAAAAATAGGGCCAGAGCTGAGAAAGAAAAAGATAAAGCAGATGCACTATTGGAAATATGTAACGTTATTACAATGGATGTATACTGTATTACAAAACTAAATTGTGTTCTCACAATTTCACTATTTACAATTTGGCTACTAAAGAAGTAGTTTGCTATTGGTATAATGAAACTCAAGCAGATGGACAGGCCTCAACATACGCATCTTTTTTGCTTGATTTTCTTGAAGAAAAATTTCTTAGTGGTGGTGAAAAAAACCTCTAAAAAAGAAAAAAAAATTATAATATACTCCGATGGGTGTACTGCTCTGAATAGAAATGTGCTTTTGGCCAATGCTTTATTATACCTGAGTGAAAAATATGATATCAAAATCACCCAAAAATTCTTTGAAAAGGATCATACTCAAATGAAGTGTGACTCAGTGCATAGCGAGCAATAGAAAAGCGACTTAAAAATAAAGAAATATACTTACCTAGTGATTATTTGAGAATTACATGCGAAGCCAGACATTCGACACCATACGTGGCAAAAACGAAAGATTTCGATTTTTTTAGGGATTTTAGTAGAAAAGACCTAATGAAATATAGGTCGATAAAATCATCAAAAACCTCGCTTGTAACGGATATTCGAGCATTAGAGTATTATGGAGGTCTTTTTAAACTGGATTTTAATAATGAATTATTTCATGAGATCTTCAATCGTCCAAATAAAATCAAAAATTTTGAGCTTATTGAATTTCCCGCCCTATATAAACAGAAAAATAAAATAACCAAAACGAAGTATGACCATCTTCAAGCAATAAAAAAATGTATACCTCAAGATTGTTGGCCATTTTACGATAATCTGCCTTTTGATGCAAAATGATTATCTTGTCGTATCGACAATATTTTAACGAAGTTTCTATTTTCTGTGATTACAATTTTTATTTAACAATAGAATATTTTTGGTTTTATTTAGAATTGAAGTTTATTTTATTCATAAAATTTGTTTTAGTTTCTATTATTTACTGGTTTTTCAATAAACAATGTTATGGATTAATGAATTTCGTGTTACTGTTCTTTGTGCATTACCTCGTAAGCAACACTTTTAAAAATGCAGTACCTTGTAACCGACATAAATGTTTCTGTAAATAAAAATTAATTCAAATTTGTATCGTATTATATAGGCAAAAACGCGGAGAATTTTTTTTCTGTATTTTAATTGATTTTTCTTCCCTGTAAAATTCTTACTTTAAGGGTTACGAGGTCCTGCCGTCCAGCCCTCGATATACGTTACGAATCGCCAATAAGACACCACCACCATTATTTTTGCCACTAATGTTAGCGTTTCTATTAAGTCTAAAGACTCTTATATTTGTTAGGAACCTGCTCCGAGTCCAAAACGTTGGGAATTAACTAAGACTCGGTTATTGAGATACAGTGGTATTGACAGGTGCAAACAGACTGATAAAAGTCTACAGTCTTTGTACTAAGGCTTTTGGTGTTTTGGTAGTGAACAAAAATTGCTGAGACGAATTCAAAAAAAACAAAAAAATAGTAAGTTGCCACAAAAAGTTACAAAAGTACAGATAAGAAGATATGTGTTATAGTTATGCTAGCACGGAAGAGAGAGTGTGTTTATTAATAATATTAATGACTTTACTGTTTCCTCCCCCTTTATGAAAACTTTCATTTCTTTCACCCAGCAAAATTTGAACTTCGAATTTTTACAAAATTCCCTAGCTTTCTTGTGAAGTTGCTTATAGTAGGGTAAAAGGTGTTCGGTGACAAATATTTTTGGGCCATGCTCAAACCCAAATTCTGTTGCCTTTAACCCATAATTTCTTTTCAATTTAGCGGCATTAATAAATTCGTTTCTTTTAGCTACGGATGAGAATTTGACCACTATGTTTTTGGGTTGAGTTAGTATTTGTACCCTTAGCATATCTGGCAACCCTATGACATGACACGAAAGAACCTAATTCAATATTATATTTACGACTATCTTGCTGCATTAATTCAATTTGAGACCTCAAGGACATACACTTCTTAGGCACTTCGATCAATTCGTGCAGCATGTTATCTACAGTCTTAAATAGAATATTATCATGCTTCATTTGGACTGTGAAATCGTCTATTTTCCCACTAAAAAAGTTAAACGAGTCCATAAATATTTAAAGATCAAAAAAGCATTCTTAACAGGGATAAAGGTGCAATCCTTTTTAGTCAAATATATAGTTTAGTTAGACTTTTACATCTCCGATAATCTCAGGGTACTCTAGCAACTAGCAACCCTTATATTTCTTATATTTATTTAATTTTGAAACATTTTCTTAAATAATATGTCTGTACAAGGAAGAACAAGTTCAAAAAATTTAACTGCTCCTTTGACTTACCATAAATTCTACAACTCCTTATAGCTACAAAAAGTCATAATCATAATATTTTTCTATAGAATTAATGCAAATATTCATATATGTAGAAAGCTAATTCTATTTTTATTTTATATATTAAATATTATTTTACTTTTTTAATTTATAACTCGTTATGTAGCGCTAATTTTATTTTGCCCGGATATGTAACAGCTATAAAATGATAAAGTGTTCTTATTCACGGTCCACCTGGTAAATTGGTTCACATTATTGGTGGAGTTATTCAGTGGCTTAATTGCGTTACACTGTTAAGTGATATAAATAAAATAAAATAAAATAGATAAATGTAAAGGAATGTTACACATTTGAAACTTTTTCAGCAGTAGTTTTGACTATTGGTTTGGCTACCCAAAAGCCTTCCAAATCGATCTACAAATTTTTAATAATAGCAGCTTTTCTATACTTCTTTAAAGCTTATATTATTTTGTTTCCATATTAGCACTAAAAACTAATAATTGTTTTAAGGCCTAATCATTTTTAAATTTTTTATACATATTTAATAAGATTTCAATTTCATTCACTTAATATATTTTATGTTGACTATAGCAAACGTGGATAGAAACCCAAAGTAGAAAAGCCTCAAAAGTTTCGGAAGCAACTGATACAGTCGAAATACATCTTACAGCAAAGCAGATTACATTTAAACTTTGTTGGAGGGTAGAAAAAGGCTATCTCTAGCAACAAGTTATAGACTTTTTTCAGTTTATTCGAATGGCTATCAAATAATTCTAATATACACTTGGAACCCATTTTCAAAGTCAGTTTTTTGTGTTAAATAAATATAATTTGTGCTCGTGATGATAAAACGATTATAGGTATATCTGTAAGCTTATTATACGGCACATGAAATAGTATTGGCAATATAATCATAACTATTTACATTTGGAGAAAACCGATTTAAATACTCGCGTATTTAACGACGGTATTTTCTTCTGGGAGCTTTACGGTTTACAGCTCCTCGGTAACATTAAAACCATAAAAGAGAATAAGTATGCCGAAGAATAGTAAAAAGGAAAATACAAACGTATCAGAGTAGCATCGCGGATCCTATGAGAGCCCTTATCCTTGGAAGGATGTTGTAAGAACCTCTATAATCCTTCAGATAGCCCTGCACAGATATGTAAAGGATATCATGTACTAGCAAACTTTTACTATAAATGGTGTGATATGTGCTTGCGGTTTGAAAGTTTAAATTACAAAACTAAAAAATATCAGTTAAGTAGGGGGTGACATAATTTAAGTATCATAGTAATTATAAACTTTATTTGTCAAGCAGCTAGCCATTTATATAGTCATATTTGATATTTTAAACTTCAAAACGGTTAAGTATTCCTAAAATTATATAAGTTTGTTAAAAATAAAATAACATATAATAATTTTTTTTTTAAATAGCTATAGCTTAAGGCAACATACAACAGCCTTTATAAGCAACTCTTGTTCTATACCTTATATTATTATACAAGTTTCTCTCATTCAAAAGTATTATTTTTCGTATCTGGATCGTCCTTAATTAATTAGTCCTAAAATGAGTCTGAATTTTAATATTTAAATGGTAACCTCAGATTTTAGTAAAATATATATTCTGATCCTGGTGGTTTTCTACCTCTTAGTTCTTAATCATAAATTTCTTATAGACTTTTTTTATCCTATTTTTTAATATTTCGCAAATAATCGTAAAAATTAAGTAGCCCTTCAACGAAACCATCATATAAAATCAATCAATTTCGGTGTACCTTAAGTCACTCGTAAATCTTAGAATCACCGATCACTCACGAATTCTACCTTGGAATAAATAATAGAAAAATTGTCTATATCTTATTTAATAGAGCAGGTGGAAAAAGCTCGGGGAACTTCGAGTAAAAACAGCCATTGGCGATAGGCCAAAGAACTACTTCTAAATCCACGTAAAGCTAAGATAGTCAGGCTGTTGTCCCGCCACATAAGGATTATAGAAGGCTTGATTGAAGTCCTAACAGATTACTGCTAACTCAACCGGCTTTTTCATATTTTAGGTTTGGTAGCCAGTCTGCTATGTGCTGACCACTCAGCTTGAATTGTGCCATGACGAAAAAAATTGCATATCATTTCATATAAAAATTCAAAAGATGGGCTAGTATCAAGAGCAAAACCATGGGTTTCCCCTTCCTGACACCAGAAAAACTAAATGATCTTGACTGGGAAGGCATGCTCTCCTTCATTAGAAGGATGAGTTCGAAGACCAGGCGAAAATTAGGAATTTTTATACCCGCTCATCAGACACTATCCATGTACCATTAATTTTATTACTTACATACATTTAAAACTAAAACAGGTTTGATCTCGGTGCTCACTCCAAAAACCAATTAGGTATTCGCTGGATCGAGGGATACAATGACAGGATCCATAATCAGATCCTCGATTTCCTAGCAAAAGGGTCACTTCATTATAGATATTGTATTAACATTTCTCTAAAAATCTTAATTTTTCACCCCTAGCAACGGTGTTTTTTTCCGTTCAATTGTCGAACATGCCGAATTTGTTCTCTTTTTTATCATAGTAAAATCATTCTCATTTTTTAAAATACGTCGGCTTTTTTAAACGGAATATATAATAAGTGAGTATAGATATTAAGTTATCATCTCTAAAAAAATATTCAAATTTCGACCATAAGAAAGGTGTTTTTGTTACTCTTTAAATATTAAACGTTTTATATCGGTTTAAATTGTTTTCAGATTAAATTTCACAAAATATTATTAATTATGCCAACATAATAAAATAATTAAAAAGGAGTTTATTGCGTTGAGAAAATGCATCTAATGGAAGTTATAATCCACGTAAATTTTTGCATTGTATTAATGCATGGATAAGTTTTCGCGGGGTTTGAACCGCGTTCCAATCGTGCGGCCAATAATGCGTTCAAGAACGTAGCGCTCCAATAGTGTGTTACTAAAAAAATTAAAAATTCAATGTTTCACTCGCGCAGACTTAACCGCGCGTATATAACGTAAAAGGAAAAACATGTCAGTTTAAAGTAAAAACTGTTGGTTATCGCGCAAACTTGACCATTTTTCAGGCGTTTTAGAAATTTTGAAAGCATTGATATAAAAAAATTACAAAATAAAGCAGCACAAATTAAAGTGCGTCTTTGTATGCCTGTACAAAAAAATTGTAGAATAATAAAAGAAAAGGAAGGATATGCGTGAAAAATTGGATGGAGGATCGTAACAAATATGGTCACATGCCACTATTAAAAGAACTAAGTTAAGATTAAATTTAGGATTATTTTCGTATGGATTTTTATACATTTAATATATTATTAGAATTGATCTCACCTATTATTTCTAAACAAAACACGAAGATGAGAGAAAGTATTAGTGCGAAGGAAAAACTAGCTGCTACATTACGCTACTTAGCGACAGATCGCTACTTTGAAGAACTTAAATTTTCGACTAAAATCTCACCATCTTCCTTATGCTACATCATACCCGAAATATGCAAAGCCATATAAGTTTATTAATAATAAAAACATAATTATTTTTTAGCGAACAGCAAGTAGGTATACTTTAAAAACAAATGTTTTCACAGAAAAAAAGAAAAGTTAACAGAAAAACTTTAAAAAAGAAAATATTTGCTGATAGTGTTATAAAAATCTACTATATTTGTTGAAGAGGTCTCGACTACTTATTCTGTCACTGGTGGTGATGTAACCTGCCATTGCTGACGAGAAGAATTTGATAATACCGTGTATCGATTGTAGGATGAAATTTAACTATTTCGTGTCTTCTTTGTATCCGACAGGCTTGTTTTAATCACAACTTTTTTAATAACCCTTTAGTCATCACTTAACCAATGCTTTGGCCAAAATGGCTTGAGTGGAATCCATCCGTATTAAGTTTTCGCTCCATGAAATTCCAACTGAATAATATTGACTAATAACATTGTTTATTATTTGCAACTTGTTTCTGCAAAAATGAAGTCAGAATTTTGTTTATTAATGTTTCCCCTGACTTTTTGCCTCTCGGTCACGTTTGCAGATTTGGGTATAGAAAGTTGTGGCTTTAATTGTGAAGCATGCAATTCTAAAAAGAAATTAATAAAGAGTATTATTTTATTGCAGTTTCTAAACAACAAAAGACGATTGGTGCCAAGTAGCATCGGATTTTGAAAATAAATGGTAGTTTATAAATTGTAGGAGAGCCCTTGACGGGAAGCATATACGGATTGTTCTGCCTCCTCATTCGGGAGCTCAATATTACAACTGCAAAAACTTTTATAGCATCGTTCTACTAGCTCTTGCAAACGCAGATTATGAATTAATTTACATCGATGTTGAGAAAAATAAAAGACATTCCGATGGAGGAATTTTGGAGTATATAGAATTATATTTATTATATTATATAAGAGTTTTTTTAATTAAAACGATATTTTTTCAGGTCAATTACGTTTGCCGACTAATGATGAAACGGAAAAACATCTTAATTATGTTTTCTTAAGCGATGAAGCATTTTTATTACATGAAATTTTTTTGAAACCGCATTCTCAAAAGAATCTATCATTGGAAAATAGAATTTTTAACTACCATTTATCCCGTGCACGCAATGTTGTTGAGAATACTTTTGGTTTACTAGCTGCACGTTTTCGAGTTTTACACACAGCCATACACATTACCGATCCACAGAATATCACCTACGTGGTTTTGGCCATTTGTGCTTTGCACAATTTTCTTATAAGACGCACGACTTCGTATGCAACTCCTAGATCGTTTGATTCGAACATTTGGCGACTCACGAATTACAAATGGGAGAATGGCGGAATAGCAGTACCGAACTTACCAGTTTAGGACCAAGTACGCAAAAAAAATTTTAAAATAAACGCTAAAAGTAATCACAAGATGTACAAACAATAATATTTTAATTTAGAAGAAAAATTTCCGTGGCAGCTTGACATGATAAAGAAAGGAAAAGCTTAAATTATATTAATATACCTCACCTGTGTTTATGAAATTTTTTTTACGTCTATGCCTGTGTTTTCATGCTCTTAAATATCCTGAGATTTACTTTCATTATAATGTTCTTGTAATATTTGGTCACATCCTGCGTCTAATTCGTCCGTATCCATATTGCTTATACTAGCGGCTGGTACATCCTGATCACTGGTAAATAGCAATAGGTCATAATAGTACCATAAACTGGGTACGTAGACACCATCCACCACAGCTCCACTTCGCATTGATTTTGCCACCTTTTTTACTTTCTTGCGAAAAGAACCTCTGAAGCTTTAAATCTTTTTTATAATATAGTCTTTATTTGCCTCAGGATAAATAGTTTTGTAGACATCTACCAATTTCTCGTAAGCTTTATTTTTTAGGTTTTTATTTGTATAGTCTTTTGACCTGACCTTCCATTGACAAGGACATAATTTATAAACTTCAATAAAATACCTTATAAATTCTCTCCACCAGTACCTACTATTCTCCTATCGCACACAGAATAAGTATATATTAAAAATATCTATAAAAATTAATTAAAATGTACTTTACAATTTTACAATAATAAACTTTACTTACAATGTAATTAATTAATTTGTTATATTGCGTGCCAATCACACACGCACACTTAAATTATGCAGAAAAGACCTTCACGTTCTTCTCCCGTAATCAAGTCTATACCAAAGTACGAAGTGTTCTACATTACTGTTCTTGCGCGCACGATTTGAACGTCACGTTTAAGCCCCACGTGAAGGAGTGTAAGTGTAAAGGTACCTATTGTATTGAGTAAACTATCAATTTTCATAAGCGCCGCTCCGATATTGCGCGTGTTCTCCTGGACTGGCAAGCGCCATTGCTCGTATTCCGTTGCTAACATTACTTCATTTTTTTTTTGTAAAGGGTAGTACCTATATTTAATACGTATTTTATTTTTGCAGTTAATATACCATTTTAAAATTTATTATTTTTTAGCTATTTTGTTACATCTATAATTATTATCATTCTCTCCAATACAATTCCTATTAGTATTTTTAACTCAGACTCGTTTATATCTTAAATAAAAAACAAATAACAATACTATTTTATTATTAAGCTTCGTGTAAACAAATCGTGTAAAATCTTGTTGCAGCGATTCTGTATTCTTGTTTATTTACTCTCTCTCTCTCTCTCTAATTCAGTATTTGTGTTGTTAAAAATGTGCTCTTTCATTTGCTGCCATGGCCATTTTATCTAAAGAATGCACGTAAATTCGTAGTAAGTATCGATATGGTGTTATAATGATACACTAAACGTTTTAAGACAATGTAATACGTAGAGGATAGTAGAATTTGTATAATTTAACACTTCTTTTATAAATCGTGTACTTTATTCCGTAATAACTTCATTCAACAACTTTGACTTTGATAAATCGATTTATTTTAAAAAAAAAATTAAAATATGCATTTTTTTTGCTGCGTACAAAGATGTATCACACAATAGAGGTTCCCATTTGAGATATCAAAAAGAGGTTAGCTGGAGGTGAGGAGATGATTGACAGAACCTTATCAAACATAAAACTAAAGGTTCCCCCTGTATATTTAGATAAACATGTTTTTTTTTAGGTAGTTACTTAGTGCGTTTCGTTTTGAATCGGAAGTATGTTAATGAAAGAAGGAATAATTGATACAGTTAAATTATATAATTTAATTGTATTTGGTGCTTTTCTTATAATGTCCCAGAAATTATGAAACACCGGAAACTTAAATAATTATATTATTTCTATTAAAACAATTACAGGTTATTTTTGCTTGTCATTATGACGACAATCACTTATTTAAAGTCATTTTTTTTCCAGATATTTGCAAACAAATACTCAATTTAAGGTAGGCACTGAAAATTAGTTAAGCCTGTCGTTGTCATTTATTTAGCTAAAGCATCAGAGCTCTTTAACAGACAAATGTAAGCACCAATAATGAGTAACTCTTTAACTATAAATATTTAAAAAATATTTATTTTAATAATTTATACCTTTAATACATCATGTTTTTATATTTTGTTTAAATTTTTGTTTTAGTTTTTGGCTTTAAACTTACAATATTGAAAAGCTAGAAGTATCATGCCGTGTAACTATGGGCAGGTTTATTTGCTTGCAACATCTCTGATGCAATTCTGCCAAATGCTTATATAGAAATGGCAAAAATCACTTAATAATATCATAAAAAATTTCAGTTGTTTCCGAAGGCACAAAACAATACTACTGCTCCCCTTTAATAAAATATTAAGCATTTTCTTAAATGAAATATGATAAGATACTCTATATCGAAGTCAATATACAACGTTAAATAAATGTAAATAAAGGATATTAGAGAAACGGTAATGGCACCGCAACGCCGCTCGATCACCTTGTTGATGCTATCGATAGAAGCACTCTCTACCAGTGACGTCGTCAATAAATATTTAAATGATAAATATTTATTAATTTTTAAAGAGTTTGTATAAGTAATATTACCATTTATGAGTTTATTTATGTGTTTTTTTTAACGGACTACATTAGAGGAAGGTAGATATTTAACAAAAAGCATTTTTATGAAAATTAAATATTTTATTAATATTATAGATTTCTTAATAAATCATATTTTAAGGCACAAAATTTTAACATTTTGCAAAATTTTATTATATTGAACAAAACTCATGTTTTACATCACTTATTTTATATCACATAATATATACTTCTATGGTGCTGACTTTTTCAAAGGGACAGTATAGCTATAGTGGTAAGAGTTAAAACTACAAGGATGTTTAAGTTGTGAAGGAGTTGCAGGTTTTTTTACAGGTTATAATAAGATTTTTATTATGGATATTTAGCCTGTACAATGGTTTATACAATTTAACACTGACCTATATAATACCTAATACCAATTATATCATATTAATTTATATAAAAAACAAAGCTTACCTAAGAATAAAGACTATGTACAATCGATTAGATTAGATTAGACAGTACACATCTCGTGAGAGTAACAAGTACTTTTACAAGTCAAATAAAATATGTAATGAAAACGTATAAAATGGGAATTAAATATTTAAAAAAAAAGCTACATACTTTGTACAGATACATATAAAAAAATATAAAATAGAAATATCAAAAGTTTAAAATTCAAATTGCCTATCATAAGAGGTAAAACTCAATTAAAATACACTTTCAAAATACATTAAAAGAACTAAGACAAATTCAAATTTGCTTCAAAGTATTCCCCAATTGAAAATTTTAAGGAAAGGTAAAATTAACTTTATACATAAATATCAATATCTAAGTAAATTTCAAAATTCTTTTAAGGCAAGAACAAATTAGTAATTTCATCTATCTACCTAATGTCGATATTAAAAAAATAACTACATAGGTATTATCGATTTTTTTCTGCCAAAACAACAAAAAAAACATAATATCCTGTTACTAAAACCATGTACAAAACTCTAGTTATTTTATAGTTTGTTTATATTTTTATAGCCTATTAATAGATGAATATTTAAAAAAAAAAATAGATTTAAAAATATAAAGGTTTTTTGTATTTACGCACACTTTCACATTCAAGTTTTTATTAGGTTTATTTCTATAAGATCCCCTATTCTACGTTTATGATGATGGTAATGTTATGAAAGTATCAGTACTTACTTGTGAAAAGATCGGCTTGAATTGCCTTTTTTTCATGATGCGGCACAAACGATACAAGTTTTTGCCATCCTAGCAATTAAAAAAAAACACTCAAATGTGATTTTTCCCTTTTAAAACCCAAAATTAAAAAAAGTACACAAATCCCGAATATAAAAAAAAGCCATTTGACACATGACATTACGCGTATCGGTCTGGCGCTTATACTTCCGGTATTGTCGCTTCAAATTTTTTAAATGCAGTAAATTAAGCAGGAATAAGATTGTTAATAATTTTATTTTTTTTTTGTTTAAGGATTATTATGTTTATTCTTGAAATAGGTTAATTCTATTTATACTTTTTAATTAATTACAAATTTTCCTGTAAAATACAACACAAATAAATTAAATTAACGTTATAATGGTTGTTAATATATAGCTAAAAATTTTTCCGTTGGAAATTCGTGTAGACTTGACAACAGAAAATCGACAAATATGTATGTAAACACATCTCGTGAGAGTCTGTGCACATGTTGGACTCAAACAAAGTTGTTGTTTACTAATTCTAGTCTTTCAATGTTCTAAGGCTCTAAAATTATATAGTTTTATATAGGTCTTTATAGGTTAAAGATCAATATTTATTTGAAAGTTATATTCAAAGTATTTGCTTTGTTATTCTCTTCAATCTAATGACACTTTAAAACCTATAGGAGAAAAATATTAAAACATTTTACTTTACTGTTACAAAGTAGTTTGTTTCTCAATCCCTTTATGTATAATATAGGTATAATAATGTATAATAATATAACATAATATATATGATCCCAATTATTCTAAATTAGCAAAAAAGACGCATGTCTATAGCTTATTAACATGCTTATGTCAATTTGACAACTTTCAATTCAGAAAATATTTAAGATGAAAAAAATGCAGTTTGGAACAACTTTTAAAGAGATTGGTGAAATTATAAAACCACATTTATTATAACCTCCTTTGTTCAATCTTCGAGTAGTTAATGGGACAATTTTTCTTATGTAGGTAAATACTACTCAAAAAGAACTTTAATTTAAAATATGGCAAAATTGGGACAAAAATAGGGTGGGTACTATTTTTTTAACCTCTATGACGGTTATTTCAAATCGCATTTTTCTTACTCTTATATTTTTTGAGATATGGCACTTCATAAAGTGTATAAATAATTAAATGTGTCTACGATATATTTGTTTCTTAATTTTGTTTCTTAATTTTTTTTTTGTTAATATTAATTAATTTCAAGGATTTTTTTATAATAGGTCTTACAATTAAATGCATCTGCTGCTATCGGTTATATAATCGCAAGAAAATCCTATTTCGGTATTATAAGTTATTGTTATAGTTCAGTTCAGAGATCTATTAGCATCTTTGATGTGCCGCGAATAATCCGGTGTGCCGGTGTTGCTTGTATTGTCACATGACATGTAAGTTTAAATCGCAAAATTTAATGTGGAAAATATCATAAAGTAATATTCTAAGCGATATTTAATCATTTCATTAAATAAATAAATGTTTTAAGCATTTTTTAAAGAATTTATACATTTGATTTGTAAAATTCGACTACATGCGCCCACGTACTATTTTGTTAGACGTCTGACCTCTGTCGCAGCCACTCAAGCGTGAAGTTGCACAGGTCCGGCTTATTATTTATTTGTATTTAAAACTTATTATTATTATTCGGATTTTTTGGGTTTAGTTTTATTAAGTTTAAAATTTAGGATAGTTGATAGCAAGATAATATTTAATTTAACTATAAGATTTAAGTACGTAAAATCATATTAACCAAAAATTTTAATTTAATAAGTTTAGTTTTTAGCGTCATCAGTGGGGTGCTTATAACAAGTGATGAGAGAATAGGTAGTACGAATTACTTAGGCCCATTTATTCTGTGGATTAAGGTATTAAAGATTTACTTTTTGCCACAAAAGTGTAAAATGTTTTGGTTTGTCTTCAAATTTTATATATTTTCTTTTTTTGGGTATTGAGATTTATTTTTATTTGGTGGTTATTATTAACGGAGATTTTGGCTGCCACATTCAATGTCCTTTATTATTGTTTTGCTTAATACATATTATGATATTTTATTATAATAATATACTCAAGAAAACCCCTATCTCTGTATTTAGTACCAACATCTTTGGATAAAAAGTAATTATGTAGTTAGAAAAGTGGAAGTATATTTTTTAAATAAACTTTTACATTAAAAATCATCTAGCTGTCTATATCTTATGTGTGTAAAAGACACAAGTTTTACTTATTAAAAAAAACACACTTTGCATTCTGAATGTAATTTTTATTAATTTGTTTGCCTCATATTAAGTTATTGTGCATAATAGGATAGATTAGATGAAAATTAACAAAAATAAATGCATATACTAAAAACTAAAAATCTTATACAAAATCTTAAAATTACAGTGAGGATACTAAATACTTTTATAAATGTAACCACTCATTTGAATCTGGCCCAAAGAGTTAATATAATTTTCTAAAGTCTGTTTTTTTGCTTTTTTTCTTTAGCAGTTTTTTCCATTATGGAAGAAACTAGTTCCTTTGTTGCCGCTAAGGATTCCAACTTCATCTCGCATAGTCGCACTGAAGCATTTGGATACTAAAACAGATGTGTACACGAGTGTACACGAGTAAAATAATTTTTTTAAATAATTACAACTCAGATGTAAAATAGCCTTTTTTCTTCCAGTGAATTATAAAAGAAGTAGTCTTGCCTCTCTGGGACAGAACAAGTGTGGCAGTAACTGTAAGAAAATAATTAAACTGGTTTTATAGTGTCTCTGTAAGACAAATCATGGACAAAAAACTGTAAATTTTTTTTAAACTTGTTTAATTAATAAAAAAAGGGTTTTCTTACTATGACAAAAAAGGGACTTTTTCCCAAAGAATGCAGGAAGAAGCAGTCTTTATTGTATCGCTGAAGGACAAACAGAGGCAGTAAACTATAAAAAAAAATTTAAACTTGTTTAATTAATAAAAAAAAGGGTTTTTGTTACCATATGCAACAATAACTAGTTTAGCCACAGATCTTCAATTTCTGCATCAGATTCATCAATTACAGGTTATTTTTGCTTGTCATTATGACGACAATCACTTATTTAAAGTCATTTTTTTTCCAGATATTTGCAAACAAATACTCAATTTAAGGTAGGCACTGAAAATTAGTTAAGCCTGTCGTTGTCATTTATTTAGCTAAAGCATCAGAGCTCTTTAACAGACAAATGTAAGCACCAATAATGAGTAACTCTTTAACTATAAATATTTAAAAAATATTTATTTTAATAATTTATACCTTTAATACATCATGTTTTTATATTTTGTTTAAATTTTTGTTTTAGTTTTTGGCTTTAAACTTACAATATTGAAAAGCTAGAAGTATCATGCCGTGTAACTATGGGCAGGTTTATTTGCTTGCAACATCTCTGATGCAATTCTGCCAAATGCTTATATAGAAATGGCAAAAATCACTTAATAATATCATAAAAAATTTCAGTTGTTTCCGAAGGCACAAAACAATACTACTGCTCCCCTTTAATAAAATATTAAGCATTTTCTTAAATGAAATATGATAAGATACTCTATATCGAAGTCAATATACAACGTTAAATAAATGTAAATAAAGGATATTAGAGAAACGGTAATGGCACCGCAACGCCGCTCGATCACCTTGTTGATGCTATCGATAGAAGCACTCTCTACCAGTGACGTCGTCAATAAATATTTAAATGATAAATATTTATTAATTTTTAAAGAGTTTGTATAAGTAATATTACCATTTATGAGTTTATTTATGTGTTTTTTTTAACGGACTACATTAGAGGAAGGTAGATATTTAACAAAAAGCATTTTTATGAAAATTAAATATTTTATTAATATTATAGATTTCTTAATAAATCATATTTTAAGGCACAAAATTTTAACATTTTGCAAAATTTTATTATATTGAACAAAACTCATGTTTTACATCACTTATTTTATATCACATAATATATACTTCTATGGTGCTGACTTTTTCAAAGGGACAGTATAGCTATAGTGGTAAGAGTTAAAACTACAAGGATGTTTAAGTTGTGAAGGAGTTGCAGGTTTTTTTACAGGTTATAATAAGATTTTTATTATGGATATTTAGCCTGTACAATGGTTTATACAATTTAACACTGACCTATATAATACCTAATACCAATTATATCATATTAATTTATATAAAAAACAAAGCTTACCTAAGAATAAAGACTATGTACAATCGATTAGATTAGATTAGACAGTTTATTAGTAGTAATATACAAACAAGTACTTTTACAAGTCAAATAAAATATGTAATGAAACGTATAAAATGGGAATTAAATATTTAAAAAAAAAGCTACATACTTTGTACAGATACATATAAAAAAATATAAAATAGAAATATCAAAAGTTTAAAATTCAAATTGCCTATCATAAGAGGTAAAACTCAATTAAAATACACTTTCAAAATACATTAAAAGAACTAAGACAAATTCAAATTTGCTTCAAAGTATTCCCCAATTGAAAATTTTAAGGAAAGGTAAAATTAACTTTATACATAAATATCAATATCTAAGTAAATTTCAAAATTCTTTTAAGGCAAGAACAAATTAGTAATTTCATCTATCTACCTAATGTCGATATTAAAAAAATAACTACATAGGTATTATCGATTTTTTCTGCCAAAACAACAAAAAAAACATAATATCCTGTTACTAAAACCATGTACAAAACTCTAGTTATTTTATAGTTTGTTTATATTTTTATAGCCTATTAATAGATGAATATTTAAAAAAAAAAATAGATTTAAAAATATAAAGGTTTTTTGTATTTACGCACACTTTCACATTCAAGTTTTTATTAGGTTTATTTCTATAAGATCCCCTATTCTACGTTTATGATGATGGTAATGTTATGAAAGTATCAGTACTTACTTGTGAAAAGATCGGCTTGAATTGCCTTTTTTTCATGATGCGGCACAAACGATACAAGTTTTTGCCATCCTAGCAATTAAAAAAAAACACTCAAATGTGATTTTTCCCTTTTAAAACCCAAAATTAAAAAAAGTACACAAATCCCGAATATAAAAAAAAGCCATTTGACACATGACATTACGCGTATCGGTCTGGCGCTTATACTTCCGGTATTGTCGCTTCAAATTTTTTAAATGCAGTAAATTAAGCAGGAATAAGATTGTTAATAATTTTATTTTTTTTTTGTTTAAGGATTATTATGTTTATTCTTGAAATAGGTTAATTCTATTTATACTTTTTAATTAATTACAAATTTTCCTGTAAAATACAACACAAATAAATTAAATTAACGTTATAATGGTTGTTAATATATAGCTAAAAATTTTTCCGTTGGAAATTCGTGTAGACTTGACAACAGAAAATCGACAAATATGTATGTAAACAAAACACCCCTCTTGCCCCTGTGCACATGTTGGACTCAAACAAAGTTGTTGTTTACTAATTCTAGTCTTTCAATGTTCTAAGGCTCTAAAATTATATAGTTTTATATAGGTCTTTATAGGTTAAAGATCAATATTTATTTGAAAGTTATATTCAAAGTATTTGCTTTGTTATTCTCTTCAATCTAATGACACTTTAAAACCTATAGGAGAAAAATATTAAAACATTTTACTTTACTGTTACAAAGTAGTTTGTTTCTCAATCCCTTTATGTATAATATAGGTATAATAATGTATAATAATATAACATAATATATATGATCCCAATTATTCTAAATTAGCAAAAAAGACGCATGTCTATAGCTTATTAACATGCTTATGTCAATTTGACAACTTTCAATTCAGAAAATATTTAAGATGAAAAAATGCAGTTTGGAACAACTTTTAAAGAGATTGGTGAAATTATAAAACCACATTTATTATAACCTCCTTTGTTCAATCTTCGAGTAGTTAATGGGACAATTTTTCTTATGTAGGTAAATACTACTCAAAAAGAACTTTAATTTAAAATATGGCAAAATTGGGACAAAAATAGGGTGGTACTATTTTTTTAACCTCTATGACGGTTATTTCAAATCGCATTTTTCTTACTCTTATATTTTTTGAGATATGGCACTTCATAAAGTGTATAAATAATTAAATGTGTCTACGATATATTTGTTTCTTAATTTTGTTTCTTAATTTTTTTTTGTTAATATTAATTAATTTCAAGGATTTTTTTATAATAGGTCTTACAATTAAATGCATCTGCTGCTATCGGTTATATAATCGCAAGAAAATCCTATTTCGGTATTATAAGTTATTGTTATAGTTCAGTTCAGAGATCTATTAGCATCTTTGATGTGCCGCGAATAATCCGTGTGCCGGTGTTGCTTGTATTGTCACATGACATGTAAGTTTAAATCGCAAAATTTAATGTGGAAAATATCATAAAGTAATATTCTAAGCGATATTTAATCATTTCATTAAATAAATAAATGTTTTAAGCATTTTTTAAAGAATTTATACATTTGATTTGTAAAATTCGACTACATGCGCCCACGTACTATTTTGTTAGACGTCTGACCTCTGTCGCAGCCACTCAAGCGTGAAGTTGCACAGGTCCGGCTTATTATTTATTTGTATTTAAAACTTATTATTATTATTCGGGATTTTTTGGGTTTAGTTTTATTAAGTTTAAAATTTAGGATAGTTGATAGCAAGATAATATTTAATTTAACTATAAGATTTAAGTACGTAAAATCATATTAACCAAAAATTTTAATTTAATAAGTTTAGTTTTTAGCGTCATCAGTGGGGTGCTTATAACAAGTGATGAGAGAATAGGTAGTACGAATTACTTAGGCCCATTTATTCTGTGGATTAAGGTATTAAAGATTTACTTTTTGCCACAAAAGTGTAAAATGTTTTGGTTTGTCTTCAAATTTTATATATTTTCTTTTTTTGGGTATTGAGATTTATTTTTATTTGGTGGTTATTATTAACGGAGATTTTGGCTGCCACATTCAATGTCCTTTATTATTGTTTTGCTTAATACATATTATGATATTTTATTATAATAATATACTCAAGAAAACCCCTATCTCTGTATTTAGTACCAACATCTTTGGATAAAAAGTAATTATGTAGTTAGAAAAGTGGAAGTATATTTTTTAAATAAACTTTTACATTAAAAATCATCTAGCTGTCTATATCTTATGTGTGTAAAAGACACAAGTTTTACTTATTAAAAAAAACACACTTTGCATTCTGAATGTAATTTTTATTAATTTGTTTGCCTCATATTAAGTTATTGTGCATAATAGGATAGATTAGATGAAAATTAACAAAAATAAATGCATATACTAAAAACTAAAAATCTTATACAAAATCTTAAAATTACAGTGAGGATACTAAATACTTTTATAAATGTAACCACTCATTTGAATCTGGCCCAAAGAGTTAATATAATTTTCTAAAGTCTGTTTTTTTGCTTTTTTTCTTTAGCAGTTTTTTCCATTATGGAAGAAACTAGTTCCTTTGTTGCCGCTAAGGATTCCAACTTCATCTCGCATAGTCGCACTGAAGCATTTGGATACTAAAACAGATGTGTACACGAGTGTACACGAGTAAAATAATTTTTTTAAATAATTACAACTCAGATGTAAAATAGCCTTTTTTCTTCCAGTGAATTATAAAAGAAGTAGTCTTGCCTCTCTGGGACAGAACAAGTGTGGCAGTAACTGTAAGAAAATAATTAAACTGGTTTTATAGTGTCTCTGTAAGACAAATCATGGACAAAAAACTGTAAATTTTTTTTAAACTTGTTTAATTAATAAAAAAAGGGTTTTCTTACTATGACAAAAAAGGGACTTTTTCCCAAAGAATGCAGGAAGAAGCAGTCTTTATTGTATCGCTGAAGGACAAACAGAGGCAGTAAACTATAAAAAAAAATTTAAACTTGTTTAATTAATAAAAAAAAGGGTTTTTGTTACCATATGCAACAATAACTAGTTTAGCCACAGATCTTCAATTTCTGCATCAGATTCATCATTATCCCAATTTATAATGAAACGGTGCCCTCCATTCAAAATAATCTGATGCAAATTACGATATTCCTCTTCATATCTTTTAATTTTTTCCTTATACTTTCTCCACTCTTCCTTTCCTAAATACACTTCCTCCTTAATCAAATTTATAACTTTTTTATCAAATTTTGGATACTTATTTTTGCTACGAATTTTCCTTTTTAGTTGTCCCCAAATCAACTCGATAGGTATAAATACACAATAATATGGAGGAAGTCTGAGGACAGATGACCATACTTTTTAGCTATGTTATCTACATACTGCTTTTCCCATGATTTGGTATTTAAAACTTCCAATAAATGTTTCTTTGTATAAGATTCATGAAAATAGAGATTATTAAAATATTAAAAATGTCTTAATTTCCAATTTATGTAAAGTTGTGTTTGGGATTTTTTTCAGAAAGCCTTGAATGATATGATGCATTATCCATAAAAATCACACTGTTTTCCTTTAAATTTGGAATTAACGTTTTCTCAAACCAGGTGTCGAATATATCTGCATGCATGTTTCTATGATAGTCCACACTGCACTCTTCTACTTTTTTGCCACACAATTTCAGTTCATCTTTCACTCAACCTTTTGAACCATAATGAATAACGATCATCCGAGATCCCCTGTTTGGTGGAACATCTTTTAGGACACATTTGTGAGAACTTCAGTTCAACCCTTTTTTGCCATGTCATGGGTATCATATCAGGTTTCATCTAAATAATATATATGGATATTTCTTCCTTCCGAAATGTTTTAACATTCGCCAAATATTCTATATACTACCTGACAATTCGAGTACTTTCCATTACAGCAGCCCTTTTGTTAACTATCTTAAACTTATTCCAAGTTTTATTAGGTATCTCCGTAAGGTTGAGACTGCGAAATGTTTGTCCCTTGCCGATAAGGTGTCCTTAACTATCTCTATAGTTGGAACCTCATTGTTTTTGTATTTAGAATACACAACTTCCCTTAGCAATTTGGCCCCCTTGATTTTCCCCTGTAGCTTTTACTTCCCTGGCTTCTTCCTCTGCTTCCTCACTAGAAAATGATTCATCAGAACTATGAGTCTAAATTACTGTCCAGATCACTCTTATTGTTTTCACCACAAATATTATTGTCTTTTTTGTGCACCCACGGTCTCCATAACCCGGCACAAACATTTCCTGTTTCTGTACTCTTCATTTGCCAAATTCTCCTGCCTATGTATATTTTAAGGTCTTTAAGTATAATATCAAAACAAATCCACAAACACAAATAAAAAGACACACTCTCTCACTGTAAAAACTGCAAAAAAATTAGACGAATACGGGCCAAATTCTAAATTATCCACTTTCATAAACGTGTAAAAAGCAAAACCGGCAAAACACATCAAATAATAACCTCACATGACCCCCCTCCTATAATAATATTAAAGGTGATAGACCCATCCTTAAAGATCTCTTTAAAAACACGACGAAAGTAATACAAAAACAGTCCAAAAATGTATCTGGGTACGGCCCCGTAAGCTCAAAATCAGTGGGATAGAGAGAGATACACAATTACTTGCACAGCCTAAAGTAGGAATCGCCAGATTGCAGGTGTTTTATCTTTGTTTAATAGACTAGCTAAAAAGAGGTGACAGTCTAGGAGTTCTGCGAGTGTTTCAAATGATTTGTAAAATGCTTGGATTTTAGTCCGCGGTCAATTTTTTGATATAATTTTCTTGTGATATTATTTTCTTTTCAAAAATGGATATTTTGGAAAGAAAAATAAAAAATAGTGTAAAACATGGGGTATTACGTACATTTAAAATTATTTCATAGATAAATTATACAAAATTTTGCCATTTAAACATGTATATCATGCGACAATAAATACGACTTAGACGCACGGACTATTTAGTGCGGCATCTGCGACACATCAAAGATTCTAATAGATCTCTGAAATGGACTTTATTTAATTACTATGGAAAAATAAAAAAATTTTTTGAAATAAAATATTCTCTATGAATGGTTTAACTCTGATCGTATATTCTATTATTTCTTTGAAAAATATAGTCGTTTTTATTTTGTCTTATAAAATATTATTTGCAACAAAAACATTTAGATTTCTTAGACGTTAAAATATTGTTTGGGAATAAGGAATTTTGGTATTTGGTTCATATCATTTTGGTTTACATCATTTTTTAAAGCTATTAGATATTTTAAAAAAATTATGAAATTTTTAATTAATTATTTAATAACTATAACTTGATTACTTTTAAAACACCATCACTCTTCTAAGTTTATTTCAAATAACCACTTAGCTCTGATACGTTTAGAGTAAACTTTTTGCGTTCAATTTTCTTAAAAACCATTACTCTGAACCATGTGCAACAACAACAGTTTTCAAAAAATGAATCCACGTTAAGAAAAAAATTATGACAAAAAAATTATTTACGAAACAACCCCCTACCCTTGCAGAAACTATATTTTTTTATATTCCAAATAATTTTTCAGTACCACCATTTGATTTAGGGTCAAAATCTATGACAAAGAATTTTTTTTTAATTTTTATCTCGTTTCTTATGGCTACAATTTCAAGAAAACCCGTTTTTGAAATTCAGTGCCATAACTCTGCTGAAGAAGATACCTAAGTTAAATATTTTCTTATTGCCACGAATATATAAACATTTAACCATTTAAGGAAATAGAATAAAAAAAAAACCTTGGAAAGTTTATCATTTCGTACAATATACTCAAGTACAACTGACTCTAAAATATATTCTATACTTCTTAGCGGTATTTATTGCTAAACTGTAATTAAGTAAAGTAACATACTCATAAACTTTTGCTCAAAAGCATTTTTTTCTCAAAAGCATAGTTTTAATCTAAAGTGAATAAGTCAACTAATTTATTGTAAAAAGTCCTCTTAAATTAAATATAAAGAGCAACTATCAATCAAATTAAATTTACTATTCTAAAATAAAGTTTACCAAATGAAGACTGATTATATTTCAAAAGTAGAGAATCTTGTCGTATATGTTCTGCTACAAGATAGCTGTAATCCCAGTTGTTTTTGACGCTGGCAAATTAAGATAGAGTCTTGGAAATAAGAAAAACACGTCGGGAAGAAAGGCTTGGTATTAACTCGGAGATAACAACACGAATTTATGGGTATAAGGACTCGAGTCGGGTTGTATCTTTTATTATGAGATTTTAAAAATTTGTATTACGTGTGGGTTTAAATGAGTTAAAATAAAAATTTTCTTGGAAAAACCTATATTAGCTAGCATAAAAAGTAACTAAAAGCAAAAGGCAGATATTTAATAGTTTAAGCATCTTTTAATAATATAAATGCAAACAAAATTTTAGAATTAGTATAATTTTAAAAAAACTAAGATTTACTAAAACCAAACTAGTAAAAATAGGCTATAAAATTTAAATAACAATAGTAGACAATAACATCAAACGAATTATAAAATACTATAGAATTTTACTCGTTATTCCAGAAAAATCCCTTAATCCCGAGACTTAAATCGATAAAAGATTAATATCCTAAAGCCATTTGGCAACCATTTATAAGTGATAATAATAATAATAATAATAATAATAATAATAATAATAATAATAATAATAATAATAATAATAATAATAATAATAATAATAATACTAATATGTCTTTATTAAAAAAAAAGCAATATTAATCTTACAATATTACTTAATACTACATTGCCAAAAAAGGCGAAGATTAGCTCAAAGCTACTCTTTAACTCTTAACCTTCCTAACATTCACAGTTTAAATGGCGAAAATGAGAAAAAAAAGCAAAAAAAGAAACAAGTATATATAAAGTATTTATCTTCTAGAACACTAGACTATATTTTAGATTGATTTAAAAAGAAAAGTTTATAATATTTCCTATACACATTTAACGAAGTATTAAATATTTGTTTATAAGTATTAAAGAACTTAACGGCATTATAAGTAAAAGATCGTTCGAACAGAGCCGTGAAATGGTGCGGCAGGGTCAAGATATTGTATCTGATATTTCTAGTGTGAACCTGGTTTCTTGGTATTAACTTTTCAAAAAGATATTCAGGACTTTGACTAACATATAATCGATAAAGAAAAGTAGAAGTGAAGAATTTAAATAGGTAAGGTAGCGTTAACCACCTCAACTGAAATATAGAGTCTGATACATGATCAAACTTTCCGAGGTTAAAAATAAATCTACAGCAAGTATTCTGCACGCGTTGCAGGTGGTAACGATTTATTTGGTCTAAGCAACAGTCTAAACTATAAGGCAGTAATTTAAAATAGATAAAACAAGAGCCACTATGGGTTTTTTCCTAGTTTTAAAATTTAAAATGTGTTTATTGGATAAAGCATACGCATGGGTAAATAACACCTCTGCAGAAGAGTATTAACATGTTTCTTAAACCTTAAAGAATTATCTATTTTAAGTCCCAGAACCTTTACAGTATCAGAGAACAAAATTGTTTCGTTATCCAATTGAATGTGAACATTTTCCATTATATTTTATGTGATCCTCGGTTTGAAAACAAAACCATTTTTGTTTTATTAGTATTAATGACAAGGTTATGCTCTTTTGAAAATTGATTTATTACGTTCAGATCAGCGTTAATAGTATCAGCCACATTATCAAAATTAGCAGAGTCAAAATAATGTATGTATTGAGTGTCATCAGCATACTGATGTATTTCAGAATCTTCAACTAGACCGGGTAAATCTGAAGTATATATAAGAAATAATAATGGGCCTAGGATCGACCCTTGTGGGACATTAGAAATAATATTTTTCGAAGCAGAATATTCATTATTCACCCTCACTTTCTGAGTTCTACGCCACAAGTAAGTTTTAAAAAAGGAGAAAAAAACCTCACTATAGCCATAATATTTCAGTTTCGCTACAAGCAAATCATGATCGATGACATCAAATGCTTTCGAGAAATCAAGAGCTATCATAATGGCTGAAATCTTTTTGTCAAGAGCTCGCATGATATTATCGGTGACATTTAGAAGTGAACTAGCTGTACTATGATGTTTCCTAAAACCAGATTGATGGGAAGGAAGGATTTTATTTGACATTAAAAATGATGACAGCTGCACATAGACTATTCTTTCGAGAACTTTGGAGATTACGGGAAGCAAACTTTTCGGACGCAAATCTTGAACACTTTCAGGACTGGTGGATTTGGGAATCGGACATATCACTGACTCACGCCAGGCCCTGGGAAAATATCCTACCTCCAAACAACAATTTATAATATGAGTGACATGATCCAGTATATCAGGGAGACATAAGTGTAACATACGTCGAGTAATGTTATCCACACCAGAGGCATTGAACCTAATATTTTTTACAAAAGAATACTCGTAGGTCACTAAAAGATGTGGAACAACTTCTTCCAGAAAATTTATAATTTCAAACGCTTTCGATTTAGGGAGCCTGTATATTATAAGTATTGCAATATTGTGTATACCAATTTTAGCATTTAGGAGCATAAATTCAAAGTTTACATTATTAACATTTACATTTACAATTTCGCACTGAAATATTGACCTGACATGTCAATGCCACCCCCAACTCTGTCTAATCTATCCTTTCTAAAAAAATTATAACCTGGCATAGAAACCGCCACTGCTTAATATATTTTCATTCAGCCACGTTTCACTTATACCCAAAATATCATATTTATTGTTTACAACATTGAGAACATCCGGAAAACTTGGCAATAAAGATCTAATATTTAAATTGGCTACATTTAAATAGGAATTTAATTGTTTGTTGGCCATTTCTAATAAACTATAGATATAAAATAAACTATATAAAAAAACAATAAAAATAGCTATTTATCCCAATAAAAAGTTATTCGTAATTAATTTGAGATCCAAGCTTTAAAAGATATTTCTGATAGGAAAGACAATTTTTATCAAAGCTATAGTGGTTAGTAGAGATAGACTTTACATTTTGTTTGTTATGAGAACTTATTTAACACAATTAATACATATTTTTTCTTCAGAAATACATTCTTTCAATTTATGAATTTTTTCCGCATTTGGTACAAGTGTCTTTTTCTTCGCGACAGTCTTTTACGGTGTGACCATATGCACAACATCGAAAACAATTAATAACACGCAGATAGTCCTCCACAACTGACTTGCTCCATCCCACATAAACCGATCCTATTCCTAGAAGGCGCTTACGAAGTGCCGGGGAAACTTCAATCACAAGGTCAATTTTGTTATTGCGTTGGATTAAATTTTTTAGCTTGATCAATATTATATTTTTTGCCCATTTTTGCAATTAAACTAGTTTTTATCGTTTGCAGCGATTTATTGTCTTGACAGTGTACTGCAACTCCGCCACGAATTTTCATTATATTGTTTATGCAAGCTTTAATCTGACCCGGATTAACGGAATGTGTAATATCATTTAAAACATCATCCTGCTTGGCATTCTCGTTGTTAGTTTTAACAATTAAGACAGAAGAATTTGCTTTAACGATATCGCTATATTTGTTGTTAGGTGGTTTGGTAGAACTGCTACTATTATTAGGTAATAATTTAGTTTTCAAGCTATTATTTTCATTACTCTCAAGGGAATCTAAAATTATTTTCTGCAAGTTAGTGGTATATTCAGAGTTTTTAAATAACCTATTCGTTAACTCAAGCTCCTGCTACAAACAGGAAACCTTCATTTCCAAAATAGTATTTTGAGTATCGACTTCGTTGCCTTTAAAAGCCTTTGTAACATTTTCATTACATTTTTTGCACAGCCAATGTAGGTTTGGTGTATTAAAAACAATTTTTAACCATGAATCCTTAATAGCAGAGCATTGCACGTGAGACTTAGCCGAACAACCGCTGCATTTAATCTGCTTGTTATTAACAATGAAATTGTCGCTACACTTGTAGCATGTATCCACATATACATCCAGAGCCATGTGGAGCTCTCTCTAAAGCAAGGAAATTGAGCACAATCTGGCAACGTTGCAAGGCAATCACCAAAAGTTTCGCTGCGCAGTAAGCAGTGGAAATCGGAATCCCAGATAATTGTTATTATAAATATGCATGAACACCACCAAAAAAAAGTAAACATGCGAATAAGCACTTACTGTTTTACAAGTTAACACATAAGAATGGAACTTGCTGCCTTCAATAGCCGGTAAAGATGTAAAGATTGCACTATAATTATTAACAGAATATCCTTTTTACTTATTAAACTTTGCAAACAACTCTGCTTTTAAATATTTTCAAGGAGTAAATAATATTTTCATAAGTGGCTCGAGATATACAACTAAAAGATTTTTTTAAAAGAGCTTTAAAATATTTAGAAATGTTGTAAAAATTAATATAATGCGTATTCTCAAATGAAATAATGTTATGAATACATACTGGAAAGTCCCGTCTGTTTACTAGTTATTTAATTTTAAATTGTTAAAAATGTTAAAAAAATGTTATCAACAACGGGGAGTAATTTCTGTGTAATTTTTTAATATTCTATATTTCATACTTTTTCATCTGAAATAAAAGATAATACAGTTGCAGTAAATTGTTCATTATTATAATATTTATGTATAATATAACCGAACAAAATAACTCTTTAGCAATTAGATTTTAGGAATAAAGCAAGCAATTTTCCAAGATTCAGAAATATAACGTTGGTCAGCATAATAAATAATAATTATGTTTGCGGCCTTACATACATATTGCAAAAAATGTATCTTCTATCGCTTGAACAATCTTGTTCATAACCTTTAATTGATATAAATAATTTGAACCATTTTATACTTAATTGATTATTGTAGCTTGATGTTGATTAAAGCCTACATTTATTTCTGTATTTTATTTCTATTGTTGACGAAAAAAAATAAAAAAAAGTAATTTTTTCCCAATTTTGATAACTTAAAATCAAAACATAATTATTGGGTTAAATTAATACACACATCAGCGTATCCATCCATTCTGCGTATTGATGTTTGTATTAATATGCACAAGTTGTAAGTTTCGAGGAAATAAGAGGTGATAATATTAAGACTTGCTTACTTTACAGGTGATTTTATCCATATCACTTATAAAGCAAGCAAATAATTCAGTCAATTGATCCAATCTAATTGCTTCATTTTCATCACTACATAATTTATTGTAGTTTTTATATTACTAGTAAGCTATATAAGAGTTTCATCTCGTGTTGTGTTGCTGCTTACCTTACGATCCTTGCTCTTAAGCAGGACACTGTGGTTCCTATTTTCGAAAAAAGTTACCAATATGGTTCATTTAAATAAAGGCTTATATCGTTTTTTTCTGTTTTTTTTTTAAGATTTTTGAGCAATGTGGGGCTTTCCGATTGAACAACTTTCTTAAACAATACAAGCAATATTTCTTTTTCACTACTTGTGCATTAAGAATATTTTCTAACTTAAAAAAAGGCCTTTAGCTATATCAGCCATGATGTGTATTTAGATAAATTTAAGTGACTCATAATACATGCCTAGACCTTTTTAAGGATTATGTGGAGAGGATGTTGTTTGCGAATGAGAATAATACTGAATGATATGTGTGCCTTAGCGGTCTGTATTGCAACCATTTTCTTATGAGTTACAAATATGATATGCCAGATATTCTAGACCTAGGTACTCTCTGGTTGAGGATGACAGTACCATTGCATGTGTTGATCGGAATATTAAAGTGACACTAAAAGGCTGAGGGCTGACATAGACCCGGGCTAAACAGTGGTTTATTCCCAACACGTTATTTCGAAACCAAATCAAAACACAATGGATTATATTTTCAACCAGAGATATTCTAGTTAAGTTCTTGAGTATGTTTTTGGATAGAGAGTTGCACTGGAATACTCAGATTGCCCACATGTGTAAGCAGATGAATAAAAATATATTTACTATATACTGACTGGGTTAATGGTTGCCAGTAATTTTGATGGATGTAATATAACAGTGGAGACTCTGTAGAATAATATATTATGTGGCTAAATATATATTATAATATGTGATATGTATATATTATAACGTATTTACTGTACATTAGTTAATAATTAATTAATATTTAGGATTCCTATGTATTGTTCAGTAGAGTAGCTACTAGCTAGACTGCGCCACATTTAGGTAATATATGACAAATTTATTACTATTTTGATATCTATGTATTTGTTGGAAATAAAAGTCATTATTATTATTATTATTATTATCTTTGATCTAAGAATATCTTATAAGACTATTTTGTTGTCATTTACTCACATATAAGTTATGCTTTTGTGGCTTTGAAACATATAAGTGTGTATAAGTTTCCTTTTAGTTCACCAAAAAAGGTAGCCAGGTAATTTGTTGTTTAAAATACATTGAGGATTGCCGATATGCTTCTATTCAAAATAAAGTATTAATACTACAATTAATTAATACTATAATTAATTTATATTAAAAACCCTGTTATTAATATAACAGGGTTATATTAATAACAGGGTTCATTCCTGCAGGAGCAAACTTTTATATGTCACACATAATGCTCGGCATAACCATAATACTCGTCATAAATAAATTCTTGTATCAAATTGTTGGAGACTTAAAAGGAGTCAGGAATATAGGGTCCAATATCTTTTAGTATATAGCTTTTCAAAAACCTGTCATATCATCAGAGAGCTCTACGTCCAAATAAATTTAAGGAAAATTCAAGGCATTTCACCTGTAATATAATTTTAGAATATTTCTATTTTTTTGTTAATTTTAAGTCTTGCTTTTTTATTGGTTTCCTTCTTAATTTTAACTTTGCGTCATAGCACTCAATTTTTCTTTTAATTTGGCATCTTATCTTATTATTTGATGTTTATTTTAATTTATATTATAATTTTATTTGAAAAAGGCATTTTATTTACTTTATAAGTGCAGTCATTGATTGTTTTAAATTTATTTTCACTACTGTTGAGATTCTGATCACATAATCTGCTCAGTATATGACCACCAGAGGGCGTAACTGGCCTCTTAAATTTTAGAATCTTACTTTCTTTAATTTTCGCATAATGAACTAAATTTATTTTCACATTTTTAAAGAGAACTATTATTATTTATATTATTATTAGTCTATTATTTCTGTAAAAAAATCAGTTATTTCAAAAATTAAAGATAATGGTAGGCACTCAATTAATTTTCAATAATTTGCTTCAACTGTCAACTTTTTAAAGGCTTGACAGATTTTAACTAATTTGGTATTGTTAAATGTTATGGAGGTTTTTAAATTTCTATGAATGACTTTCGGTGTATTATAAATAATTAAATGTAAAAGTGTCTTAATGAAATTTAAAAAATCTTGTGCTAATAATAATGGTAATGTGAAAACTGTTAATATTAGCGGCTAAAATCTCTCTTATGGTGCATTTGATGTCAAGTAGGTGCCTAGCAATTATTATTTATTGCGTCATTAATTCATCCATATATGTAGCCCACTTCATATGCAGCTAACAATGACAGCAATGATAATAATATGCATACTAACCTAAATAAGTTTCATCTTAAAATTACATTAGTCATTTAGAAAAGGAAAAATGTTTAAAAAAAATAAGAAGAATAATTACTTTTCTATCGACCTCGCTGTGTTGGTTATAATTAGTAAATCGTAGTGCTTTATTAGTTTTTTTTGGTTTTTTTTAATAACTAAGATATTACAGCTAATATTTTGAAATCATGGTACAGCCTGTATGTTTTATTGCTCAGGACAGGGTTTTGTTTATTTTTGTTTTTTTTACACATCCAATTGAAATTACTATTGTAAATACTTTTTTAGGACAGCTCACGTTATCTAAAATAGCATTAAACTCGGAAGCACGGTTGGTACTCGAACTAACCTCAAACAAATTTTTTAGCTACTTTTTTATCACAATTAGATATTTTTCTTTGTTTTATAGAATTATTATTTTTAGAATGAAAACAACTTACAATATGCAGTTCTAGCCATCTAAGTATATTTTTTTTAAATATAGATAGCTCACTTAAATCTTTGCTTACTTCTCAACAGCCTTAACGATTTTAAAATGTTAATTTTGGCGAGTGATCATGATATAGTTATGATAACTGAAACGCGATTAAATGAGCATTTTAACTCAAATCTTGTCAATATTGAGAGATACATATTTTACCATAGGGACAGGAGAGGAAGGGGAGGCGGGGTGGGCTGTTATGTTAAAACACATTTCAGCTCAGAAGTGTTAAGCTTTAGCTTTCCTATCTCGGAAGCGCTAGAAAATATATTCCTAAAATAAAAATATCACCTTATAAGTTCATAACTATTGGTGCATTTTATCGTCCCCCTTATACCAACATAAACATTTTTATTTCGAATATTGATAATAATTTAAGTAAAGCCTTCTTAAGATCAGATTTTTTAATAAACTTAGATCTTAATAAAAAAAATTAATTTAGAAAACTTTGTTTTAGATATGACCTTTCCGAATTATTGTACGAACCTACTGGAACAGGTAGCACAATTAACAGCTTATTAGATCTAATTCTTAGAGTAACAAAGATATTGTACACTTTTTCGGAACTACACTACCGGCCAAAAGTGAAGAAACATTTACAAATTTAACAATAACATATTAACATACAAGATATTATTTTACATTTTCAGTAGAAAATATTTAGCTCTATTATTGCAGCATAAAAATACATCCTTCTTGTTTGTATTTACCTTATCAGTTGATCAAAAAATTATTTTTGCTATTTTATGCGGACAAAAGTAAATAAACATTCCAAATAAATCTTATTTGGTATTTAAAGTGATTATTTATCATTAGTTTGATCTTAACGTTGAGTGTTAAACTGTTTTATACGATTTGTGCAAAATGCCTCGCGGAATAGATCTGAGCATTGATCTCCGAAAATTAATTGTTTCAAAATTTCAAGCTGGTGTAAAACAAAGTGAAATTGCTAGGCAAATGAATCGTAATAGATCCGTAGTTTCAAAAACTATTGCTGCTTTTAAAAAATATAATAGTGTGACTACCCGTCCAAGGTATGGACGGCCAAGGAAAACGAATAAAGTTATTGAGAGAAAAATAAAAATGTTGGCAACAGAACATCCCTTTATGCCCGCCACAGAAATTTATAATGAAATACCTGGGGTTTCAGTATCTGTGCATACTATTCGTCATCGTTTGACTGAATTTGGACTTTATAGCCATCGTCCAGCCAAAAAACCATTCATTTCTAAAAAGAATAGATTGGCTAGACTCCAATTTGCACAGGAACATCTTGATTGGACAACCCAAAAGTGGAAAACGGTTCTATTTTCTGATGAAAGTAAGTTCTGCCTATTTGGATCTGATGGAATGAAATGGGTTCGTCGTCCTGCCAATATTAGACTTAATCCAAAGTACACCAGGGCAACTGTGAAACATGGAGGAGGCAATATCATGGTTTGGGGTTGCTTCTCCGGATCAGGAGTAGGACCATTAAGAAAAGTTGAAAGAAAAATGATGATTATATTGACAGCCTAATGAACTCTATGCGAAGTCGGTGTACTCAAGTTATAAAAAATAAGGGTTTTGCTACACATTATTAGTCTTTGTATGTACAACTAACTAATACATTGTGTATAAAAAATAAATAAAAATAGTGTTTCTCCACTTTTGTCCCCTGTAAAAACAAGAATAAAATATATTAGTTGTCACTTGTTTTTTTTTTATTTTTTTATTGAGGTACTGAAGACTAAAAACAAAATATATTTAAAAAAAATAAAAAATTAATGATCAAATACACTATAATAAAAATAAATACAAAAGACACTTTGTTTTTCCACTTTTGTCCGGTAGTGTATTTCCGCTGACCAGATTTCAGATGATAATCTTGTTTATCTTAATTCTTGCTTTTAACTCTTCTAAACCTATGTCCAAAATAATTAAATATCGCAGCTTTAAAAATTTAAATAATATTAAGTTTATTAGTGATTTACGTCAACTTTCTGTTTGCAAAATCTATTTTGCGAAAAAAATATTAACAAGCAAATTATCATTTTTAAAACACGGCTGACATGTTTATTTAGCAAACATGCGCCATTTTAGGAAGCCCGTATTACATAACTCAAGGCACCCTGGTTAAACGAACAAATCAAACAATTAACAATTAAATCCTGGCAAAACTCCAAAATACAATAAAAAAGATCAAAACAGAGAAACTTACACATTATTAAGAAATCGTCTGGTGTAAAAAATATATAAAAAAAAATATGTTATCCTAACCTTCAGCCAAAACAACCCTGCTAAACTTTAAAGAACCTTTAAAGACTTATAAGAACAGTGAAAAGAAATACCTACAGTTTGTCAAATCCGGAAGAAATAAACTCATACTCAAAACATTTGTCCGCATTGTCCCAACCAAATTAATTTCTATAATATTACCCTTTATAACAATAAGAATCACTTTAAGTTTGACCTAAAGATAGGAGAAGAAATTCATACCAATTTAAACTCTATAAAAACTGCTTTAAGATCAGATGGCATTCATATCAAAATGCTTAATCTATGTAGTCCATTTATTGAACATGTAATTTTACAGTTAATAAATAGCTGCATTAAATATAATACCGTTCCAGATTTATTTGCCTCTTTCTAAAAAAGCCACCCAGAAAATTTCTTTGAACTACACATAATTAGCATTGTTCCCGCTATATCTAAAGTTTTAGAGAAGATCATTATAGAGAAGAAGATTGTAATCAAATCTCCAAATTCTTAACTAAAAAAATATTGTTATTTTATAAAAATATTGTCCGACACTCAATGCGGATTTCCCAAAAATTACACCACCGCAACAGCTTTAACTGCAGTTTTGGATGATGTGATTAAAGCCTATGATGATGGTTGAGTAAGTGCACTTATATTATTGGACTACTCCAAAGTATTTGATACGCCTGATTAGTAGATAGATAGTCGTCTACGGTTTTGATAAAGATTCTGTTGAACCCGTAAAATCTTTTCTAAACTATAGGAAACAAAAAATATCATATAAAAACAAAAAATCATGAACTGTAAACATTCTGTCTGGAACTCCTTAAGGTTGTATTCTGTTCCCTCTCCTCTTTATCATTTTCACGATTGATTAATAACATCTAAAGAAACCTGCAAAATTAAAGCATGTCCTGATGACAAATAACTCTTATACACACTTTATCTATCAGAATTACAACAAGCCCAAAGTAGTATTAACAGGGATTTGGAAAGTGTCAGCTCCCTATCTTTACAACACAACTTAAAATTAAATTCTGATAAAACAAAAGTGTTTTATATTGGTCCTAAAAAATTTATTTTAATGGAATATGTGAAAGAAAATGTTTCTCTCACTTTACAAAACTCTTCTTTATCATTTATAAAGAGCGCAAAAAATTTTGAGCTTCTGGTAGATGCGAAAATATATGATTATATATCCCACAAAATATCAGGGTGCAAATGGTTAAATATGGAACAGCGTAGAACTCTTCACTTGGCAACTTTTGCGCATGTGTTTCTATCAGCCGCTAATTCCTCTTTATCTTAAAAAAGTAAATTCTGTCCTAGGATATGTACATCACTTTAATATAAGACAAAAAAAAATACATTCGCTGTTCCACAATATCACATTACTTTGTTTCAAAGATCTTTTACATACAACTCGATTAAACTTTACAACTGCTTATCAGACGAATTATAAAAATACAATATCCAGGAATTTAAATATAAGGTGCGAGAAACATTACTCTCCAAACAATTTGCACAATAGTAACAACAAAGTTTATAATGTTGAGTGCAGCTGTTTGGGTTCTTGGCTGTTTGGATTCTGTAAATTTCTTATAAAAATAATTTTTTTAATTTACTCTTTTTTGCTTAAACTAATGATTGTTGTAATTTTAGCGATAGAAAGAAAGAAGAAAGAAAATGTGCTATATTACGTAAGAATAATCTTGTGTACAAGCATCCTACAAGCTAAAGAAAACAAAACAAAAATACAATTTCAAAAATTGACAAAACAATAAACAAAATTAAACACAAGAAGACAAAACTTCTTGAACATATTTGAATTAAAGATAACTAAATAAAACAATCAATTACTAAATAAAGGTAAACTTGTTGACAAAACTAGAGAAGAAAAAAGGAAAAAAAAAACTTTCCAACATGTCCAAGGTTAAAACCTATCATTAAAAAAGTCATCCAGGTTATAATATGCCTTAGCCAATAAAAGCGCTTTTAATACTCTTTTAAATTTCTTAACATCCGATATATGTCTAACACATAGAGGAACATGATTGTAAATATTTTTACTTATGTAAATTAATGAGTTTTTGGTAAAAGAAGACGTAGGAATAGGTAGGGGAATATCATTTACACGACGAGTCAAATGGCCAGTGCCAGAGGGTAGTTTGGGAATTTTGTGAATAAGAGCAGCTGTTTCTAAGATAAAGAGTGAAAAAAGAGTTAGGATTTTTTCAGAAATGAAAAGGGGTTTGCAAGAATCTCTTAACTTAGCAGAACACAGGTATCTAACTGCTTTTTTTTGAATAACAAAGACAATGTTAAGTAGCCCCTTATTGGTTAAACCCCAAAAAGGCAACCCATACCGAATATGAGATTCAATAAGTGAAAAGTACACTAAACGTGCAACCACCCCTCCCAGCTCTTGTTTTGCCATTCTTACTGCAAAACATCCAGAAGATAATTTCCCAGCTAAATCTAAAATATGATCTTTAAACCGAAGGCGACCATCAATGGTAATTCCTAGGAACTTGCAGCACTCTTTATTCTGCAAGGGAATTTTCATCAAACATCAGACCCTGAACATCGCCCTTAAACCCCATAATAGACGTCTTTCTTACATTAAACACGAGCCTGTTGAAAGCACACCACCCTGATAAATTCTAAAGGTCTTCAAGGATACAAGTCTTAATATAATCAGAATTTTTATGGCTCCATAGTATGGTGGTATCACCAGCAAACTGAACCACCTTGCCCTGCAGTTTCAATGAACTTAAGTCATCCACATACAGTAAAAATAACAGTGGTCCCAACACTGGGTCCCAACCCTGGGGAACGCCGCATTTTCGGGATCTAGAAGCAGACGAACGCCCAGACACTGTAACCTTCTGAGTACGATTTGATAGATAGGACTCAAGCCATCGCAACGCTACGCATTTAAAACCATATTTATCGAGCTTAGATAACAGTATTCCATGATCCACACAGTCAAATGCTTTGGATAGATCACAAAACACTGCCGCCGATGACTCTCCAGAATTCAAGGACACATAGACGCTCTCCAAAAAGCTAAAAACAGCATCATGAGCCCCTTTACCGGCTTGAAATCCAAACTAATTTGCAGACGACAAAATGCCATTATGATGTAAAAAGGACAACATTCTGCTTTTTGCAAGTTAGAGATAGATATCTTAGAGAGGGTAGACAAAATAGAAATGGGACGGAAATTACAAGGCTGATCCAAATCTCCACCCTTATGAAGAGGGATAACCACTGCCTCTTTTAAACATGAAGAAAAAATGCCAATATGTAAAGAATTATTTATGGCAGAAACTAAAGCATTTAAGGCTAAATCAGGCAAAAAGAGTAACAACCTCGAAGATATCCCATCAGCTCCAGATGATTTATCGTTTTTTAGACGTTTGCTTTCATTTTTTACTTCGGTAAGATCGACAGGATGAAAGAAAAATGAATGCTCAACCGACACTTGTTGAAGATAGTGTAAGGGATCAATATTACTACGAATGCCCTTGAGCAAGATATTAGGTATATCACAATAATAGTCGTTAAAAATGTCAGGTCTTAACTCCGGTTCAGATATTTTTCTATGGCAATGTCTAAAATCGACCAACACTCTCTTTGCCTATTTGATGACATATTTAAGCGATCCCTATAATAATTAGATTTTGCTGCTTTAATTGTCTTTCTGTACAGGCTATGGTATTTCTGATGATATACAAGGATATTTTCATTTGTGGTATATTTGTAGATAAGTAATTTTCTTTTTAATAATTGTCATTTGGTATGATAATCGTATTTTAGTGGTCATTTAGGTCAGATGAGCGAAATTAACGGGTTGAGTAAGAGTAGCCTATGGCTAGACTTCGCCGAGCGGGTTTCACAAATCTGTCTAAAAAAGTTATCTATCTATTTATACTTGTCAGCGTCCACTGTTCAAATCCAGCGTTGAAAACCATTGTAAATCCGATAGGTAGCATGTCATCCATTTTTTGTAAGAAATAGCGATCCTTCTTGATAATATTATTTAGTGGCCAATGGTTAACATAAAATATATTTGATTTTTTTTCTATATTAATAGAACTAGAGGAATCTAAATGCTCTGTTCTAGCACTTCTTGGGACCTCATTTCTTGGAGTATTGGGAAAATTTCATCTTTTTTGACGGGATGACTTTTTGAAATTCTAAGTTTCCTATTGGAGACCGTCTTGTAAAAACCGAAAAAGATGATTCATAATCTTATGCATTGCAATGCTTGCAAAATTCTTTGTATAGTAAGCCATCTTTAGGTCATGATTCGTATTTGGATCTCGACATCCGCCAATAAAACAATTTACAGCGATTTGTTGCGATAACTTCATTGGGGTAGAAGGGTAAGCCAGATGTACTAATCAAGCCATGTTCGAGGATTAAACTATGAGAGAATTTTATAATTTGAGATCTGATATACATTCTGTATATGAGTTTCACCATATCTCATCTTTAAGGAATGCACCAGTACGTCGAAAGTATGCTGGTCCCCAGATGGCACTATCTTTAATTTTTCTGTAGCGTGTGTTGGTCTTAGCCATACTTTAATTTTTTTAGGTTTTTAGACTTTCATAGTATTAATCAAGTCTTAATATAATTCCTTTAGGTCGCCTGTCATGTCTTATAACATTTCTTCCTGTTTTTTGTGCTATTACTCCGATTCTACTGTCTGTATACGTTTTCATTCTTCTTGTTCAAGATAAATAATAAAAGTTTAAATTCAAGGCGAGGCAGGTGAAACTTTTGTAATCGTATGGAAAACGTTGAAGGTTATTGTTATAACGCTGAAAATATAAAGAGTTTTGTAAGCTTTGCAATACATAAGATTATGAATCAACTTTTTAAGTAATTGCAAGAAAGTCCTCAATAGGAGATACAGAATTTCAAAAAGTCATCTTAAAGACCGTTCTAAGAAGTTTAAATCATTTGTGTCCAGAAAACTCAAAAGACCTCTTTTGAAACTATAAAGAGAGGCGCTTTAAATGCTAATGATTTATGCTGTCATGAATATGAAATGATGGTGAATACAGGATCAAGTCATATCATCATAATGCCAGATATTGTAGCTCAATGCAGATAAAACATGCACTTTAAAGAGTTCTAATGGGTAAACAAGATGAAATTTTCCCAATACTCCAAGAACTGAGGTCCGAAGAAGTGCTAGAACAAAGCATTGAAATTCTTCTAGTTCTATTGGTATAGAAAAAAGACGAATCAACTATATTTTGTGTTAAGCATTAGCGACTGAATAATATTATCAAGAAGGATCGCTATTTTCCACCAAGAATTGATGCCATGCTATCGGGTTTACAATTTTGATTCTTCTTGTTTGTTTGCCCTGCTCCTTAAACTTATATAATAAAAGCTCGATTAAATTCTTACACACTATCTTGGCCTGACTTTTTATAAAAAAATCTACCAAATTCTACCAAATTGGCCTTCAAAGAATCTTTTACTTCAGACATAAATTGTTACTATATTTTTACTATACTTTGTTCCTTTAACTTTTAATCCAGGAACGCACTCTTTATATTTTCAGCATTATACCAACAACTTTCAACATTTTTAAGATGATTCCAAAGCTGCCACCTGCCTCGCCTTGCATTTTAACTTTTAATTATTTCCAAGATAAACAATAAAAGTGATAAAGTAAAAGCAAAACAGTACAAAACCTATAAAACTAATGAATATATTTATATTTTTATACTGAGTATTTGGAAGTCGGCATGCTAAATATCTTTCAGAAAAGTACAAACCAAGTATAAAAGCTAGATTTAAGTTTCTATTTTTATTAATTTCACCCTTTATCTATCTACTCATACAGTTAAAGATAGCGTGCGCAAAATATGTTGTATAATGGCAAAAAAATATAAAGTCATCTACCCGACACCTTAATATTTTTATATATGTTATAAAAATGTTTCTTATTTAATATGTTTTTTTCTTTCAATCCTTTTTAATATATTTATATAATTTTAACCACTCAAGGATTAACAAAGAGAAGTAAAATTTACTACTACCTAATACCTTAAAATTTATTAAATATGTTATTTTTTATTGTTGGGAAAATCACGGCTTTTTATACGAGCAGACACAAGACTTTCCCTAATAAAATAAGGGCAATATTTCCCACTGAAAATAGCAGAACGTAACATTTAACAAAAGGTTATCCCAGCAGGCACTCAGCTGCGGTTCTTGCAGACCACTAATGAGCTTTGCTGACATTACACTTTGCCAAATATAACTAAGGAGCATTGTGAATCGAACTGTTTGTTTGCTCGGTGTTAAAATGGCTTGCTAAATTTGTTTTCGTAGTTACGTAATTGGATATCGATTGGTTTGCAGTTATTTTTACCCCTTAAAAAGCCTTAAGTAAAATGATATAAATAATTACTATTAAAATACCTCAGAAAAGGATGACGAAGATAAGTCCGATGTGCCGCGTAGACTTTGAAAGTCTCGCTTTGAAAATCTAAGTCCATAATTAAAATTTAAAAGGATTTTATTTTGCCATTCAAATCCTCGAGACTCGGCATTTATGTTTTAATAATTAAAAGAGGTTAAGTACCTTTCCGCCGAGAATCTTCTAAGCCGATTGCTGTTTACGTTACATCGCTTTATACAGAGCGACGTTGGAGACGAGTTTTTTCACTGCCAATAAGTATTTTATGGTTTTTGCTTTTGTTTTTGTATTAGTGGACTAATTATAAAATGTTTTTTATAGTCGTTACTTATATACAGTGTAAATATTAATAAATATAAGTAATGATATATTTATTTTTAAAAAATAAAATAAAAAAGAAAATGTTAAACACCAAAATTAAAAAACTACATTGACTAAATAACTCAGAAGACTCACTTTAAAATTTTTTTTAGTTCAAAGCTTCCTAATTAGAGGTTGTAGCTCTATTAATTTTTAAATGATTAAAAAAGTTATACTAAAGTCAAAATCATAATTTCGTTAAAATAAATATTTTTTTCACGCCTACTAAATTATAAATATGTATAAAAAAAATTGCCTGTAAATTTTTTTCTTGTTATAAAAATGTGTACTTTTGATGATCTTTGATACTAATAAAAAGATATTCAAGAAAATACATTTTTCATCGTAAGTTGAATCAGGCACACTAAAATGTTCTTTGTAGATGAAATAATGAATAAACTTATTTTGTACTCTGTCAATACATAGGATATAAATATCGTATTAGAGATAACATATCAAATAATATTCATAGCAAAGAAAAACATTAGTAAAACATAACTTTATGAAACTTATATATATAATAAAATGATTGTTTAAGTGCTTTTTCATACATATTGGATAAAATAAATTTAGCTGCTAATTAAAATAACTCTCAAATTGTTAATATTTAGCTAGTACCGTATTATCAATATGATATACTAATTGTGTTAAATTTTGGTAGAGGAAAGGATATAATAGAATACTTTGGAGTATTTAGTAATAAATCGTTTAAGTTTGAAAACTTGTTAATGTTTTTAATATTTCTGTAATATAAGTGCCTCACATGTGCGAGACTCCCAAAAACCACTTGGTCATCTGCAAATATCAAATTTATTATATGGTAAATATTAATTTAACTAGCTTAAAATACGCTAAATCATAGTAAATCTTTTCGACGAAAATCGACGGGGCGCAAAACTCGCTGAAAAGATTATAACTAATCTTAACACATTTAAGCCAATCCGAAAGCAACTTCTTTAATAACCCAATACTCTAATTAACATGAAATAGGAAATTAGCTTATCAAATAATTAAAAATAATCTGTCTAATCTAATTTGGTAACCAGTTATTCAGATAGGAGAAGCCACGTTTTGCTTTATTGTTAGCATTTTTTTAGAAGCGTTAGGAAGCTGTGCTATTACGAATTGCCAATATCTTCTTCAACTTGAAAATAGTGCAGGTGTAACTATTTCGCAAATGCAGAAGGAAGTCTTTAAGTTTTTAATTTTTTAAAATACAGTGAACGGCAAAAATACGGAACAAATTTATTAAAAAATAAATAAGGGCGTGTTCGAAAAACGCTCACACACGTCCATTAATATTTTTAGTTACGCATTTTTTTCAACAAAAATATATACAGAGTGCCTTATACAGTGTGTTCCACTTAAGGGTTAGCCACCCCCCTAAAATTTTTGTTTCTTGACCAATTTTCAAAAACTTTTTTTTGTTGGATAGTTGGGTCAAAAATGGCACTTATGAGCCAAGTTCGACATTTAGAGAAAGCAGGTCATGGCCTACTGTATTCAACTTTGAAGTGCGAAAAATCGAGAAGTAGTATTAGCGATATCTATTTTTGAAAAATGGTATTGGATTATTGTTCAGGACCACTTAAAACATAAGTGTACCAAATTTGGTTATGATAGTATACAGGGTGTTGAAATAAATTGGAGTCATATTTTTAAAAAGCGCAATAACATTCTTAATCAAATACGAATATTTTTTAAATTTTTGGCTAATTGGCATGCGTCTTAAGAACACAAAGGTTAGAAATATCCTTCAATAAACAACAATCGATCATATTATCATACTATTTTGGGCTCAATTTGTTTGTTTTTTTATGAGTTTGTTTGTTAAATTCCAAATATATGATTGTGTCTGGTTAAAAATTATTTTGTGGGAATTTTACACAAGTATGCTATGAAAGAAAATGTTCCTGACAGTTTGTCAAAGTTTTCATGCATTTAGTTCATTTTGACTGCTTGTCGAACAATTATGGGTGATTATAATTTAAACGAAAGAGTTGAAGTAGTACGGCTAGTTGGCGATGGAGTTAAAACATTTCGTGAAGCTGCGGCAGAATTTAACAGGAGACATCCTGGTAAAAACATCCACCATTCAACAATAGCCAGAATAAACTACGGGTTTGATCAGTCTGGTTCAGTAGACGGAGTACGTCCTCATTGTTATCGAGCAAATAATAATAACCAAATAATTTTTGAATACTTTAATGCTAATCCGCAATCTAGCATTAGAATTACTAGTGCTAACTTAAATATTTCCAAAAATTGCATATGGAGGTGTTTAAAGAAAAATAATAAGAAGCCTTTCAAGCCTATATTCCTTCATACTTTGGAACACGGGGATGAAGAACGCAGGATGGAATATTGTTTGTGGTTGCAAGGCGAGTACTTGGCAAACCCTACATTTTTGAAAAATATTTTATACACCGATGAGGCAACATTTACTACAAATGGCATTGTATCATCTCAAAATATTAGAATGTGGAGTAACGTAAATCCCCATTGGGTGATACAATGTAAAAGGCAATATTCGCAGAAAATTAACGTATCTCAAATTAACGTATAATCGGGCAGTTTTTCTTTAATGAAAATCTAAATGGACTTAATTTTCTTGGATTCCTGGAAGGTGATTTTAGTGACGTAATCGATGATTTGCCGTTAGCCGAAACAAGAAACTTACACATACAATTTGACGGTGCGCCTATCCACAATGCAGTGGTAGTGCGGAACTGGCTAAATCAGAATTATCCGAATCGATGGATAGGACAAAATAGTCCATTAATTCAGTGGCCAGCACGGTCCCCCGACCTTTCCCCCTTAGATTTTTTTCTTTGGGGAATCCTTAAAAACAAAGTGTACAAATCAAGACCGTAAACTCTACATGATCTTTGTGAGCGCATTAGCCAAGAGTGTAATGAAATAAGCAGGGTACAGTTAAGAAGGGTGGTAGTAAACAACAGAAGACGCATAGAAAAATGTATAAGAATTTATGGAGGACATATTGAAGGAACTAATATTTAGTTTTGTGGCATTAATTTTTAAATTTGAGTGTTAGCAAAGATAAAATACTAGTAATATTTAATCAAAGATATATATTATATTTATCTAGAAACAATCTTTGGTGTTAGGTAATTCCTTAAGGTAATTATTTTCAGTTTTTGCTGCTTAGCCTACATTACATTATTAAGTAACTAGTGAAGTGTGAATTGCAATTGCAAATGAAATAAAACTAAAAAATTTATAAATGAAGTTGTATTATTGTGAAGCTTAAAATAGTATGATAATTATGATCGATTGTTATTTATTGTAGGATATTTCCAACCTTTGTGTTCTCAATATAGCCAAAAATTTTAAAAATATTCGTATTTGATTAAGAATGTTATTGCGCCTTTTAAAAATTTGACTCCAATTTATTTCAACACCCTGTATACTATAATAACCAAATTTGGGACACTTATGTTTTAAGTGGTCCTGAATAATAATCCAGTACCATTTTTCAAAAATAAATATCGCTAATACTACTTCTCGATTTTTTGCATTTCAAACTCGAATACAGTAAGCCATGACCTGCTTTCTCTAAATGTCGAACTTGGCTCATAAGTGCCATTTTTGACCATCTATCCAACAAAAAAAAGTTTTTGGAAATTGGTCAGGAAACAAAAATTTTAGAGGGGTGGCTAACCCTTAAGTGGGACACACTGTATAGCCGTGGTCAATACCAACTTTCTTATTTTAAACAAAACACCCCATAAGCGATTACATTTTTCGATTTTACACAAAACTATAAGCATCTTGATGTATTACATGCCACACTTTTATTCAACTTTTATACAAGATACGCGGTTTTGAAAATTGCTGTTTTTATGAATTTAAAAGCCACTAAAACTTATTCTACTTTTCTATTCCTACTTATTTTTTTCTGAAAACATACAAAGTATAATACATGTAAAAAAATATGGAACAAATGCACTTAAAATTGTTTAAGTTTCTAGTAAAGAAACAAGCATTACTTAAGGTACCTATAAAAATATATTGTCATGGTAATTAAGTTGTCAAATATGACATGTATCAGTACGTATTTAAAGTAAATATAGTTCTTTTAAATAAAACTCAACGAATTAAAATTTTAATTTTTATTTGTTATGAGTGAATGTAGATATCTCGTTGTTGTTATTGATTTTAAGTTACGATTTCGCTACCAATTGGCAAAGGCCCTTCAAAGGTCGTATATATATATATCATTGCGAAATCTGTACAAAAGTAAAGATACAATACTCGAACTGGCGTTGAGAAAGGTTTTTTGCGAAGCCTTGGTTCTCTCTCATACTGCATATTTTTAATTTTGTGTGTGACCCAGCCCTGGATAAAACATCAAAAAAAGATAACGACGCTTGCAGAATTCATGTATACATTGTATTTACAATTTAAGAGCCCGTGATCACGTCAGATACAAGTTATCTGAACTGAAGTGGTTAGATATGCATAATCAAGATTATAATAAACTTCACAATTGTAGTTTGTCAAGTTTTAACAAAATTATAAAAGGGTTTATGTTGCGTATATATAGTTCTTTACCACGGTTTTGAACTGTTAATTCTATTTGGATTGTATTTTGTGAATTTCTCATTATGATAATGATTGTTACTAATTAGGACTGTTTATATCATGTAATTTATAATGTTATGTATTGCTCCTTTCTATATGCTCGGTTAAGTAAACAGCCTTGGCTACCCTTCGCCGAGTTTAAGAAAAAGTCGTTTATTATTATTATTTTAAATACTTAAATAAAATAATTAATTTCATAAGTTTCATTAATAAGTTTATGCACGTTGATTGATTTTGACATGTATATAATTTTTATGTTTTCAAAAAAAAGTAAGAATAGTAAATTAAAATTCTTTTGACCTTTTTTTAGAAGAATAAGTTTTAGAGGCTTTTTTTTCAAAATCGCGTATTTTAGAAACAATTAAATAAAAGTTATACTGTGGCATTAACTTTACAGTGTTACTATTTTACCAAGAGTTTGCAGATGGTAGATCAGAATTATTGGAGGCTTGGGATTGTTCGGAGGTTCACTTATGACTGGCTATTAAAGAATCTAATTGAAAAAGAATAAAGAGGAAAACGGAAAAGTAAAACCCTAAAACCACGGTTGCCATTGTTTGCACTATCCATAAAAAATGAATGGCGTTAAAAATGTGACACACTCACCTTGCTAAGTTTCATTATCTATCCATCATAATCTTGGGCATCCTACACCAGAATTATGAAATAAACGGTTCCCTAAAGGAACAAGATTAAGGACTATAAATTACAAACCATATTGGCCACTTCCTGCTTCACAAACTTCGGAAATAAAAAACTGGCCTTTTACGTGACTAAATCAGGAACGACCCCACCTCTCGCCTGAGCTGTCAATATCAGCCAATCAGAGAAAACATTAATTAAGACCGATCAGAAAAGTGACGGACCGTCAACAGAAAGCATGGATAATTAAACCAGGAGAGTGATGCGTTACAGTAGTAATGTGTTATTGATAGAGTGAATTTAAAGAAATATGAATAAAAGAAGTTGACTGAAATTATTAATGTAATTATTAAAATTAATGAAATATCAATGGAGCGTTAGTGAACATAAGGAGTAGAAAAATAAAACGCTACATTTACCCCCTTCCTTGAAGAAAAAAAATTAGGTATGAAATAGTTGATTTTTTTCTTAACATCAAAAGTCTTTTAACAAAAAAGTTTAAACTATACTAGTTACCAATATCTAATAATACCAAAGAAAAATTCCCGGATAATTATTATCCCTTACTAAATAACAACCAATTTTGTTAATTATCTGTTCTACAATTTAAATATACAAATTATTTCTAAAAATGGCATCTTGCCATATTGACACAATTCAGGATAAGTACGTGTATCACCCGTTCCTGAAGGAAGACACAATCGGTATGGACATAAATTAGGAAATCTTAATATCGAGGAAGGACACAAGTTGGTAAGACAATAAAGATCTTGAGAATACAGAAGTACTATAAAACTAACTTAAATTAAACTTAAATCAAAACTTAAGCTAAAATTATGTACACTCACGATATTTAATTCTACTATAGAAATCAGTTACCATAGAATTCCAACCTAGGGGAACACTTATGGAAGTTGCAATCGAAGGAACAACTTTTCACCAAGAGATGGTGTTGTGACTAACAAAAAAAATCTACTCTTTTTAGATGGCGGATTGTAGCAACTAGAAAGAAACTGGCTGAGATAACTCAAGCACCAGATAATAAACACATTGGCAAAATTTGTAACAGCAATATTGATTGCCACATTAGTTACCCACTACAAAATTCTGTGTGTCCCCCAAATCCATTACTGAACGGCACTAGAATATATCTTACAGCATATACAGCCATAATAGTTTTGATACGATTTGTTTTTCATTTGACTCACCCCATAAATATCCAAGTTAATTTGAGATGAGGAAGGATACGGATCGCATAGTCCTCTAATAATCCGACCATGGTCGAACAAAAAAACAAACCTACTATTGGTTTTTCATCACAGCATTCTGTGATAAAAAAAATTGGACAAAATCCAATAATGCAATTAATGCTCATCCTCTATCAGGCTCACTGACCCCGGAAAATATATATAACCTCAAACAGTCAAAGTTGACAATGGGTTTATAACCATCACTAGAGTATAACAACCCACAAAATACGGCCAAGAAAAAATAGTCAAAACTGACATAAAGTGTATGTGTATACTCATTTATGGAGTATGACAACCATCAATTGGTGGCCTTCCAAATAACGTATGGTGTATAACCATATACAGTATATAACAACCATCAAAATATAGCCCTCGGCTATAAAAATTAAAATGTCAAGTTTATGACATACTGTACATAACCACTAACAGGTTATACCCAAAAAATAAAATATGGCCCAAATGACCAGATTATAACGTCAAAAAAAAAATAAATAAATGGAAGGAATTCCGGAATGATGTAAATACTAGAAGTAGGAATCTAAGTGAAGATAACAATATATATATATAATTTCCAAATACAACTACTCCAAAGACCAAAGAATCAGAATCATCATCAAGACCATTATTAAAAGGCTTTAAGTCTTTAATATGCCATTTACCGGCATTAGAACCATCTTCATTAGACAAAATATAAACCAGATTTGACAGCTTTTTGCGGACAATACTGTGTACATACTTGGGAACTAATTTAGAAGTAAACTTATCAACAGCGCTAGATAAAACTTTTTTCTTACGCCAAACATGATCACCCACATTAAATGAGACATCTCTCTTACGCAGGTTGTAAGCTTTAGAGTTTCTCTCATAGGCAGTATGAAGTTTATTTTTTACCTCTGTAAATATCTCTTTCAAACCTTTCAGGTTTTCAGCATATGTATTCCTATCTCCTGGGCAAATTTCCTGATCAATTTGAATATCCAAATTAACGTTCTTATAATAATTTCCTGATAAAGGAATATGCCTCCCATAAACTAAAAATGAAGGGGTAAAGCCAGTTACTTCATGCTTTGAAGTATTTATTGCTTGTTGAATTCTTGGTATATGTTTGTCTCAATTATCATGTAAATCTAT